>NC_140601.1:14738323-15320823 GCF_057381915.1 Diplotaxodon limnothrissa | reverse complement strand
ATATATATATATATATATATATATATATATATATATATATATATATATATATCTATCTATCTATCTATCTATCTATCTATCTATCTATCTCAAGCCACATCATTCATTTCACCACAATACAACGACCAGACATTTCAGAATAAAACACAATTTACACTTTACTCCAGGTTATCTGAGTAATTGATGAATGTGTGGACATAAGATTTGAATTCACCATTCTGTCAATTCTTAACTGTGCATTCAAGCATAGACACAGTAGCAAACCTTGCATAGTAAAACATGCTTGCTACAGTTAACACTGAGAAAAATATAAAAGAATAGGCATCCTTCCCATGTGCTTTAATATTTGGAAAGGTCAAAGAGGTAATAAATACCATAAAAAAAACCCACTATAATAGAGAAAATGAATAATTATCCTGCTGAATAAAAGCTATCAGTGACAGCAAAATTTGTATGTGATCAAAACTGATGACACACCCAAATTTTCAAGGGGACTTATCAATTAGTTAAATATGTACTCTTACAATGAAGGATGCACAATACACACTGACAAGTTTCCCCGTGAGTCAAAAACTCCGGTTTCAGACCCCTAAACGCTCAGTTTCTTCCATTTCTGCCTCTGCATAATACCAAAGACATCCGACATGATACCTGTGAGCACAGCATCCACAGCCGTCAGATGGTTGTTTTGTTTGAGTAGGTCTAACCACCTTTTTTCAGCCAATTAAAAGAAAGGCAGTTTAAATAGAGGAAGCTAAAATGGTTTGTTTCAAACAATTGATGGACCGAGGGGCTGCACCCAAAAATATTTTGATGTATGAATAACACAGAGCTGGGGTACGAGAATAAAATACGGCGGTGGAGACGACCACAACGAGTCCCTTTTAACTGTAGGTGTTAAATTGTTTGAGTGTCCCATCAGTTTAATAACAAAAAAGCCCCATCAGTACAAACCTAACCACTACTCCTACTTCCTATATTACCTAAAGAGTTGGGTCTTTTAGATGCTAGGTGGATGGGTGGGTTATTACTTGACTGGACAGTGGTAGCAGTGCAGGACACTGAGGACGTGGAGGCGGAGGTAGCCATCACCACTCGATTCGTCTCCATGAAGGCATCCTGGAAATTGTAGAGACACTTCTTCTTGCCGCCGGTCTTCTTCTGCTCTTTGGCTTCTGAAGAGGAGCATGAGGACGAGGAGGATGACGACAAAGATGATGACAAGGAAGAAGACGAGGAAGGGGGCAGAGGCGTGGGCAGTGAGGCATGTTCCCCTTGGGGGCAAATAGATGATGTTGGAGGGAGGGGGACATCAGCAAGTGGTGGTCCAAGCATATCACCTGTTGGGTTAGGACAAAACATAAGGGAAGACATTGTCTTAACGATTCTTTTTAAATGATTTCAATATGATTGGTGATTTGTGCCGTGCCAGGGCGGCTCACCTGGAAGCGATTCGGGCAACAGCACAGACGGATTCCAGCTCTTCATCACAGCAGCGTCCCATAAATTCTCAAACTTGAGCGAGAGGCACTGCAGAGAGCTGTTCCAGTCACCTGCACTGCCCGCACCGCCGAAGCAGTTCTGGTATACATGCTCTGGTAAAGACGCACTGAAGGCTGGCTGCTTGGCCGCCGAGTGGTTTGATATAGGGTTGGGGGGCAGAGGCTTAAGGTGGGAAAAAAATGTGATTAGTAAGGGAATAATGAGATGAACAGGTTTGAGTTTGGCACAAAGTTCAGGACTGCTCTGTTCTTTTTGCTTTTTCCCCCCTTCCCCTAGTTTAGGTTCAGTCTGTCCCCTTGTGGCAGAAAAAAGGAACTGCAGTGACACTAAATGAAACTAGCGTACAACTAATCTTAGGATTGTTCTTGGAACCTTAAAAAAAGAAAAATCCCCAGTGATAAGGAAATGAATCAATTTTCCCCTTAAAGACACTTTCAATGCTAGAATTCTACATACTGATCGGAAGAATACAACTTACGTCTACCTCTAAAAACTTGTTATCCTCACCTTGTTGTGTGTGAGAGGTGGGCTTGGTGGGTAGAGTGTGGGGTGCAGGAGGGGCCGGGAGAAGTTGTGTAGGGGCAAGTGGCCGTGGATGTGTGGGTACAAGTGGAGGGCGGGGTGTGCAGGGGGGGTCTTGCTGTCTGTGAAGAATTGGTGTCCAACAGCGGGGGGAGGAGGCGCAGCGTGGAGCCGACTAGGGGGCAAACACGTGGCGGGGCCCAGGGTGGAAGAGCTGGGGTCCTGGTTGCACACGTGGCACTCGCAGGCATGCTGGACCTGCTCTGCCTGAGGGTGGGGGTAATATAGGTTTGAAACACGTTGATTTAAAAGAGTAATAACAGCTAAATCATGTATCAGAATGTAGTAGTGGAGTTCATTTTTCCAATTCAGCTCCATCGAGGATTTCATTATTATTATTATTTTAAATTAGTGTGACTACACTACCAAGTTTTTATCTCCGCTCTTACATCAGAATTAAACTGATGTGCTTTTTGTGTCACATGAACATTAGTAAAGTGGGTTCAGGTCTCATCAGTGCCACTGCACGGATACACGGATACCCTGCCCTGCAAATAAAGCACCTCGTTTCGTCAGTAACAGCTGTACCTGGAGGTGGCAAGGATCGTGGCCAGATAAGTGTGGCATTAGCTTTAGTTATAGACTTTAAAAGACAAACGAACAAATAAAATAAATAGCAAATGTCTTCTAGTCTTTAATCCACACAAAGAGTATAAGGGGACTTTCACTGATGCACAGATGACCACGTCTAGTGTTTGTATAGTAATACCACTCATATTATAATGGACTAGCAACTCAAATTAATACTGAAACTACTGGAACCACATTGAAACTGAAATGAGCAAACCCAGTCTAAGCTATAACAAAAAAAAGAAAAATTAAAACAAAATTTAAATTCATGTAAAAAAAAAAAAAAAAAAAAAAAAAAAAAAAAAACCACGCTCCTGCGATAACCCCGGGACCCACAGCAACAAAGAACATTCTTGTTCTGTGATCAGTATTTTTAGATCTCTCGTCACACAATGAGTGCGTCTGAGCATATGGCCCTTAAAGGAAGACGAATGAAGGCTCGTTGTATTTGTATAAATACCTGCTGGTGGTTGTAGGAGGGTGGAGGACTATTGGTCTTTCCTGAGGAAAGCTGTTCCTGCTGCCCTGGGGGCTCCCCACCACCCTCGCTATTAGCTTCCTCCTCGTCACCCTCCGATGAGCTGCTGCTGCTGGTAATGCGAGGAGACTGACACAGAGAGGTGCAGAACAAAGACTGAATTAGTATGTGAGGACAAAACATTTCCCAAATTACCCGTAACCCACTCATAATGAACTGCAGCTTCATCATCCAGAAACCCGGCAGGGAAATTCACAGCTAATCTTGGGCATTTTTTGGGGGCTGTAGAGGACTCACCCCTGTCTTTAGCGCCACGTTTTCACCTTCCCCGTTGATGTCGTTATGAAGACCGTTCACAGCAGCAGTCACCATACTGTTGTCCTCATAACCACTCATAGGGTACATGTCCCCAAACTTACTGGACAATGGAGGCACTTCGTCATCATCGCTAATGCTACAACAAGAGAGAAATGAGAAGTCAGGAAGAAGAAGAGACTATTTATCGAAATATCAGTTCCACTTTAATAGCACTTATTTTTATGTTAACGCTAAGATTGGGGAAAATACTAATAGATGACTTACAAAGTGTTGGTGTCTCCTTCAGGCAGAATGAGTCTCGGATGCTGCTGGATGGTGATGGGAGAACTGGAGTTGGAGCCGGATGCTGAACTGCCGGAAGAGAGGCTAGGAGGGTGCACCCCTGCCAAGAAGTCCCGGGGAGGATCCCCTTGCATGGGTAGTTTGATGTGGAGGTCTTCAGCGATAGGAGAGTCCATTATGCCACACGTTAGGATGTGAGAGAGGCTACAGTCGTCACATGTGCACCTGTTGAAAAAAGTTGAGACAAAATTTATATTGTGATACTGATTACAGGACTCTCTCAGTAAAGTTCTTACATGAAGTATTTTAAAAAGACAATTCCCATACAGTCAAATGAGTTAAGTGGCTTTTTTAATGGCGGAAAATGGTCTTCAATACATCACATGTTGACATCTCGCTCTCCCATCTTTAAATAGGTTCTATAGCAAAGTGACAAAAGTCTTGAGCCACACCAGTGACATGACCCTCACCTCATGTCACTGCTGATTTTCAGACCACCTCTTGTGTAATTTGGCATACCTTAGCCTTGGCTCCCCATTTCTCCCTTCCTTAAGAATGGCTTCTTGATAGCCACCCTTCCACCAACATCATTTCTAACCAGGCTACAGTAAACAATAAATGGTTACAGTGTCAGATCTTTGCTGGATTGGTTTCTACTCCGTAAGGACATGACTTTCAGACGCTTTTCATCTGCGTTTTTTTCCCTCTCAAAATTTCTCAGGACACCCTACACAGCATGTAGAGATGTGCCATGTTTTCAGCTAATAGCGCTTTGTTTTTGCAAAGACACCAGTTTAGACCTTCAAACTGTTATCTTATCATTTTTAATAGAAATCGCATTATGTGTAGACAACACTGTTTCATCCTTTGAGTTCTTATGCTGGAATGATTCATAGGTCAGTGTTAGGTGGCTAACAGAAAGAAAAGAAACCTCTGAAAATGGTCAGGTACAAGGACTGCACTGAAAAAGCCTGAAAAAGACTTAAACTATTGCACGAGCCCACAAAAAAAAAAGAAAATAAATTCTGGCTCCTTGGAAGCAAAATATAAAGAAATTGCTCAAGACTTTTGCACATAATAATAATAATAATAATAATAATAATAATAATAATAATAATGATGATAATACCAGCAAGTAGAGGGGGGTTCATTTAATTTCTTCACAACTAAACATAACCAGTCTGTTCACTTATTTTATACATGTTATCCTTTTTTTTTTCCCCCTGTGAAGATAATTTGAATTATTTCTGAAATTCACTGGACTAAGAGTAACGTAATCCCAGGCCAGACAGGGACAAGCCACTGAATCCTGACAGCTCACCTTCTTCTGTAATTGCAGTTTGGACAGTCTGGAATACTCAGACGAGATGACAGCATTCTCATTGTGTCTGTGAAGTTGTTATCTCCGGTGGGGGATTTCTTACTGTTGGGTAACTACAAAAAAACAAAAACAGAAACCATTACAGCGCTTTGAAGGACACAACTGTAAAACTCCATTGTAAAATGACAGCGTCATAATCATGTGCCGTACCTGTTCTTCTATAAACCTTCTTTGCTTAAAGAATTCCCAGTCCTCTTTCAGCATTCCCTGCTTTGTCTTTAAAGTCTGGAAACAGGCAGATAGTAAGAATCAACAAAGACTTTAGAAGCTTCACAAATCAAAGACTGAAAAAAAATATCTAAAACAGTCACACAGAGTTTTCATTTCACTTACATTTTTGCTAATTAAAGACTTGTGTGGCTCTGTTCTTTGGTTGGTAATATTCTGACCCTCCACCTTAAAAAGCATCTACAAAAGAAACATGTTACACAATTTATTATTCTCTGTACTGAACATGAGCGTTACACAAGACATTCTTTTACTGCCCTGCGTACCTGTTCATCCACATAGTCATCAATCCTCTTCTCACAATCCTGCCACTGAGCGGCCACTGAAGCCATCTCCTGCTGCAGTTGCTGGTAGCTCTCTAATAACGTCCTGTACGTATCTTCACTGTATGAATCATGGGAAGCTGTGCCATGCCTGTGGAAAGAAAACAAAAGGAAAAAAAACCAAATAGGGATTAGGGATAAGCCTGCTGGCTTATGGCTCAGTACTGTGGAAGCTTGTTCAAAGGCAGCATCTGAGAAGGTAATGTGCAATTTGGGTCTTTATTAGCAATCAAATCATCACGATGAGCGTCTAGTCATAGAGTCTTCCTTTAAATAGAAGTGACGTCTTACCTAAGCTGTGCAATGAGTGCCGGTAAACTGCTGTGTAAGATCGGTTCGGAGAAAACCAGATTCTCGAAAAGGTGTTTGTTGTGCAGCTCCCAGGTCACCTGAAATTTCTGGAGGTGCTCATTTTCCTGGGGAAGAGCAAAAAAAAAAAGGAAATAAAATAAAAGTTAAGAATGCGATGAATATGTCAAACGTGTTATTGTATGTGGGGGAACAACACTCGGACGAACCAGGGTGAGCAGGAAGCTGCTGATGGTTCGTGCAGCTTGACAGAGGGCGTTGTATTCCTCCAGCAAAAGTGAGATGAACTGGTGGGCTTGAGGAGGACCTTGGGCTGCAGCTATGGTCCCAGGTGGTCCCGTGTTCTTGGAACCTGCAGAAAGGTGCTTCAATAGACGCACTTTCATTTCCAAGACGTATTCCCGAGCCTGCTGCTCCAACCGCTGGTAGAGCTGATAGGGATCCTTTTCACAGAGTCTGCGGGAGAAAAACAATGAACATAATGTGGGAAAAGAAAAAAAAATTCCCCATCTATTGATGCTACCAGCACGTAAAGCTCTTCTTTCTCTTGTAACACTGTCTGTACAGTTTAAAATCTCCCAATGTGAGTCACATAGTTTCCTCAATTACATCATATTAAGTAATCCAATAGGCTTTTTACGGGCCTGTGGACTTGTTCAAATACACTGGAAAAACAAACAAAAAAACCCAAAACAAAACAAGGCAGCAGTTTCAGTTTGTTGACATCAGCGCAAAGGCTCCCACGCCTCTGGTTGTTTTCAGAGAAGCTCCCTGTTAACAGGGACCTCTAGTGGCCAAACACACCCCTGAAAGCCCCTGAAAGAAAGACCTGAGAAAGAGAGGCAGGATTTCTGGTCGTGGTCATACCTGTCCACCAGCTCCTTCATGCCCTCCTTGTCTCTCTCTAGAGGCTGGTCGTGGTCATCTGCAAGTGGCGTTCCCGTCTGTCTGTAGATGTAGCGCACCAGGTAGCGAAGCTCCGACCAGTGGTTCTGCAGCTGCTGCGACTCCCTCTCCGACTCGGCAGAGATCTCCCTGTAATTCCCACAAATTCATTAAGAATCAGTGAAAAAAACAAAACAAAAACAAAAACGCAAGGAATCAAAGAGTCAACCTGAACTGACCGCCTCTCGTTGCAAGCTTCGCAGCTGCACACTGTATCAGCAGGCATCGGCGTGGTGAGGTCCGGGGCAGGAAGCATGGGTAGAGTAGGCGCAGCAGTGGTCAGTCTGTCCCCTGTGGCTGCCTCCTGGCCCAAGTTTCCATTACCCACAGGCATGTGCAAAAGAAAGTCCTGACTCTGTAGGCATTATGAAGGAAAACAAAGACATCACAATAAGGCATTGAACAAATCCAGAAACATTTTTATTAGTTTACTGTGATGCTGATCATTTTTCAGGAGCCGATGGTGACACTGGGCATGTCGCACGGCTGTCCAGAAAGCTGAAAATAATGTGCTAACATATAATATGAATGTCAATCACTTCTCTGTATTTAAGAGCATTTTTAATCATTTCAGTTGATTCCTCTTCAGTCTCTTCAGCTGTGGCTTGTCATAAAATAATCTCTGATCATCTCATGGATCTGGCTCTGGACACTGTGACAGCTACAAGGCCCTGAAAATGACTGCTCTGATATGTCCAGCACCACATGACGCTCAGCCTATTTACGTTTATAACGTGTTGGACAGTAACTACAACTGGGATGAGCACACAGTGCAGTCTTTTTTTGTTTAGAGAAAAGTTACAGTTACAATTGACAAGCATCAGGGCCGAGATCAGCAAACCACTGTGAGAACTGACTTATAATGTCACACCATCATTCACTCATCACCAGAAAAAGCACAGCATGGGGCAGACTAGATAGAGAATATATGTGCAAATTTTCTTTTCTGCAGCTATTTCAAAATAAAAGCTCTCCAGTTGCTTGGGCCCCTTGACTACAGGACCATAATGCTGTGAGTCAGCAGAGCACGCCCCTGCAGTTAGGATGCATTTAACAATACATTTAAGAGGAAGCCAAACCCAAGACCACCATCCAAGGCTAACGCACCAACAACTAAGAAAACATAGGACTGAGCTCCAAAAAACAAATGTTTGGGAGTTTTCAAAAGCAACTCAGACTGAGACTTTGGATGAAGAACAAAAATGTAGGCGCAATCTTACCACCTGCCTACAAATAAAAAGCAAAATTCCTTTTAGAATTTGCAAGAACGGAAACAAAGTCGAGTCGCTGCCTTTGTAAATTTGTCTGTACAAAAGTGCTTTTATTAATTACAACTAATAATCACTCCTACACACATTCAACCAGGAAAATAAAAAGTCACTTTGTATTATAGGGGGAGAAAAAAAAAAACCCCACTGATTTCAAATCACAAGATTTTTCCACAGGCAGTCTGTCATAAAGAAGCTCTTTATATACAGAGTAACTGGAGCGCACACTCAAACACACGTCATCTTACAACACAGGCCTGAGAGGATATTTTCAGTCACACTTGGGTGTGCAGAGGAGAAAGAGAGAAAACTAATTAAGACGACAACAGCAACACTGCCACTTATTTTCTTAATTAATCATTAGGAGTATTAAATGTGACTACGTGTTAAAATAAAGACTTAAATCATTATGATTTTTATAATTAGTTCCTTCATTTTTAGATACAGATGCAGCTAATGCCATAATCACAACTACATTTTTATGTACCATTTATTATATATCAAAAGCATTTCATCCACTGAGATACTTTTTGTTTAATTAATGTACCTGAAAAATTGAAAAAGTGCACATTTCAAGCTGAAGCTTCTAGAAGTCGCTCGTTGAATCAATTCAAGCTTGTGCAATCGTATTATTCTGCTTCCATCATTACGTTCTTACAGCAGCAGCTGCTGCTCACGGTGGCTGCATCTGTTTCAGCCGTTCTGGCACAGAACCAGCAGTGCCAGGTGAACGCAGGAGCTGCATCATCCACTGAAAGACCGCAGCTGTGCACGTTAAACTGCAGATATGTGGCATCCGTGTTGAGCCAGAAAACCGACTGAACGGCGGAATCGAGCAAAGGCTTGACACGCAGCACTCTCTCTCCATGCACAAACTCTTTATAACTTTAATTCTCTTCACACTCATGTGACTTACCCCTAAAGACTGCTCTAGAGTAGTATGTCGGTCCTCCTTCTCCACTGTGCGCCTGCAGTCAGAGCACACCCACAGAGGCAGCTGTAGAGCACTGGGAGTCTTGGCAGGCTGTGCCGTACCGTTCTGGCCTGAGATGCTTGCCTCTGAAGGCACGACAGTGTCTTTACGCTCACATCGACACAAGAGGCAGCGATCACCAGCAGTGTAGGGCGCTCGCTGGTTCAGGCCAAATGTGAATGGGGTCTGTGGTGGGAAAGAAAAATATATTAGTTTACATGAAGTCACTGTGTTTGATTAAAATCCCCTAGATAGAAATGCAGTGGCTGTTGTCATTTATTACTTAAGGGAATAAATAAAAGCAGGTTATTTTTTCTTCTAATAATAATAATAATAATAATACAGATGTTATTTTAGAGGAAAACTCAAGTTTGTGATCACTTGAACTGCTAACCAATCTAACATTCACAACCCAATGTACTCCAGGTACAACAGCTGTTTGAACAGGCCCGCTGTACTTCATTAAATCACAGGAACTTTAACACAGAGTCCTTTCAGTGCGTGAACCACAGAGGGGCACAAACACGTAATTAGAAGCTAGAGGCTTCAATTAATGATATACACACTGACTGCTTGTGACGGTGGGTGGGATGGCTATGGGATTTTAAGAAGAAGGTTGACTTCCATCTATTTCAGCTACATTTTAAACGTGTACTCCTGGAGACTGTGACTCAGTGAGTACTCTGGGTTAGAGCGGGGCAGCTTTACACTTAACGGAATATCAGCATCTATCCAAACATGATATGGCCTCCTAGTACAGCTATGGTATGAATTTCAGAATCCTATGTTTCCTCCTTCTTAAATTATCACATTCTCAAACTCAGGTGTCGATATTGTAAATTCTTTTTTTTCTTTTTTTTTTAAATTAGTGTCAGAAAGTAGCTGAACATTGTGTGACACATGTTAGTTAATCATTTACTCATTTGCGTTGTATCCAACTGCTCCTAATCAGTGTGTAGTGTTTCACACAACAAACAGGAGAGTTGTAAAGTGCCCTCTGTTGGACAAACTATGCAACGCCAACTCTCATAACATAGTTGAAAGGCATTTCTCACCCTTCTTCCTTACCTTTTTAATTTCCATTTATATATTATTTATCCATTTATTATTATTATTATTATTATTATTATTATTATTATTATTATTATTATTATTATTATTATTATAAAAGATCAGCGAAAAAAGCAAATATTTGCAGACAATATCTGCTCACTGATCAATCAGTTGGGTTCTCTATGATAAACAGTACATTTCATACATATATTTCCTCGTTCCTTGTTCAAGTTCATGTTCGTGATGTGTGTTGTATGGATTTGAATTCTGAGGAATAACGTCATTAGTAATCAGGAAAAAAAAAAAGGCAGTTATCAACACTTAAACCCTACTGTTAAAAAAATAAAAAATACAAATGCTGGAGCATCTGAATGTATGAATAACTGAGGCAAGTCCTACCGAATATGAATAAGTTCCATACTTAAAAATGACTGAATTAACAGAAACACTGAATGTTTAAATCTTGAGTGGGTTTCCACCATTTAGCATACACACAGTTCTATTGTCAAGGTGTGTATTATTCTGGTAAACTGGACATGTCTTTGAGCGACAAAGGTTCTGTATCATTGAGTGGATTCAGAAACCCTTGACTGTACTTTACCTGAAGGACTCCAGAGAAGTCAGCATTCACCGGTCCTTCTGTAAACTGTGGTGTAACGCCGCTGTTCACTTTGACCTGATGGACACAAAACAGCTCATAGTTTACAATGAACTCATCCCTTTCTATTTATGCAAGTGATCAATTACACTAAGTGATGACACAGTTTCTATATTACACCTCAAAGCTTCTAATGTTTTCTGTATTATTTTCTGGGTTTTATATTCGACTGCATATATATTTATACTGATAAACCTCTCATAGGTTCACACCAGTACACACTGCATACACAGAAAACCTATAAACAAAAGTGCCCAAAAATGATGTACGCACATTTAAGGAGTCAACTCAGAAAAATTATAGCAAAACATAATCTCTATCTAGCCATGCACAGACTGGCAGAAAAGGAGTCGTAACTGATCATTTAGACTAAAGGATTAAATTCAAGCAGTTTCATGTTATGTAAACTTAAACGACAAATTACTGTTGCTGCTGCAGGCTGACACAAACCACCATGGTAGTAATCGGTGCTATGAGAAAAACAAGCTGGCTATCTGTGCATGTACTGTTAAGCATTAGTAATAACTGACATTTAAAAATAAAAATGAATGCTGCAGTAAAACATGCACATAAACATATTGTAAATGACCTGAACAACTAGGAATCCAGTTTATATCAAGGCTCTCTTCTTTTTAGTAACTGCTATACTGTCACCTTGCACTATATAGTATATAAACACGTACTAGACAGTGTATGCTTACTTTATGGATGACTAAAGTAAGGTGTTTAGTGCTAACAGCATTGGTTTTTCTTTCTCTGTGTTTCTCTCACACACTGAGATAGAGCGAGGCTGAGTCACTGAGATAGGTGCAGATAGACTGGTATTACTTTGAGGAATTAATTTTTAATTTAATTACCGTTGTCTTGACAGTTTTTCAAGCTAACACTAGCTCCTGCACTATGACTCACAGGTGTTTCTCCTGTTTAGCATAGGCCTGACTGAATGACCGGTCTTTGTTTAAGCTTCATGATATTTTGTGTACAAAAAGAGTAGACAAAACAGCAGTGGCTCCAAGTAGTCACATTTGGTTTTCCATAATGGTTTAGCCAAGAAATGTCTTGTATCATTTACCTTATTAGCGCAGCAGTGAATTAACAAAGTTAAAATGAATAAAGTTACGATGAAATAAATGAAGCTTGGTATGACTAGGGGTATTTTTCTTTATTTTCAGCGATATTGTTGTTACCATGAATTCTTCTGCCCACTTGTAGCGGAAAATCTGATACTGTAACATCACTAATCCCAAACAAACAACACACACACACACACACACACACACACACACACACACACTTTCTACGTGAGAGACCAGAATAACTACAAAAGCACAATAAACGTACACAGAAGCACAGACAGGACATAGTTCCCTTCGATGCAGAATACAAAACACTCAAGTGTTATTTACGCGACCCATTAAGCTAACCAACATCTCCGATCTTGTAAATAAGCTTGCTAACCATCTTAAGATTTCACTGTTAAGTTTCACTATCGTGGTATTGAAGTATACGGGCTCATTAGGCTAACGTGGAGGAGGTAGTCGAGTACTTTAGCTGGTCCTCTGGAAAATATGACCAAGTTAAACTCAAACCTTTACAGACTAGAGAAATAGAGAGAGAGAGAAAAAACGACGGAAACTCGGAATTTAAAAACGCAAAAACAGTGATGAGATTGTTAGTGCTCTTGACTGTTAGCATAAGCTAGCATCAGTGTTTACCTAGGTGATAGCAGCTTTTGAGCCACCTACGTTAATCTTAATGTTATTCCCGAATAACTTTGATTCGAGCAGCCCAATCTATACCTGTGCTAGCCATACACAGAGAAGAATATTAGATCAACCAACTGCTTGATTGTGTCTAAATCGTTGTCGATACACCTACGACCTCTTAACTTAAGCTAACGATGGTAGTGTTAGGATTTCGCCAAGACTTTAGTAAGTTAGCCTGACGTTTAAGACAGTGTGTTATATTACACTGGGGACTGTTTAACTGCTGGCGATTATTTCACAAAGAATAAACAACTATTATTAGCTGTGATTAAGCCGGTTAACTACCAGCTACGTTGCACTTGTTAGTTAGCTAGCTAGCTGCCTTCCTCGCATCAGTCTCGGGCCCAAATCAGATGTGTCGTTGATAACGCTCCAAGCTGCTCGCCCCTGTTTTGACATCCAGTAGTGTGACACTCTTACCTCGTCGTTTATGCCCGTGATGGATCCTATATTCCCGCTGCCTGCACTGCCAGGTGTCAAAAAGCCGACGACAGAGGCAGGTGCTGCTGTTCCCTCACAGCCCAGGGCCGAAGCAACCCCGGCCTTGCCACCGCTGGTATTGCAGACAGCACTGCAGCTACTGCCACCGCCCCGCTTGTTCTTCCTGCGTTTAGCCCCCCGTTTAGCATCGGTTGGACTCATTTTTCCCAATAAAAGAAGCGAGACAACTTGCCGTCCAGACTTAGCAGAGTCTCAAGTGGAATGCCTGTTGTAATCACTCGCGTATAAATCCTGGATAGCAGTATAGAGACTCTCAAAACGGCAGACACTCAGTTCCATCAAAGTGCAAGCCGACTTCATATATTCCAATATGGCCTCTGACTGGACTGCCTCAACCAGGGCTCAGATCGCGTCGAAACGTAAATGTGCGTCCTCACCCAGGCGCTCATGGGAAATTGAGTTTGCCATGGGAAATCACTTTCTAAGCAGATAACAGGGAGAAAGTTGTAGTTAGCGGAGATAAACACTGACGTTGAATGCTTTACAAACATATCGGTCTTCTTCTTATCTTATCCTTTTGCCTTAGATTATATGTCTCTACTCGGATCTAAAATAGATAATAAACGTATTACAAGCACCCGACACAAACTGCAAACAACACATTTTAACAGCAGGGGGAGAGCGCATCCCGCAAATGGTGTAGTTTGCTTCAGCTGACAGCAGAGGCCCAGCAGAGTGGAACAGTCTTTCCGGGCAGTCAAACAGCGAGTCTGGCGTCTTTGCCGAGAGCGAAAGACAGCCGATGATAAACTGCTAGTACATCTATATGCACCGTCTGCGTTAACAGCCCTTTGCGCTAAAACATCCAGTGCGGCCCGGTGCTGAGGATTTCAATAAGCATCTACAACGGCTAACGGGGCACAGCTAAAACAGTTAGCCGCATCCGCACACAGGTAACGTGAACTAAAGTTTTCTTCTTCCCTGTTTAATTGTTGCACGGATGTGCACATCCAGCGAAGCTTGAAGACACTGTCAACTTTAAGTGCTTTCATTGGAAGTTTTTCCTTAGCTGCCTGTAGGCTTGTTAGCTACTTAACGCTAGCTAACTACACGTCAACAGCTGCGATAGATTCACGTTAAGTCAAATTAGTGGGCAGCTCAGAGCTAACCGACTAGCGGGTAAAGCTAGGGAACGGTTTGGTTGATGCATACTTATCACTTTTATTATGTTGCAATCTCAATAAATGAAATGAATTAGCTGCATTATATATTTGGTCTGGCAAGTTTGTTTTTTTTTAATCACTTGTGAACAGCCTTGCAGCAAGTCACGTGACTGCACTTCAACAGGTAACCTTGATAAACTCGACTCTGTTCCGGGTAGTACTAGCAGCATCCACGTCGATTTCCACAATGTCATAAAGGCTATAAACCTGACGCGGTTAACATTATGTGAAAGGTGCACTTTGTTTCCGGCAGAGAGCTGAAAATCTGGAAATTATCCAACAGTTCTCTAATGTCGGAGGTAGTTGCTCCAGTATCACAGGTGACAGCTAACAGCCTGTAGACGTACCTGTAGTTTTACAGGTACGCTTTAAAATGCAAGGTAAAATTCAATCGAAATTTACCTTAGAATAAATAATAAATAGAACTGTAAAATCCTGTTGTGAGTTCTGGTTAGGGATTGGATTACACAGCTGCTCCTGAGTGTAGTTTAAAAATGGTGTCTATATGTGAGCCACTTCACTTTCCTGTTGTGCAAGTGCTTTCATCAATAACAGAACCCCAGTTTGTGCCTCTCACATGCATTCGACTCAAAGTTCAAACATGGCCATTCGATAGACACATTAATGTGCTGGAACTGTAGGACATACACCACAATTACAATTGGTCTTTACATGTGCCTGATAGGCAGACTATTCAGAGGTCTGGACTGGGGCAGATAAGGAAGTATAGTACATGGATGTGCTGTAGGCGTGGCCCAGAGTATGTATTGTGCAGCCTCAAATCCCACTACTCGTTTAAACAATGTGAATTTAAACGATTCTTACTTTGTACAAAAACATGACTTTGTATAAAGTTAGGAAACCGTTATTGTGATTCCCTGGTGTCGTATTTAATAAAAAGTAATCACTCAGTGAGATACAGATACACAAAGAAGACCATGAGAAGTCCTAAAATACCTTACAAGCAGCAGTTAACTAATTTCCCTTTGTTAGTAGGGGCACTATAAGCAGTCAGCCAGCTTCGTGGGACTTTTTCATACTTGCCTGTCTGTCTGTTTCCAGGTATGTCTGAAGTTAGTCTTGAGGCAGAGTCGGGGAAGACCTCATCCGAGGAGCCTCAGATGGATTGTGAGGAGGATGGCAAAGCAGAGGAGAGTTTGAGCAAGGAGTTAAAGCAGGAGAGCGTAGACAGCAGCAGTGTCAGGGAGGACGATGTGATGTACGACATTGACATTAACAGTGATGAAGAGAATGCAGAAAGCAGTAACAGGAAGGGACAGAAGCCGCATGATGAGGGCATTCAGAGCGAGACTTTGGCGTCTGGTCGTGTAGCCGATAGGGGACACGAGACGAAACGCAGCATTGAAACGGCTGAAACACCACAGGAAAGCGGAGATACTCACACTGAAACAAAGGTGACATTTACCTTCACTCTGAACAATCGACCTGTCCTGGCACTTCCTCTCTGCTCTCGCTCATGTTGCCATTTTGTCCTTGATTTGCTGTTGCGGTGGCGGTATTCTTCCTATATAATCAGGTTAAATATTGTTGCGGAGCTTTATTAGAAGTAATCCAAAACAAGAAACTGCGTTATTGTGTAGAGTGATTGTGTTTGTTTCCCTCTTTTTACGTTTGCTTTGTTTCATCTTCCACTTGCTTTGCAGGAGTTACAAATTAGCTGGTTTTCTCTCTGTTGGTGGTGCGCTTGGTTTTCTCACTAGTTACCAAGTGTTGCTTTGTAATGTGTTTGAGGATCATCAAAGCCTCGTGCACTCTGCTCTTTTGGCTTACAGCAAAGTGATTGCTAAGAAAAGAAATGAATTTCTGTTTATTACTTTGTATTATTGCAAATATACATGTGTTACAAAGTGCTGATTTGTCATGGTTATCCCCTGCTGGCTGGTAAGTATGAATCTATGCATATTTTGCCTTATTTAGATTAACTGTTAACTGAAGGTTAATGTGCGAATGACACAGTTTCCTCCACTTTTTTTGCTAAGTTGGGCATTCTTACATCTCTTGAGTTCTGCACATGCCGGTCACATGGTTGGCTAGAGAGATTTGGAGTCCTGACTGAACGTTCACAGGCAATCCCACATTTATTGTTTCTGGAATGTGACTCCTTAGGTTGTTGTTTTGTGTTCAGTTTCAGGCTCAGCGCCAGCATTGAATGTGGCATCCCAAGAATTTCATATCAGAAATTTTAATTGTTCTTCCCATTTTCCTTTAGTCACCCTGCATACTTTTGACGTAGACACATTTCAGGTTTTGCTTATTTATTTTTTTGGTGGTGGGGTGTTTTTGTTTGCAGTTTGAGCACAACATTGCGCAACGCTAATGTGTCACGTTCGTCTGTAGTTTGCAAGACGCCATTAGCTGACACAGCTAATTGGACAGTAAGCTTATTGTTATTATCCATCCCTCCCTCTTACATCATCTTGATCTGAATCCAGGTTACTGAACCGTAGGGAATGGCAACCTATGACATGCCATACCTTGTCCATTTGCACGCCTGACTCATTTGCAGCCAGTGGAATAACACTGTTAGCCAGTTTTTCTGCAGACTGTGGGTGTGATCATTTTTGCCTCAAGGCCCCTGATAATTTGTTGTTCTGTGAATCGTCTCTTTATGTTTTGTTTTGGGGGTTTTTGTTGGGATTTTTTGGATAAAAAGAGTCATTAATATGGATGCATGGACAGCTAGAATTTGCTGCTAAAAGCACCAATAACAGAACTAGTCAGCAAATTTATTTACACATGTTCTTGTTCTCTGTTTGTTATGGGAGATGTACCTTTTTCAGGCAAATGGTTTGAACCTGAGTGGAGCCAGTCTTACCTGCAGCTGGTAGTTGGATAAGCAGAGCAGTGCTTATCTGTGCTGCCTGCCTGCCTGCAGGTTTCCTATGGCCTTTAAGTATTAATGTGCCAATCACATGGTGCAGCCAGCAAAGCAGTGTCTTTATCGCCCATCCCATCCTGTTTTTAATGTGTTATACTGTGGATCAATAAGTGAAGCAGACGATTCTGTTTTTGATCAACTATTTTGATTTCCATTCACTCAAACACACTAAACTATTTTACATCAAGTGTTCCCCTTGAGACAAAATGTGATCAAAGCAAAATGCCAAATCTATGGCTTTGCAAAGTATTTGAAAATGGTATAAAGTGGTTTACACACCATAGCTGTTGTAAGTAAAAATGGCTCACTGCAGCTTCCAGTATATCTTATTTAGTTGCATTACAAGCTGCAGTCGAATTCACAAGTCATAATTAGAGCTGGAAGTTCTCACAGGTGATGGTATATGTTAGAGTGAAACCTGAGCCATGAAGTTCAGACAGTTGGCACTAGTCCTTTGGTTATGATTGTGTCAAAGCACAGACCTGAGGGCAGAAGGTGTGCAGAGGATGTTGGGTTCTATCATTCTCAAATGATACAAACAGAAGAAGTTTGGAAACACCAAGAGTCTTTGTAAAAATGGGTCAAAAGAAGTAATTATAGACAGAGGGCCTCAGTCGAACAGGTATCCAAGAATCCAGTCTAGTCTGTTTTGGTCCATTGTGAACGACGTTCGAATAGAGGGGGGAAAATGGTGCAGCAGTCACCGATCGAGCCTGCTGGGAGACGCATACCGGTAAGCAGATCTTAACAAGGAGAAGCAAAATCCTCTGTCCTGAGGAACCAAAGAGGGAAATATCTACCCACAATTCCTAAAGACGTGTGTGGAGAAAAACCTGACACTGACCACCACCTCATTATTACGACCCCTATGCTGAAACGTGGTGGTGGCGGCATCATGCTGTGGGAATACTTTGAAGCAACAGGCCCTTGCAGATGTATGCAGATAATGTAGTGCAAGCCTGGATTGAATTTATTTCTCAGGATCTCAGGCTGTGTTCAAAGTTTATATTTCATGAACACAATGCCCTGGTGAGAAAACACAGGAGTGGCTTTGGCTGTTGCGACCCAGCTAGAGTCCAGACCAGAATCTCTGAAGAGACCTGAAAATGGCTGTGTGTCCAAAAACACGTGCCAAGTTTGTAGGATGACTTTCAAATAGTGTTGAGGCTATAGTGGCTCCCAGATACCCTGTCATGGGATATTTCAGTGTTATATTTTTTGATAAATGTACCAAACATTCCCTTTCTTATTGTGAAGTATTGTGTGTGTGGGTTGATGAGAGGGAAAATGCTGTAGGGGTCAATATAAACTTACCGTTGTGTTCTCACAGTGAAACCACTCAGCCTGTTAAGACAGGAACCGGCTCCTCTTACCAGCTGATCTGGATACTACTTGCATTATTTAGAAAGGGGTCAAGATTCATAAATAAAATATCTTGCTCAAAGATGCAAATTCCCCTGTACTGATTATAAAAACACCTCACTTTAAATGCTTTTTTCCCCCACACACTAACATTCACAGGCCTCATAAAAGCTTCCATACAGAATGTCATAGTGATTAGGTCAGTGTCCCAGTTTTCAGGTCCACAGTGATTAGGCCATAAAAAAGTACTAAAACTAGCACAGCTGTATCTTCATCCTCCAACTGCAGGCAGATTATTATAGCTTAAACCAAAGTGATGTGGCCATAAACTGTCTCCACCCTGCGGTTTGCTCCGAGGTTGAGCTAAACAAGCCAATGTGTCACTGCATCATGATTAAGGCTACGATTTCTATTTTTCATGGCGAATAAAATGAGGACTGCCACATGATTATTGTGAGAATTGAGTTTTGTTCGATGCTTATTCCAGCTGGATAGGGTGAGCTAATGCTCACGTGGACATAGCCACAAAATTTGGGTATTGTCTGTTTAAGGCATTGCAGTGGCAGATATTAGGAGATGTGGAAGGCCACTGATGATGCATTCTATTCTGTGTAGCTTTAAGAAGTAATGTTGTGAAATAGGGGAGTGTGGAAAGCTGATGCCGGTTGTTGTTGCACAAAAACTTCATATCCTGATCGGTGCTGAAATCAATCAAAGCAACGATCTTAAATCTAATCGTAAATGAAATCTTTTCATCCTGTCTTGATAATCAGTGAAGAAAACTGTGAGAGGAGGATGGGTTGATCAGTGTCGTGGTGATGCAGCATGGTTTAGGTATGTTAATGTAGAATAGTCAAACTGACCATGTTAAGTATTTGTTGAGGTTAAATATTAAAAAAGCAGTTTAATAGTCAAATTGTTATTTATATGTCACTGAATGTGAACAAAAGTGCTTAAGTTACAGAAAAAACCCCACTAAACTTCACTTGAAACTCTTACAACTATATAACCTGCAACAACTGCTGTGTTCTTGGATCTTGGCTATGAGTACATACAATCACAAAATGAACATGCTGTTGGCCATTTAGACTATAACGCACTTGGAAGATGTTTACTTAAAATTATAAATCCAGTGAGAAATAGGGGGATTTTTTTTTTTCTTCCTATTGACTTCTGTATATTAAACTTATTTTCAACCAGATGATGAGTCGCCCCCTGCTGCCCATTTGAAGGACGCAGCTCCTCAGCACTAGCTTAATTTTAAGCCCTCGACGATGCCTCTCTTATTTACAGTCTATGATATCCAGTCCTCTTTTTTTCCTTGAGAAATAACCTGCTTCATTTAACCATCCTTATTGCAGGAGAGCACAATGGCCGAGGAGTCCCACAGAAGCACAGCGGCGGAGATCCCCGTCACCAGCAATGGAGAACTAGAGCAGAGCCCCGAGTCTGTATTCAGCAGGGTAAGAGATGAGCTTAGTTTCATTAAACCTTAAAAACTGTGCAAATATCTATGAAGAGTATGTGTCACAAAACAAGGGAAACTTGTATAAAGGGATGTATTTGCTATTTTTAACAACTGATATTTAGTTTGCCACGATTTCTAAAAAAGAGCATCAACTGTACACTTTGGAGCAGCTCTAAGTGGCAGATGTTTGAGGGTAAATTAATTTAAGGCAGTCAAGCAGTGATGTAATGGTACAGTAAAGAAAAGCACTTTCCACCAATCACATACAGACCCCAGACACATTTCTTTCTCATCAGTCTGAGAGTTGGCAGTGGTTCCAGCTGATTGCTCCTTATAGCTCACAGTCACACTGCCAAGTCTGTTCAGCTCACAGACAGTATAAAACATGGACATAGCTACCGTCATGTCACCTGCGGTTCTCTGAAGTTCTGTTTTGAAACCTCAAACGAGTGTTTTCTCAGTTACCGTCTTGGTCGCGAGACATCAGATGTGACGAGATGGGGCGGGTCTGGCAGTGAAACCACTTCGTCATTGGCTAATAACTTATGATTGACAAGCCCATGAGCGAGCAGAAAATACCCCAGCTAATCTTCTTTTTCACATATAATATGACCAAGTTTAACAATTTTATTTTTTTTTAGTCAGTGTGACACAAGAATGAGTGACTAACGAGTGAGTTCAGTAACACAGTGTTTAGAGTTTGGGAAAGAGAGCCATTTTCCCATAGACTTCTATAGGACTGGAAGTCTTTTTGCAACCACAGCTATCGCCATCTGGTGGTCTTCAGATAGAGTGCAAGTTTTTAAGCACTTCAACGTTGGCCTTTTTCCAGTCAGACAGCTGTGTTCAGATTTTTTTTTTTTTTTTAAACTGTCTATGGTGTAACCACAAGCATGTGTGGAACTTTAAAATGTTTAATCCTGATAAAATAACTTGCTGAGGCAGGAACTGATAAATTACCGGAAGGTTCTTACCTGGTTTCATCTGACTTGATTTAACTTGAATGTGAATGGAGGAATGAAATAAATATTCTTATATTACTTATTCGTAAAATGATAAAAACGTTTGATACATGTGTTCCATGCCACTTGAATCCTGCTGTGATAAATCTGCAGCGTCTACACAAGTGGCCAAGTCCTTTGTTAGTGTGTGACAAGTATTAAGCGGGATAGCCAGATATCTGGGGAGGTGCATGTCAGGTCGCACCATATGGCTTCATATACCTATAGTGTAGATCAGGGGTCTCCAGCTCCAGTCTTCGAGAGCTACTGTCCTTGACAGCTGAATCAAATGGTTGAATTACCTCTTCAGCATGCCATCAAGTTTGGCAAAGTCCTGAATGAGCCATTCACTTGATTCAGGTCTGCTGGAACAAGGATGCATCTAAAAGCTGCAGCACAGTAGCTCTTGAGGATTGGAGCTGGAGACTTGTGGTGTAGATGGTGATAGTCATGGAGGGAGTGGTCCTTTTGATTGGCTCTCGCTTTAGGAAGGCCTCAATATGTGTAATGGTGACAGGAAAACCATAACGCTCCATGTTTGTTTGTTTGTTTGTTTTTTGTTTTTTTTTTATGGTCATGGTTGCTGGTGACCACATGGTCATAACTCTCCTGAACTTAAACACAACGATTCAGTGCTGAACGAGATGAATTGATCCTAGGCACGGCTGTTCGAGCTTTCTTGAGTGTGAGGTTAATTTGTTAGGAGTGGTGAATGTTTCACAAATTGTTGCGTGCCACCCTGTGTGTCTGCACTGTTAGTGGGCAAAAATATATTACATTAAAACTTTAGATGGTATAAAAGATTTAAACAGCTTGATAAACCACAGTGGAGGTTTTCTCTCTTCTCGACCATAGCTGTATTTCAAAAGTGACTCATAAATTTAGCTTCACTAAATCAGTTGTTAATGTGCGCACCCATAAGACCTTCTTCTGATTAAGCCTTTGGGGACACCCACCAATCATCTGTAGCTTCCACGCAAAGACTTCCTGTTCTGCTTGCTTGTCAGGAAGGCAACTAAAAGATGCTTAGAGAGAGCTAAACTGTTATCAGGGGATAACTGTAGGTTTCAGACTACAGAAGGAAGCTTCCAGTCCCTAAGAAATCAAGTCCAGATATGTTTTTATGTTTGTGTCTGTCAGGTCTACTTAAACTATTTTATCTTTGTTTTGTTTCCTCCCGTAGGACTCTTATCCCAGTGGCCCAGGGGCCATAAACCTTTCAGAGACTTGTGTCACATCAAGCAACTTTGCCTCAACCACGGAGGGCATCATTGAATCAGGACCATACAAAGGTGAGCCGTACTCTCCCCAGTTTTACGCCTGTTGCTTTGTGGACCGTTTCCTCACTATTCAGAGGTTTTATGAAGCAGCATCTCTGTCAGTGTGTTGTCAGGCTTTGTCAGCTTGTTACATTATTGGATTTTATTTGCAACATTCTGAGTTTACAAACCACCCATCTGTCCATGTTCCCACTGCCCCACTTTTGTTTTTGTTTTTTTTAAATCTCTCTGAAATATAAAAGGTAGAAATTTGAATTTCTAAAGCTGGACATCTAATTGAATTTAATGAGTTTGCTGTGATCTTCACATCGTATCGCCCCGTCTGCGTTTTATCATCATGTCCTTGTTACAAATGCAAATAAAAATCTCCCCATAGTGCGTAGAGCTGCTAGAGCCCATTCACCGCCATGTTGCCATGGCTATTTTCCATGTTATTTACACTGGCTGAGGTAGGCTTTTGTTCACAAGCACGTGAGCTTGGGGGGGGGGGGGGGGCACAGGAAATAAACACCAGTGGGAGGGGAGGGGGGGGCACAGGAAATAAACACCAGTGAGAAAGTCCCCCTTATACTTGTGCTGGAAAAAAGGTAACGCACTAATGATAACTCTATCTCCCAGGGTCAGCAAGCCTGCCCGCATCTCCCGTGTCACCTGTAGCTCCCAGCTCGGCTGTTGCCAGCCGCCTGGCGCGCTCTTCCAGCGATAGTCAGGCTGAGAAAGGTACCTCGAAGCGATAGTGTATGAATCAGATGAAGCAACACCATTTTCTACGCAAAATTAACCACAATCTACTTTACCGCCTTTGGTTCTCACCAGGTCCTTACCTGCTCTTTATTCCTACAGGCTGTGCTTCGTTGCAAATCAAACCTTTCCTCTCCCTTCCTGTTTGTTGGCTCTTCAAACTTTGCCTTTGCATAAGACCGGGCTAACATAAGTAGTGTTATGCTTTGCACTGGCAATCGGTGAGCATTTAAATACCCTTTAGAGTCCTTTTACTGAGGTCTACATGTCAGAATGTCTAGATTTAACTTCTTGATACCTTTACATTTGCTTGGCTTGGAGAAAAAAACTGCCTGCAAATTTAATCTCAGTGGGTTTTCCTGCATGCAGCCTTTGTCCTCGCGTAATGTGGCACCCGGCATGTCTTTATGGAGCCTCAAAGCTGCCATCATGTTTTTGAAAGGCGGTCAGATGAGAGAAAATGGAATAAATCAAAACGTTCTTCACTGCTTTGACATTTGATTTTAAAACTATCACTTAAAGCTACTGTAGCTGACCTTTTTTTTTTACCTTCAGATGATGACCACCTTCTACAGTTTCATCAGCTCTGGAGCTCCGTATCTTTCAGCATTTCTCTAGACCCAAAACAAAATGAAGCTCCTGTCATTTACAATATTTTAATGCTGTAGAGTTAATTTCAGCTGGGCTGTTCATAGATATCACTTTGCTAAGTGAATAACTTTCAACTCTCCAGGCTCGATGACAGCACAGCCAAAGAGCGGAGCGGTGGTGCTTTCAGAAGACTTAAAGAATCCAGCGATGGAAAAACTGGACTTAGTGAGGAAGTGGAGCATCAACACATATAAAGTAAACCTCTCTTTAATTGATTTATTATTATGTCCTTTTTCTAACCTCCTGCTTCTTCTTCTTCCATTTGTAAACTGGGATGTTAGGAGAGTGATCGACATTCTGTCACTTTAGACGTTATTGTGACTCCACTCTTAAGTAGAAACTCCCAGCTGTCCCTGTTCTTATGTTTAAATTTCTGTTTCTCTATTATTTGCTTGTTTTGTTTCAACAATCCTCCTGTCCTCCACAGTGTACCCGGCAGATCCTGTCAGAAAAGCTGGGTCGCGGCTCGCGGACCGTGGACCTGGAGCTAGAGGCCCAAATCGAAGTCCTCCGTGACAACAAGAGAAAGTACCAGCATGTGATCAAGCTGGCTCAGATGCTGGCCAGTCAGCTCTCCCAGATCATGCAGACACAGAGGCAGCTGGGAGATGCCTTCGCCGACCTCAGCCTCAAGACACCGGAACTCCACGTGAGTCCCCATAAAATCTGAAAACCGCCAGACTGGATTTAATACAGTTTAAAAAAAAAAAAAAAAAAAAAAATCCTACAGAAGCTATTGGCTTGTGATCCGTCTGAGGGCTCTGAGCTTTCTTTGGGTTTTTGAGGTATGTCAAACATGAAGCCAAAATTTTCAGTGTCGTGAAGGTGGTTCTGCTTCAGAGTGTCTAGATCACCATAGCAGCTCATGCTCAACATATAACCTTGTCCAGAGGTTATGAGTTTAATTTTAAAGATGCTTTCAGTACACAAGCAGATTGGTTTTGCGTGTGTGATTTTAATTAATTTGTTTTTTTTAAATGAATATCTGCTATGAGTGAGATATAGATCATCTAGAGCCATATTTTACTGACATCACAATAAGTCCTTCTGTGACGTTACAGCAGCACAACCTGTCTATGTTGCATTGGCGCTGTAATTTGCATGTCTTCAGTGAGGCAGGAAAGCCATTAATATGTTTTTCTGCTTGCTCCTCCTATCCTGCTGCGTCTGTTTTGTATTGTTGAATCTGCAGCTTATAAAACACTGATCAGAAAACTTGATCGGCAAGATTGGATCCCATTTCACTTTGATCTGGTCTCTTTCAGAACGCTATGGGACAGCGTCAGACCTGATATGAACTGAGTAGCCTTTAATTTTCATGCCATTTTTTTGTATGAAGTTTGAAGCTCTGATGATTAGAGATCCAGTTAGAAGTAAACAGTAGCAGTGGGCAGTAAAGGTTTTCTGCAGCAGTACTGTTGCTTTCTTGAAATATTTATTTATTCATTCATTCATTTATTTATTTTCTATAGACCTTGATCAGCCATTATCCTCTTATGTCCTTTTGTGCAGAAGTACAAAAACACATCAAATGTCCGCTGCATTAGAGACTAAGTTAACAAAGAGAGGTTTTATTCTTTTAGGTCATATTTGTTGTTTTACTTTCTAGTATTTAGAGGAATCTTATGTGACAGCATGCACACATTAGTTAACCTCCTAAGACCCAAACTCTTCCACGGCATGCATTTTTAGTTTCTCTTCGATATTTGGGCATATTGGGACCAGATGAAAGTAAAAACAAAGAATTACCAGGTTTTTTTTTTTTTGGTTTTTTTTTTAAACCTATATTTTTGTTTCTAAGAAAAATGAGAGCCACATGTGAGGATATTTGTTTAAAATTTCGATAGAACAGTAGCAGTATAATGTCCTCATAAGTGGATATCAGGTGCTTGTAGAGCAAAATTGAGTATTTTGGTCTAAATAACCCAAAATGTGATGTCCAAATATGTGGATGCCAGGTCCTAGGACATAGGTGTCAAACTCTGGCCCGCGGGCCAAATTTGGGCAGCCTAATTACATTTGGCCCGCGAAGCCATACCAAATTACTATTAGAGCTGGCCTACTGGTATTATACAGCTAATATATATATTGTTTAGTATTAAGCTTTGCTTGTTCCATATTCAGGTTTTCAGCAAAAAGTGTTTGAGTCCATAAGAAAAGATTCATTCTTATATCTGGAGGAATAAATATATTTCAATAAATATTAACATTATCCCGCGACTTTGTTCCAGTTTTGAATTTTGGCCCACTGTGTATTTGAGTTTGACACCCCTGTCCTGGGAGGTTAAGAGTTGTCCACCATTATTAGATGTGATACACTGGTTGCTAGGGAACAATGTGTATTCCCTCGACTGAAACCAGTGCTTCTTTTTTCAGGTTGCTTTCAGTCACTGGTTGAAATCGGTAGCAAAGAAGTTGGTTGTTTGCCAGCAGTTTGCCACAGCTGAATTTAGCTTTTACCCCTCAGCCCTAAAAGGCTGAGGGTTATTGCCGCACCGCCGCGTGGGCGGCGTGGAAACCTAAGTTGGTGAATGCGTGAAGCTTGTTGTATTTAGTTATGGTGGTGATAATTCATCTTTAGAGGCTGCAGTTTGGGGTCATTTGAAAAAAGTGAAATCAGAGCTCTTTATTGCATTGTGTAATGCTGAACTTTAATTAAGTTAATTGAACTTTCACGATGCCTTAAGTCTGCATTTTTCAAAATAAGTTTGTGTGTTAGTCAATTAAATTTGTGGAAGGTCACAGCTTAAACCCGTGTGTTTTAAATTTTAATTTGGTGCAATAAACACAAATAATTGTGCCTGTTCTTTTCAGGAGGAGTTTGGATACAACGCTGAAACCCAAAAGCTGTTGTCCAAAAACGGAGAGACGCTGCTGGCTGCCATCAACTTCTTCATCTCCAGTGTGAACACGCTCGTGGACAAAACAATCGAAGACACCATGATCAATATCAAACAGTATGAAGCTGCAAGGTAATGTGCACACAGGCTTAGTTCTACTTCTGCACCAAACAGACTTTTATTTAATTGTGAGACACAAGGCTTTGGCTGGATGCCCACGGAAACGTCTTTCTCTAAAGTTCAGACATATAAGTTGTTGTGTTTAATTTGATGAATTACCATTTTAATTAAATTGGACAGTTTTAACTGTGGACAAATTGAATTGTGTTTAAGCTGCTGCCGGAGATTCAGGTTGTTGAGGTTGCGGAAAAACAGACTCAAGGACAGCTTTTACATCAGGGCAATATTTAATAATAAATTTACGATGCACTAATGTAAAACTTTTTTTTTTTTTTTTTTTTTTTGGTACAAAAATTATTGTTGATTCAGTTGACGCAGTTTGCGTTTTTCTGATGTGGTTTATATATTTAAACACTCCTAGGGTTGAGTATGATGCATACCGTACAGATCTGGAGGAGCTGAATCTGGGGCCGCGTGACGCCAACACCGTGCCGAAGATCGAGGTGTCTCAGCAGCAGTTCCAGACCTACCGCGAGAAATACGAGAGGATGCGAAACGACGTCTCCGTTAAGCTGAAGTTCCTGGAGGAGAACAAGGTTGGTTAGGTGCTAGCTCGCTCTACATATCACTGCCCACGTGTTAACTTTCAGCTAATTGTGTCGCTTTTTTGCTCCTGTTGTCTCAGGTGAAAGTTCTGCATAATCAGCTCATCCTGTTCCACAATGCCATCGCTGCATACTATGCTGGAAATCAACAGCAGCTGGAACAGACACTCAAGCAGTTCCACATCAAGTTGAAAATGCCAGGCGAGGACAGTCCATCTTGGCTGGAAGAGCACTAATCATTCCTTTTCGGCTCCATTTGACAGGACATGTCAAATTTACAGAGAAACTACAGGAGCTTTCTTCCCTCTTTAATGCTATTCTCGCTGCTTTTCGAACTTTGAGAACTGTAAATGAAAATAATGCAAAAACGAAAAAAAAAAAACCTCCCACATTCCATTTGTCTTTGTTAAATCGTTTTCCTTCTTCTTGGTTATTTCACATCATTGAAACACGCACTTTTGCACTGTTTGACAGATGTGTCAAACAGATGTTGCTGCAGTAAACGCGTTTGGAAACTCTACATGGCCTTTTGTATTCCAGCGTATGATTGTTGTATCCCAGCACAGTGGACATGTTGGCTTTGTAAAGTGGGGCAGCTATGGGATCAAAACAACTGCCGTTTTACTCACATTCTTTATACTGCTCTTATCAGCCGATGAATGCTTTGCAAAAGATAAGCAGGAAGCTTTTTTTTTTTTTTTTAAATGCAAATCCTTTAATGAATTGATCAATTTTACTCACAAACTCTGATTAAAGTGGTAGTTTGATATTTTGGGAATTTGCTTTCTTGCCGAGGCTCATGTAAGATCTGCTCTGTCCTCTCAGTTTAAAGCCAGCAGCCGGTTAGCTTAGGATAAAAACTAGACACGAGGGTAGCTTTACTCTTTCCACCGGTTAGAAAGGAACCTGCCTCCTAATACCTCTAAAGTTCATGAATACAGAAAGCCAAAGTGTATGAAATCAAGGTGTGCTTGTGCAGAGGTAAAACCAGGCAGCCATGTTTCTGATTGTGAATTTTATGCTAAGCTACTGTAACTGACTTCTTCCTCTGGATGAGCTAGATGGCTGTCCATCCCCACATTTGTGCAAAAGGTTTTCCCAAATGTTTGAAACACTCCGTGCAAAGAGATGGCAGTTCAGATGACCTTTACACAATCCCTCTGTTTTTAGGACTTCTGGGGGTTTTATTGTTGTTTTGTCTACATTTAGGGCTCGCGGTTGAATGGGTAAAAGTGTTGATAAAATGAAGGATCAGCCTTATGTGAATAGATGTGCCTTGATTTCTTGAATTGGTTCTCCTCAAATCCATGCTGTCTGGTCTTCTTGTTAAAAGCAGGTGCGCTCGCTACCAGTGTTCAGAGAATGGAGCAAACGAGCACCTTCCACCCTCTGAGATGGATCCTGTACAATTTTACACGTTTAAACGCAGCACAAATAAAAGGAAAACTCCAGTACCTTAGTGAAGACGTGCTGTTCTCAAACATACTTATCCATATTGCACACGTGCACATTTCTGAAATTGAGATCAAAAACTTGTTAGAAGTGTGTGACATGTACGTTTTAAACCAAAATGCAATTAACTTGAGAGATATTGTCTTTTGTAAATTTAAACACCAGCATTTTTTTGCATAGGCTGCGTACGGTTTCCTTCGATGGGCTGTGCGAAAGTATGATTATTCCAAAGGGGACGTTCTGTCTGCTAGTGTGGTCCTCACTTTGTGGATTTGTACTTCTCCTGTGGCTCGCTATAGCAGTGTGAGAGCGTGAATCTTGTACAACAATCTGTTCCTTAAAATAGATGGCTATATATTTTTAATCTCTATTTGATTTTTAGTATGACAAAAATGCTGCCCTTTGGCGTTGTTTTCCTAAAGACCTGCATAATGGTGTGCTACTGTGGTAGCACCGTGTCACAGTGGGCATCTACCTTTGTAATAATGAAACATTAACAAATGTTGAGTTAAAAGGATTCTGAATGTTGTGTAACCTTTTTTTGGGGGGGGGGAAATAAAACATTTTTAAAAAAAGTGTCTCCAGAGTTCAGTGTTGGTGCTGTAATTGGGGGTAATGGTAGTAGCTTGTATAGAAAGTCACCACCAGGGGCCAACAAAGAAAAGCAGGCTACTTTTGACCTGCCGGTGAAAATATATCCTTACGGGTTATTTATGCTTTTCTTTTTTTTCCCCCCCACCTTTCCTTTTCACACAGGCTGCTGTGATACATCAGTCTGCAGCCTGCTGCATTCTGACATATGGATTCAGATTGATGTAGTTTACCCAGCAGTTCTAGAGCGTGGAGCCATTTCACTGGGGCTTGTCTGCGTTTACTTAACTCCATGTGCTTTCAGATCCCTCTGTAGGTTTTCACAATGATGAGCCCACCACACCCACAATTATACATTTGGCAGGATCCGGTTAATCCTCGGGGAAACGCTTTGAGGATGTTCATCACAAAATCAGTGACATGTTTTATCTGCAGGCACAAATGAGGCCTTTCAGTGTCCCATGCCAACAAATGAAGTCTTGGAAATGTTTTCCATTGCTGGGGGGGGGGGGAAGGAATCTCATTCACGTTTTTGACTTTCACAAAGTAGGAACTAATTAATCATTTTAAAATGCATTTTACATAAAAAAAATTTTTAGCTAAACAAAATCTTGGTATTTTGAGAGCATTTGAAATGTGAAACTGTTAAAATAATTGGGAAATTCCTTTAGATTGAATTAAATGGAATAGTGCAGAAGATTCTGGGTTTCAGCTGAGGCCTGACTGTGTGAAGTTTCCACATTCTCCTCGAGTCTGTGTGAGCTCCCGCAGTCTAAACACGCATGTCACATCCACCATAGGGGTGGCTATGACATGCACATCTTACCTATGACTACTGGGACAGGGTCGGGTTGGATGGAAGTTAAATAATGTTGTAATTGTTTGATATCAGATTTATCAAAATATCACCCCCCCCCCCCCACCCCACCCCCCAAAAAAAGAATCTAAATTCAATAACTTATAACAAATTTACAAATTTTAATGTGCCTGCCTCTTTCCACAAATACATAGTCCCATACTAATGAAGTATCTACATTAAAGCGCAGGACCTATCGGTGACGTAACGAAGCTAGTAAAATGTTGTGTGGTTCCAACGGTAGCTACGTTTAATTTTACTGAGCGTTATAATAACAGCGTGTCACACAACCTTTGTTTACAGTTTGCAAACTTAAGGAGTTAGGGAATGGCAGGCAGTGGATCAAACCACTGTGAGGTACATATGGGGGAGTCCGCCTTTAAAGAAACTTACACCCCCACCACCACTTCTGAAACACCTGAAATGGGAACCGCTTGTTTAGTAGCTGAAATAACAAATAATTAATGAAGCAAAAAAAAAAAAAAAACAAATTGATTGAAATTGAAATGATTAGCTTATTTCTGAAAAGTTTAAGTTAGGTTTCTCAAAATTTCGACTTGCTAAAATAACGCCGATTTTTTTTTTAGGGTAAACTAGCAACATGTTAATTTTTCAAGTTTTTCTTTAGAGAAGATGTGTTGTGTGAAGTGTCTAAAGCAGGGGTCGGCAACCCGAGGCACGCGTGCCACAGTTGACACCCGAAGGGTGGACTGGCCATCGGGCATACCGGGCATTTGGTCTGTGGCCTGATGATTTTTATTTATTTATTTTTTGTAACCGTATAAACAATGAAAGTGGTGGATTGGCCAGATGCTGGTCGGTGTGTAAAAAACTAACTCAGTTGTTTGGTGGTGGCTATGGCGGAGCTTCCACAGATTCAGTAACATTAATAAGTGGTGGAGGCCAGCAGGTGGATGAGAGAAAGGGGAGGCAAGAGGAGAGACCCGAGGCGGCCCCGGTCCGAGTGTCAGGTGAACTGAACTTCAGGTAAGAAGTTATGACCTGCAGTCTATCTGGGTCAGATATAAACCAAGTTTAGGTGGAGTTTATTTTCGTTATGCTGACTTTTTACAGTCAGTTACAATAACTCGTACTGCCTGAGCTAGCATGACAGAGTTTCTATACAGCTGGGTTTGTGCTTTGATGTTACTGATAGTGAACTTTATTTTATTCATAAGGTTAGTAGAGTTGCCAACCGTCAGTAAATTACCTAAATTACGTGTTTGGTGTTGAGCTGAGAAGGGACACAGTTTGTCCCGTACTTCAGCTAGAATGGAAAAAGACACAAAGGTGGATTTATTCTGTTACTCCGCACAGCTGCCTCTTCTTCTCTCATTCTCTCCCCTCTCTCTGCTGTTGCTACTTCAATCATGAAACTGATCAATGATCAGCTGATCGGCTTTTCTCTCTTGTTTGTTTATCGCCTACTTTGCGCCAAAAAGAGGAAACCGCCGGATGTCGCGCTAAACAACAGCAGCACGTTTAAGTTTGATCAGGTGTTGTTAGAATTTAGCTGATGTTTGCTGGAGCCACAGCTGTAAAACCTGCTGGTCATGATGTCGGTTTGGTTATCTGGTGAGAGGGAAACATGAAGATGAAACCAGGAGATGTCCTTACTGGATCATCAGAGCTGAACAGGTGATGGAGAAACAGGTTTACCTTTTAGGTGACATGAATGAGTTGAAGGGTTGGGTTGAATATTAACAAACATGCCATATTGGCCCAGTTTATTTCTCTTATCATTGTTGTGAGGAGACCATAAATAGCATTTGTATTTTCTGTTGTACAGTTCATTTGCTGTCATGGAGTTCTTGTTATGGATAAAAAGTGTATTTTTTTGTTTCAAAACAGCTGATAACTATTCGCTGATAGCTGCCAACATCTGCAAACAAATATAATTCTATAAAGTGGTTCTATATATTGCGTAACTGTTCATATAGAGCGTTATTAAATTTATTGCTAAAGCAATCATATGGCACACTGACTTCTGAGGAAATTTTAAATGGCACTCGTCATCAGAAAGGTTGCCTACCCCTGGTTTAAAGTATTCATAGTGTAAATACAAAAAACAAAAACAAATAAATCATAGGCAGCTAAATAACAAAAGGTTTGAATTAAAGATAGTGTTACAGGTGTGCAGATTGATCCAAATGTTGACAGTATCGATACCAACTTTGGTTTTAAACATGAACTATGAAAAATGTCTCTACCGTTTTTTGTTGACTGTCATGTCTATTTTATTTAAATAACACGCTAAAAACAGAAGCTGAGCCAGAGTTTAGAGACAGGCACTTTTACACTCCAGGTCTCCCCCCGAAAAAAGAAGAAAAAAACACGTTTCAAAATACACCAAAAACTGAAACGTGGTTTTTTTGTGTTAACTAATTATTTTTATAGGTATATATCACCACTGGTGATTTTGTGGTCATTAAAACGTGTTCAGGGTTTACAAATTAATGATGAATCATGACACACAGATCTCCCCTACATAAGCTGCCTTTATAGGTTAAAAGTATCAGCAACACTGATCCTGGCTTTACTTACACGTAAATAAGAATAACACAGCGCCAAACGCGGGGAGGTTTAATGTTGCATAAATACATGTTACGCTCCACCTGTGCTCACGCCTAATTATACATACCCACTTATACCCAGCTCCTCACCTAGCCCACCTTCAGCGCTGTTTTCCGCCTTGTGATTGCACCAGTGCTCACACGCTAGCGCGCGCGAGGAGGGTGAGCGGCACGTGCATGCGCCCGTTCCACCTGGCCCAATCACGTACGAGGAAGCTGAGAGCAGCGCTACAGTCTGCCGCCGCTGCCGTGGAGCCTCGCATTGACCCGCAGCTCGGCCAGCAGCTCACCTGACAGGGCTGACAGCCCGAGAAGACCACGCAAGATTTTCTCCTCTGAAAAGTATCTTTCGCTAACACCAACGGCGTCGGAGCCCTGTCGTCCGTCCGGTGAGTCAAGCGGGACGGTAACCGCCGCATCATCACGCTCTGTGTGTGTATATGTTATGTGTTTGTGAATGTGCGGTGTGTAACTCAGGTGTGGAGAGTCGTTGCACCGTGAGGAAGCATTTTAGTGAGGCGATGAGCGTTTAACCTTCCTGCTCTTTTGTGGGGGTTTTCTCTGAGGTGACAGTCGAGGTGTTCTGCAATGCAGTCCACGTCCAAAATTACATCATTTTGGTGATTTGGTGTAGTTCAAGCCCTGAATCTGTTGCTTTGCTGTGCATAAACGTCATGACTGTGTATCTCAGTATTTCTCTGTAGGACTTGACAGCATCAGTTTAAAATAAATAAATAAATAAAAAATACTTAGAAATGCTTGCTACATTACATTTCATTTTTCCTCCTTAAAGAAAAGTAGTTAAAGTTCTCCATTTAAACTATTTGAAAAGTTTCTTTATACAAGAGTGTAAAATACTCATGATTTTTAATTAAAATCAGGAAGTAACCTATCACAAAATTAAAATGTAAACAAATATGATTAGTGTGTAGTGCTCCTTTGGGGCTTTTGCATTTCCTGAAACTTTGTGCCAAAGTACAAATATATTGATTATAGCTTATATGCATATAGAGTGTGTTACTACTGGAGTAAAAACAAGTGTTTCACCAGCACAAGCTAATCCAACATGTAAGTCAGTGCTGGTTTTGTCTCAGCCCCTGCTTTCCTTGGCTTTTGTACACTGCTATCCATGCCCAGATGAGTTAGTGGAGTCCATTCAAGTGCTGGGAACAATACCCTTCAGAGGGGGGGGGGGTGTCTCCTTGGGTCAGGTCAAGGGGGGGTGGGTCGCCCCCCGGGTTGCTGTGGAGGCAGAGAGTAACATGGAAAACTCAATGCTCTGACGTCAGCCCGAGGAGGAAGATATTTAAGGGGGTTTGATTTATTTGTGTGGGAGCAGGAGAGGGGGCTGAATAGTTGGTGGCAACTCGGGTCCCAAACATGCCCAAATCTGTCAGCTGTGAGCTGTCTAATACAGGAAAAGAGCTCAAAATGAAATTAAAGGCAAGGAAGAGTGCCACGCCTTTCACAGTGCGCCTCTAAGTGTTCAGAATGGGTAATGTCAGCCGTATGCATGTGTACCTGTGGGTAGTCTTTCCCAGGTATTAAAATGTATCCTAATGAAGCCAGCTCAAGTGTCTTGGTGCCCCTGGGTAAACACTTTCCTCACTGCAGTGTAAACATGTTTGCATTCCCTTCATGTTAAAACCTACTGTTGTCTCTATGGTGACCTGAACACCTGCTTTATTCTCACTCAGGATGTGTTGGTTAAGGCCTAGTTTCCTCCAAAATCATACACAAAATAATGTGATTAATGCTTAAGCTTCTGTGGCAGTCAGTGAAGCCAAGCGGTGCAGCGAGATTTGCTTAAAGCCGATCTTGGCACAAGCCTCATATTGCTGAAGCAACAACTGGAGCCCAGAGCCAGCGAAGATAGACAGGCGGTTGCCTGCTGCAGGCCAGACACTGAACACCTGTTAACAAAAGAACAAACGCGAGATGAATAAAGCTCTTCTCGCTTTTTTTTTTTTTTTTTTTTTTTTTTTATAAATCTGCAGCCTCACAGACGGTGTATCCCGTGCCATCTCATCCCTCCATTAGTGTCACTATCCCGCCTGAGTAGGTTTTGGTTTCACCTGGGTTTCTCTTCCCTCTGTATTTTTTATTAGGTTAGATTCGGGGCTTGTTTTGTGATAGGATGTGTATTGTTGTTCTGGAAAATTCCCTCTGAAGAAGCTTTGGCCATGCTTTGTCATCATTAAGGCTTTATTTTCTAGTAAAAATACAAATCCTACAAAGTACTACAGAACTAAAATACTGTGGTGTACATGGTGTTTTCTGAGCCTTCAGGGATGACATAAGCACGATCAGCATGATACAGTAAAGGCAGTGAGTTTGTGTTATATTTAACAAAACAACACCCATTTTTCTGTTAGCTCTGACCAGCTGACAAACTGTCTGTTCTGTTTGTAAAGAAATCATTGCATCTACATTGCCATTTATTGCAAAACTAACAGAAAAACAGAAATTAAATACTTGCATGCAGACTGCAGCCAGAACCTCACAGATTTGAAGCAGAAATTCCTTCATAAATACTGACGTGGTTGCTGCAGGGCTGGGGTTTAACTGCAAGATGACTTTGGAGCTTGGTTTTATATTGGAATAAAAGCAGAATACAACCAACAACTAAGTTCCCCGATGCAAAGAGACATGTTGCAGGCAAGTTGCCCTCATTAGCAACTTGTCTGCATTTATAAATTAGACTGCACTTATTTGCAAATCTTCACTTATCTGTTTAAGAGTGACTGCAACTGTTTGGAGACGGGTTGCCTCGCACTTGACGACCTGTGCAATCGCCCTGTGATCGGAAGGGATTGCACAAGGAGGCTGCTGTCCTTTTTTTACTATAGTGAGTCAATGTGGAGAAAGGCTCGGGTATAGTGAAATATCTCAGTGGTGTCATGCCAGTCCTATTAATTATAACCAGAGATATTGTAAAGCAATGACATGAAAGTCATATTGAAATACAAAGTAGACTTTTGTAATGCCAAAGTTGCTCCCTCAGACCCAATCATCAACTTATAACTGGTGAACAAGGACTCGCATCATCCAAGCCAACATGGCAGCTGAAGTTCATGACAGTTTCAGTTATTGTAGCAAAGATCTTTTTCTCGGGTATCACTGTCCATCGTGTGAATGAGCACAGCATTTGTTCAGTGCCCTGGTGCGATGGGGACAGATGCTGATTTTGTGTGTAAAATTAATGAATCTGTAATCGTATAGAATAAATATAAAATTGAGAGAACAGCTTTTTTTGAGCCTCGTTTTTAAATCAGATTTGACTTGTGAGTCAATATGTGCTGTTTTACAGATTGTTTTACAGTAGTCACCAAGACTTTTAGTCATTCATATAAATGATGGTATGGTGTAAGTTGCACAAATTAACCGTGGAGATGGCTGCTTTTTTTTTTTTTTTTTTTTTTAAACTTTTTGTCCACTCACTAAATTGCCTGAAGATGAAATTTAGCTCAAGAAAACATCTATTACCCAAGTAGATCTTTTTAAAAAGCCTTTGTACAAATAGCACAAATACTTAATCCAAAATATCAACAGTGCTGCAAATTAATCACTGAGTCCATTATTAATTTCAGCAGTAGTAGAAATGGTGCTAAGTTTGAGTCTGATGTGTCGAACGCTCTGGTACACATACTAAATGAGGTGTTGGTCCAAACATGTTCTGCTTGGCTGGTTATTAAGAGGATTGGCACAGATTTTTGTTTGTTTGTTTGAGATTTAGCACTGGTATTACTGCTGGTTATATGATTAAATGAATTCCCTCCGGAGTTGCAGGTTAGCTGACAGGTGTGGTACCACCAGTTCCACAGCCAGGATACTCATTCATATTGGTCTTAACTGAAGCCTGCTTAAACAGTAATTGACAGAGGCACCTCGCGTGCTCTGCAACTGGCAGCTTTAATCTTTAAAATCTGAAAACCTCGTTTCAGTGGCAGGCTGCTATTAGCAGATTTGTGCTAAGCTAGGGGGATATGTTGTGTTTTGGGCTGCTGTAGGTGTTTGGTACACAGTGAAGGGAAGACAGTTACAAGGTTAATTTGAGGTTTGGCATCCAAAGTTAAGATATATTTATACTAGGCTGTTGTCTTCAGCCACGAAGTGATTTGGAGTTGATGTAAGCTGTAATATAATTCGTGACGCTGTTGGCAATCCTTGTGTTTCACCCATTTACAGCTTTAAAGTGCAAAATCATTTCTCCTAGCTGTCACCAGGCTAGCGCTGTTTCTCAGTGCAGCAGAGACAATGAAAACAAAGGCTTTAAACATGCAGGGAGGCTTTTCTATTGTTGTCCATGACTGATCTGTTTGAGATAGATTTGTCAATAATTACAAAGAAGATTATTTTGGCTGCTGGCAAAGGAAATGAAGCCGGATTGAAAAACACATTCACTGACTAAGTAGTTTTTAGAAGACAAAAATAAAACAGAGTCCCTCTTATAAATCAAACATTTCATTCATGATTCCTAAAAAACAAATGGTCAGTACACTTCTTTTCCTCAGTGCCAGGCTCAAACTATTTCACCACCATGATTTAATAATGTGTCTTAACTTTAATATTACATTTGCCTGTTTTTGGTCAACTCACTGTTACTGTTATTTGATATAATAAAGCAGCTGCCTGTTTAATCTAAGTCGGATAGCCAGTGTTGAAGTACAAAAGTCTTGAAGACCCGTGTTTCTGTCAGTTTTGCTTTCAAGGAGTCAGACTTCCTTTTAATTTCTTTTATAGAAAGGTCTTTAGCAACAGCTCTCCACGCTTTGTGAAGTTTTCCTTTGGACATTGACAGCTTTTTCACCAATTTTCAGTCCAGTCCTTAAATGTGACATTTTCATAGGAATGTTTTTTTGTGGCTATTAAGCCACTTAACACTGACCTATGAATCATTCAAGCATGAAAAAGGCTCCAAACCGAAGGGATTGACAAGTGTTGTGTTTACACATAGTAGACAAAGAATAGTTTAGGCACTTTGTTTCTAGCAGCCTTTCACAAAAACACAAAAATGTATCATCAGATTTAGATCCACCATGTAATACTGTGTGAGAAGCATCAACTTTTTCAGCTTTCAGCGTGACAATGGTAAATGGACTGATTATTATTTAGCAGAGTACTCAAAGCCCTCTATACAACATGCCACATTCACCCATTCACACAAGCACTTTCTTCTAAGCTTTTAGTGCTTCCTAGCTAACATTCATACACAGTCATACTCCGATGGATGTATCGGAGAGCAATTTGGGGTTAGTATCTTGCCCAAGGAAACTTGACATGCAGACTGGAAGAGCCAGGTATTGAACCACTAACCTTCCGATAAGTAGATAACCTGCTCCACCTCCTGAGCTACAGCTCATCCCAAATACACTGCCAACACAGTAAACACATACCTGGATATAAAACACACACAGTGGAACGCCATCAGTCATGGGTTGGCTTCCTCACAATTACTGAAGCAGTGAACATATTGACAGAGAACAGAACAAAAGGCAGCCAACATCCAACTAAGAGCTTCAGAAGTCCTTCAAGAAGCCTGGAGAACTTTTCCTGAAAACTACTTAAAGAAATCTTTTGTTTATTTTCTGGATGTAGCATTTGTGTAAAAGTCTGTGTTGCTTTTCAAACCATTTGTTTGTTGTGATCACCATTTGATGCTCACTTTTGTTCCTGGGAGAAGAGAGGCACTGAAGGTTTGTTTGTTTTAAGGTTAGGTTCTGACATTTGTCATAAAAACATGTACAACATGAAAAAAAAGTTGTGTGGAGTGAGTTTGGTATTTCAGTTGTCACCATGTCACAGGTAGTATTTGGACCACAGGCCTTATAAAAGATGGACAAAGCTACTGAGATGTCACCTGTTGGTTTCTGAAATCCTGTTTTGAGCGTTTTCACCATCACTGCCTTGGTTTCAGAAGAACAGATGTGATGAGGAGGGGTGTGTCTGACTGCGTAACTGCATGCTCATTGATACCTTGGATAGTCTGTTTTTTGGAAACCTAGTATGACAGAGATTTGTAAAATAATTCTTAACATTTTATTCAGTATTGAGCCCATAAGCTCACACACTTGGCCAAGAAAGAACACCACTTTTGTCATAATTTGTTTTTTTTAGTTATATAAAATTTAACCTAAATGTTTAAAACTAATAATCTTCAAGTTTAGTGCCTGTTTTATCTTTAACTCTTATGATTAAAACAAAAATATGAAAATTGATTATTTAACGTCTTCAAGAAACAACTTCTTTGCATTGCTGCTGTTGTAGGATAGCGGCTGTAGTGCTAAGGAATTGCAACTTATTGGCACATTGTCTTAGTTTTCTTTAAAGCTAGAAGTAACTTTTGTGTGTTAGACCTCTGCAGTGTGCTTATGTGAAAAAAATTACATTTCACTATATTTAGTATCAATTTTTCATTTGACACAGATTGTCAAATGTTTAAAAACACTGGTAAAAAAAAAACTGCTTTCAAGTGCATTTCCCCCATCTTTAACATACAGCGTATTAGTGAAAAGCTCTGTGAAATTACAAGAGCCATTTTTCCTAGAAAAAGGAGCTCATTCATTGATGTGAGCTTGCAGCTTCTTTATATGACTCATTAAACTTAACTGTGTAGCAGCAAAGCGCAATGTCATAACTCTTGAAGTGATCATTAATCAGAACTTTATGTGCTACAAATAGCTCACTAAGTGTTTTGTGCTTTCCTGACTGTATTTAATAACTCAGAAACCCACAAAGCTGTTGTTTCAGGTTCATTCACACTGATAGCACTTGCTAACTACAACCAATTCATTGTCCCTGTAGGTGTGCCCTTTGTAAGAATGAGCTGTTGCTGGTTTTGGTACGGTTACAGAAAGACACAAGATGAACATTACAATGACTTGTAACCAACAGCTTTTCTTGGTGCTCAAATGTGAGTAGAGACAGGATGGAAAAAAAAGGATGTTTACTAGTGGCGATATTGCATCAATACAATGACTTTAAATATGAATATTTTATAAAATTAAATATATATTTATCTGAGAATACTATGAATAAGAGGGCTCACCTCAGCTAATAGCAGGCAACCTTTCTGCAAACAGCTGTCTTGCTGTATTATCAGAAACAGATTCAATGTAATTGCCAACTTGACTCCATTCAATTGCAAGCTGATATCAGACTTACTGTCTTACTGCAACAATCATGGCAGGTTTTAGTGAAATCGTTGATGCGCTTGACAATTTCATTTTGCAGCAAAAAATATCTGACTGAGATAATTTTATGTTATTAGATAAAATACATATTGAAATTTTTAACTTTAATGTGACAAATCGTAATTTGCATTCCTGCAATACACAGCATATTGCAGAATGTTAAAAATTGCAGTGATATTACACCATGAGTCAATTGTATGCCAGCTTTGTGTCACGTTTATGGGAGCATCCAGGACGTTTCCTTTAAGGATTAAACCAACACTGAGGATTGAGCAGGTGTTTTTCATCGGTTTAGAAGACTGAGGTTCACTGTGGGCTTAAGAAACATTCTCCCCATTCCCTGCTTCTTCACGTCAGTAAAGTTGCATATCTAGAGATAAAATGGCAACATAAGCTTACTGGTGAACAGCAGTAGGTTAATATTCTGACCTGAAGCAGATTCACTTGCACTGGTGCAAGTTCAGCAGTGTTGTGGGTTTAGCCTCACATGGCATGAGGTGCCACGTGGTACCTTGGCCTAACTACTCTCTAGACAAATTGAACTGTGAAATAATCTCCTCCAAACCGCTTGTTTCAGATTTGAGAGGAAAGTGCTGTGTTCTGTTTGAGCTATGTTAATCCACTGTACAGACTCTGTAACACGTTGTTGTTTGTTTCAGGCACCAATACATCACCCAACTTATTCACATCAGTTTTGGGGTGATTATTTCTTTTAACTGATTTAATAATGGTTGATTAATAAGACTAAATGCTTGTAAATGAATTAAATAGCATTTCAGTTCTGTACATGTTGCTTCTTTTGTTATTAATATGTCACTAAAGCATTAGTTTACCCAGGTGAGCTGACTCTGGGTCAGCATCTTTGAGATGCTCAGGACAGCAGCAGCTAGACTGGAAGAGAACTTACTTTATTCACGGTGGTATAAATAATTCACTCAGTCAGATTCTGAGGCTTACTTAGAAAATGTAGACGTTGAGGTACAAGCAGGCAATCTGTGAAAATATTTGATAAATCCAGGATTTCCTGAATAATAGGTTCCTTGTTCAGTGTATGCCAGTTAGTTTATTCTGGTGACATGGGAGGTGGTTCATTTGTGTGTTATGCAACCAGGCACGAGGTCACAAAGGTCTGGCTATTCATCCGATATTTCATATTTTATCTTTACAACAAACTTCAAGAAGAGCAATTAATATAAAGACAAGACACACTGCACAGTTTATTTGATATGCCACCCTTTTGTTTGAGGATGAGACCGGTGGCTTCATGTGATTTATGAGACGGAGCAGGTTTTTTTATTTTTTTTTATTGCTTGACTACATCACTGATGCTGCTGCAGTCAGTCACCTTCAAAATCCAGAGCTGCGGTCGCTTGGCTGTTTCTGTTCTAAACGGTGTCTTTTCATATTGTCTGTGTGTGAAACGAGAAGTTTTGACAGCTCTTTTGTGCTTGGTATCCGAGCAATAGTTGCCTCGTCACTGTGTGTTTGTGCAAGCTATGTTCCTGTGTGCTGTTGCTACAGCATGCTTAACTCCCACTCTGGTCTGTGTCCTCCTTATTGCAAGCGACGCATGGAAATGAGAGCGATAAGCCAGCATCGTGAGTTTCAAAATAAACACAATGTCCTTTTCAGCTACAAGATAAAAACAGATGCTTGCTATAGAAGCACGCAGAACAAGCACTGAATTCAATGTGTGTATATTTGTTTATATTAATTGCTGTTTTGCTATTGAAAATTAATTAATAATTTACCTCCAGGGACCAAAAAGAGGCTGAGACGTTGTAGAGCAAAGAAGTGTGGCAGAGACAACTACGAAGCTTCAAGCTAGCATTATCATAGCTTTGCCCAGTTTGATGGCAAGAGAAGGGTCATGTTTAGGGTTTTTTTTATGCAATTTGTTTCTCACCAGAGGAAAGAAAGGATTACTTTTTACATGAGACTGGAGTTAACATGCAGTGCAGTTTCCTGTGCCTGAAAAGAGGCCAGACTGCTCACGGAGGTAGAAAGCACTCGGAGAGATCAGTAAACATTAAGATAAAGTAAAGCTGCTATTTTTGTTTTATTCAAATTCAGTGTCTTTTGATCTTGGCCTGTTGATTAAAGTATGCACATTCTGTACCTTTTATTTTGTCATTTTATAGACTGGACAGAATAATGATAGTAATTGCTACTGAAATCCCATCACTGGCAGCCCATCACCACTGCTGTTTGGTGAAGTTAGGATCCAGATAGTCGGAAACAAAGAGGTCCGACGGCATCGCCCTACTGCGCTCTGCATAAGCCAGCTTCTGCTAACGAGCGTTCCCATGGAAATGATGACGAAGCAGAATTGACCAAATCCCATGTGAATGCGCCTCTGTGCCCCTACGGTGTGAGTAAAAGACTTGCGCTCTGCAGGGCCGCGCTCACCCTCAGGAAATTGAACTTGAAGCTAGCAACAGGGGATCATTATAGCATGCGGTGGCTCCTTGACCTTCACTGTCACTCATTTGAGAGTTTGAGTGGATTGTGTTTGTTTTGTACTTGGTGGCACCCTGGAAACTTGGTGACAGTTACCTCCAATTAGAATCCTTACAGGATAAAAGGGAGAAAAAATGCTTTGCATGGAGTTATGTAAGGCTGAAACACACAAATGGCAAATGCACAACAGACAAAAGAGCCCATTACTGCATGAATTTATGCAGTAATGGGCTTTCAGCTGAAACAGCTTAAAGAAGCTGCACAGCATGGTGTAGCTAATTATCATTAGATGTAATTCATTCTTCAGCACATGTCAAAGATGGGAGGCACCTCAAATTTAAATTAATTTCTGTCAGTTTTTTGGTTTGGATAAAGAGGTTGCCTGTCCTGTGCACGCATCCTTAAGTCTCCATTAGCTGCCAAGCACAAAGGCTTAGAGACCAGTTAGTGACAACTTGCTGTAGTGAAACTGAAGAGTTTGACATGAACAGGAAACAAAGAATATTCGCCTTCAAAGTAAAAGTTTTGCCTTTTTTGAAATCTGTTGATTGCAGTAGTATGACCTGACTTTTATTTTGGAGGATGGTGTACCATCCTCAAAAGCATCCATTCGCCAGCCCCTGACTGGTTGGTGAATGGATGTTGGCTGTCCCAAAGGGACAATACACATTTTCCTCTAATGACCAGAGGTTGCCAGGGAGATCACCAACTCGTCTCTATACCTGTGTGACTGAAGGCTTACTGGTCTACTCCACAGTTTGTTGTTGGAGGAACAGAGGGAGTGAGGAGTAGCTTTTAAAGATGATATATAAATGCATTTCACACTTGACTTATGCTTCACTCTTTTGGTAAACTTTAGGGAGAGAACTGTATAACTTCATGATATCATCTGGTGTTTTGTTGTTTGTGAGCTCAGTCTTTGGGTCAAGCCTAGTTAAGTTTCTGTGTTTCTTTATTCCCTGATTTTTGCTTTCACCTCTCACTGAGTGTCCCCAAAGGCATAAAAGACACAACTTGTTTTTCTGTTCAACTCTCTTCTCAGTGTAAAAGTTTAGTAAGTCTAGAGGCGATTTTTTTTTTTCTCCTGAGTTCTCTTATCTCACGTTAAAGTTTGTTTTTGGTTTTTTTGTGTCTTCAGTTCATAAACTTGTTATCTGTTATTTCACCTCATAGAAGAAAACACAAGAAAATTCCAATTTGGAGAGTTTTTGCTCAAAAGATATGCAGACTAGTCAGGTTCGGACAACCGGTAGAGTTGGTACAGATGCTTCTGTGGTTCTCATTGGATCAGTAGCAGTGATATATTTTGGGAGGCGAAGGATCTACAGCCTTCTGCTGTAGAAGACAGGCGAACTGCTCATAACAACGTGACTGTTGTCAGCTTGGTTTGTGTTAGAGGTGGATGGTCAGTTAGTCATAGAGGGTGTGGTGTTTGCTGTCACCAATGAAGAGTGATTGGAGCGAGATTGCCCCCGGGTCGACAGCAGGTGGATGTTTTAGATGAAGCTCGTGGCAGCAGGTGGATGTGTTGAGCCTGGCAACCGCCCGTCTGATTTCATTCCCTCAGGCCTTGATTGATTGATTGATTGATTGAATCTTTATTTTGAACATGTTGAAAAAGTATAAGGCCTTCCCAGTGTCGTGTTACTGACTGATGTTTTTCCTCCTCTGTGAATCACGTTAGACAGATGACATTGGTTACTGCCCTATTGTTGGTGGTTTTTCCTCATGCAGTGTGAAATTTAATTAAATGAATGTGAAATGCCACAAACCAGTCACTGACACTGGGTCATTCGCTTTAGAGACACAGAACTAATGTACATTAAACCTGAAACAAAGCTGACAGGAACGTTTGGACTCAGTTTTAGAGGAATGGTTTGGCGCATGGAGTTATCACACACATGACTGGAACCAATGAAAAACTGCTAGTTTGGCTTTTAGGTGAAAAAAGTCCACCTTTATTAAAACTTTTTAAACTTTAATTCATTTAAATAATTAAGCACAAAAAGCCCGTCCATATAGAAGGCTCATCATCTCTGGCTTTATATTTTATATATTTAGAATCTATTAGACACACGGTTAGTGCCAGCAGAAGATTCATCTTTTTTAATAACTTAGACTTTTTTATGTGAAAAGCATCTCCCGAGCTTCTTTGTCAGCATCACTTTATGTCTCATTTGTCTAGTCCATAAAGACACCATAATGTGATACAGTGGTGTTGCAGGGATTAAGTAAACAATCTGTAAAGTGTCAGTTGTGAAATAACAGATGTTTGTTGTCTTTATGGTGTTTTCAAGTTTTTATAGCTTACAGTTTATAGCTTGAGTAAACGGTTTCCTAGCTACACTGCTGCCAGGTGTATAGTAATACTCATAAGTGTCTTATAGCTTTAGTCAGAGCTCACTGTTAACCTGTGAACCTGAGCTCTGATCTTTAAATTTGTTGTGACTGACCTACACTCACAAATCACTTTGCTACGTACACCTAGCAAGTATCAGGTTGGATCTCTTTATGCTTTTAGAAGTTGAATCATGGCATAGATTTAACAAGTTGCTGCAAACATTCCACAGAGATTTTGGTTGACATGATAGCATCACGCAGTTGTTGCAGATTTCCACCACATCCCTAAGGTGCTCTGATCAAGATGTGGTGATTATAGAGGCCGTTTGAGTACAGTGAACTCGTTTTCATGTTCAAGAATCAGTTTGAGTTAAACTGAGCTTTGTGATATGGTTTATTATTCAGCTGGAAGCAGCCATTAGAAGAAGGGTACGCTGTGGTCATAAAGAGATGAACATGATGAGCAACAAGACTCAGGTAGGCTGTGGTGTTTTAAATGATGACCAGTTGGTATTTATGAGCCCAAGGTGGGCCAAAAAATATCCCCCATCACCTTCAGCCTGAACTGTTCATACAGTGTAGGTTGGATCAATGTTTTCATGTGTTTATGACCTTGGCATGAATGTTGGAGCAGAAATAAAGACTCTTCAAACCAGACCATTATGTGTAAATCCATGGTTTAAACTCCAGCAGGTTGTCTTGACACTGGCTGAGTGATGAGCGTGTATTAAAGAAGGTTTTGGTGTTCCACGGTCTGGATTTTGAACACGTGATGGTTTACAATGAATCTTGATCATTCTGCAGTCCCGTTTCTAGCATCAAGCTAATGATGCCTAGCTGGAGCCCTGTTATTAACAGACATGCAAGCTATTGATCTTCTCATCTAATGTTTCACAAGAAAGAAATCAAGTGCTTCTTTAAAGCTGATATGACAGCGAACACTGTAAACAGATCCTAAAGCAGCACGTGTTAGCAGTAGCCATTTCTCCTCACCGCAGACTGTGGGGAGTTGGTGTGAGGTCAGATGTTCTCACCATCTGATGAATTAAAGATGACTGATGGTGTGGTCCAGTTCTGAGGACAGGGCACCTGAACGTGCAAGCCAATGTTGGCAACATGAAGCTATTAGTGACGCAGGCTTTATTAATTAGTTATAACCTCATCAGTATCATGTTGACAAGGCTGCGAACCAATGGCAGACTACCATTTAAGATGTTACGATTGTGTAAGAGGCAAAGCGTTAATTCTAGAAACCAGCAGAAGGAGACCACATGGACCGTTATCGATACCAGAAATTTGTTATCACAGCAGTTCATTTTCTCTGAAACCACATTATTTTCTTCAAAGTGCTGGAAACAATGTACCCTCCCCCTCATGGCCACCATACATCTTGTTCATCTGCTGTTTTCTGTCAGATCCTCTGTTCAACTACCCTTTTATAAAGAGGAGTATCAGATCACTGTAGCCACGTCAGCTCCAGCACTGAGTGAACTTAACACAGTTTCCCTCCAACTGAGAGCTGCAGTGAGCGCTGCCATTCAGTTAATAAAAGCAAGAGGAGGAAACTCAAGCACTTCCCTTCCTTCTGGCCTAAGTAGTGGTTCTTAGTGTCCACAAATTATCATTTGATCACTCATTTCAGAGAGTGTTCAATGAGGATGATTTTCTAAAGTGTTCATGAGCGAGACGTATAAAGAATTTAATGTTTCACAAATATCTGTGCTATATTCAAAAGCACAGCTTGTGTGTGTGTGTGGTGGTAAGCAGTTGTGTTTTTAATAATTCATTTATTAATAAATAAATGTATAATGTATAACCGTTACAGCTCGAAAGGCTGCAAGGCAAGGAGGAACACAACACCAGTTTACTTTTAAATGAACATCATTTATTAACAAAATGGTGCAGTCAGTAAGAAGTCCAGTGTGAAGGGTAGATGGTGAGGGAGCTGAGCCCATATACCTCACAGGAGTCTCTCACAGACATTGGCTGTGATGGTGACATTAACTCTGTAAAACAATGTAAATTCTAAAACTTCATAGGAGATGACTAATACTCTACTTCCAGAGATGCAGCGTCAACAAACTTAAAATGTCCTTACTGCTGTGCACCAGCCAGTGCAGAATGTCCTACAGAAATTTAAGGTGAGATAAAGAAATATTGCATCCTCTCATTTAACATTATCAATCCACTGTCGCCATACAGCGAGGCTTTTATTAAACACAGGCTCTCCTGCAAATGTGACAGATTGTCATTTTAATGATGACAAAGTCTAATTTGTCTTTAAGACAAAGAAACTGGCAGAAAATGTAGGACTGATGGAAGGTTTACAAGCCAAGGTTTTTTTCTAAAAAAAATACTTAATGTGAAAACTGTTTTCCGAGATTAGCTTGCAGAGTTGTCTGACAAAATCCACTTTTAACCATTTGTTTCTCAGACTTAGACGAACTCTTACTGGATTTTTAAAATGAACTGTATTTTCATGTTGAATAAAATGAAACACAAATAACTATTTAAATACATGTTCAGGTGTGACTTCAACCGTCACTTTTGGGATACAGTGCATATCGGTATTGTCTTGGTGGCTGCATAGATGAGGGCTGTTTTTATAAAAAAAAAAATAAAAAAAAAAAAGAAATTGTGTAACAGAACCTAAGGGGTGTGTGTCATGTCTGTAGTCATTATACACCCCACAGCTTGACTTCAAAGCCCTTCAAAAATGGAAAAGAACAGGATTTGCAGTTTCCTTCACTGGGTCCCCCTCGTCTTTGTTCTGTCGTGCCCTTGTTTAATTTCCTCAAATTCCAGATAGTCGATGACGATGATATGCATGGGTACCGCTGTATAATCCTGTCCTGTGTCATTTGTGTTGCTCTTGTAGCTCCATGGCCATCATTTCCCCCTGCCCACTACCTCTGGGAGGTGTCTTTCAAAGGCCCCACTTAGGGCGATGGATGACCAGCTGAGTGACGGAGATGAATCAATGGATGCAGCCTGTTCATAGTGACTAGATTAGGAGACACCAACCAGCGCTGCAGCGAGCTGATGTTCTCTGGAAATTCAGGAGATACAGATCACATATTTGTTTAGTTTGTGTCAGCACAGAGACTGTATGCTGACTGCTCAACCTTGCGATGCTTGTTATGAGTTGTACATCCACAACAAATGAGCCAGAGAGCTGTAGCAGCGAGGGGAGCAGCTGCACCACTTCCTCCATCACTACCTCAGACCCTTCTTCTATGTCTGGGCACGGTCAACCCACCTTGCTTTCTGACACCACCCAGAATGAAGTGCCGCCCCCTCCTCCCCTCCCGCCCCCACCTCCTGGGGCACCGCCGCCCCCTCCGCCCCTGGCAAACACATCATCCAACCACAATGGGAGGAAAAAGCGCCGGGTCCGCAGCTTCTACTGGAAGCCTATCCCAGAGGAGAAGGTGCGCGGGAAGCCGAACATCTGGACGCTGGCGGTGCAGCAGCAGCAGTACCAGATCGATGTTCACTCGGTGGAGGAGCTGTTTGGGCAGCAGGAGGATGCGGGGACGGGCCTCCGTGGGTCAGCAGCATCAACTGCAACATCAACTCGCGTATCCCGATCACGCTCCTTTAAGGAGACCAAGAAAGACGAGGTGAGTGACTGTCATGAAGGTTTAAGACAGGCGCTTAAAATACTGAACTTCTGACAATTAATGGTGAGTTTAGACTGCAGACATTAAGGTGGTGATTAAGGTTCAGGCATGAATTAACTAGATTTGATTTTTCTATTGAATGAGTTGTTAAATTATTGCAAGTATGAACTCCATCCACTCCCAGTGTCTCCAACCATGTCCAATACTGGTTAACTTAACATAGACAGTTGCAGCATGCTTTAAACACCATCTTTAGTTCAAACCACAAAAGTGCCCAGTTGCTATTTAAAAGTAGTAATTGGGCCTCAGGGTCATTTTTTAAAAATGTATGTGCTGCACAGTCACGTGTTTTCTGTGCGAGTCGTACAAGCTTCTGAAGGAGGTTTGAACCTCACGTAGAGACAACCAACAACACCCAGGAGTGGGTGTGTTTGTTTGGCTGTATTTTAACTAGAGCTTCAACAGAGTTTTATCGTAGTGTCTTGTGTTTTTTTTCTTTCCTCAGGTCAACATCCTTGACTCAAAGAGGGGGATGAACGTGGGCATTTTCCTCAAGCAGTTTAAGAAGTAAGTTTCCCAACTGTTACCATTGATTATATTGACGTATATTGATTTGAAATCTGTGTTTTTGTAAGTTCACCAAAAGGCTTCAGTTAAGAATGAGGAAAAAAGATTTGTGCTCACTTTTTCAGTTTTGTCTTATTTTACAATATTGTATTATTCAGTAAAAAAAAAAAAAAAAGAAGCAAACGCTAGATTTTTGGAAATATTTATGGGTGTTTTCTTGTTTGTTTGTTTTTGTGCCTCTTGAACACTAAAGAGACCCTACAATGACAATGGCCAGCAGTGGCCCCCAGATCATTTAAGTTTGAGACCCCTGAGCCACAGAATAAACCAGTGTATGAATGCAAAGTTAAAATCTGACTTTTAATCTGAAGTGCTTTGAATGGTCAGTAAGACATGAAAAGTACAAACCCATTTCTGAAATTTGTTGGGAAGTTATGTAAATAAGTGTAAAAACAAAACAAACCATTGCAATGACTGAACATGCAACATTTTAAGACATATCGTGCTTCCATTTGCTCACACACACACACACTGAAACTTTGAGCATCACTTTAGTGGCAGTGGTGACGTAGTTTTCGTAAAACCTTTCTTGCTCTGTGTTACAGCCAGTGTTTAATTTTGTCAAGTACAGAGCTACTTAAGTTAGAGGATTAAATGACCATCATTAGAAGAGCAGTGAGGTTTACCATAACCAAAGAGTTTACTGTGACCAACCAACAAAAAATCCCACGAACGGTTGTTTGACTTTAACTAAATTAGAGATTGTTTTTTATTTTCCCTCGTGGCTTTTCCAAGCACGCCTCTCATCAGCTCTTCATGCTGTTGCTAAGGACAGTTCAGATCAGATGCTATCATTATCATGGACACGTTCTTATTTTCAATCAATCAGTTTAACTTTCATAACTAAGGAAAGGGTCCAAATCTGTGCCAGGTAGTCTAATAAGCCTTCTTAGGCATCCATTGTTCTAAATTATTTGGTTCGGGAAGTTTCAAAGTGAGTTTGACCAGACTCAGGATTGAGTTGCATAACTTGTCTAGAATAGAGAGCAAAAAGTGTGTTAGGTATCTGTTTGCCTGAAGGTCTATTTGCATGGCTCTCCACAGGATTTTAATGACATTTGACTGCGAGCCATTGCACTGAGTCAAGACAGAGTAGGAGCAGTGACCTCATTACAGTCAGCGTTTACTTTTGTTTTTGTTGCTTTTTATTTTAAGGAGTATGCATTAATCTTCTGCTGCAATGCATTTGAGCCAATTATGTCATAAGCTGCACTTTACGCAGCACTTTACTATAAAACGTAATAAAGTATTCTGACTGTGATTGATTAGAAATTGTCTTTTTGTTGAAAATACCACCAAGTGGTTCCCCCCTTGTTTAAAAAAAATAAAGGGGGGGGGGGGGGGGTGTTCCAACTTCAGTATATTCACACTCAGTCATCAGCCTACCTGCACAGGTCTACACCACAGAACTGGAAATGAAATTCCCATCGTTGATCGGGAGGGAAAATGTGTACCCTTCCTGGTGTTGGAACAATGAACCAGCTGTTTTTCCTCTCATGGCTATTAAAGGGTTTGTGGGAATTTCCACAAACAGTCTAATATTATCTTTGTGAAAAACAAATAGATAAATAAATGTCTCGTTTTTTTTATATTGCACTGAAAAGTTCTTTATAGGCTTCAACGAGGCTTTGAACTTTTGCCGGGTTCGTTACTTAAAAAAAAAAAATCCTATCTTTGTCTCCCCGCCTGATTCGGGGTCTCCACAGCATCTCACCCCACCCCTAACATCCTCCCCTATCACACCAGCATCCATCAGTCTCCTCTGTGTTCTTCGTCTGTTCCTCCTACCTGGCAGCTCCATCTTCAACACCCTTTGTCCAGTATATCCCCTTTCCATCGTCTGCACATGTCCAAACCATGTCGGCCTCGTCGCTCAAACTTGTCGTCAAACCGCTCAACCTGAATAATCACGTGGAGCAAATAATTCCTTTTTCCGCGTTCTCATCCTAACATTGCAAGAAATTCAGAAAATAAAACCTGGTAATTTAACCTAATAAAATAAATTACCATATCACGAGTTAAATAAACATGTATTGCATACCTTTTGAAGGCTGGCGTTTGTTAAAGTGTTTGAATCACATCTAAGTGTCAGCTTACCTAATATTGTCTTTTTAGTCATTTTAAAGCCTCAAACATGAAAGTAGACCAGTTGTGCCCTAAAGGGTTTGTGAAAACAGATTTCTCTTTTATTTATATTGCTAATAAGAAAGCCAGGCAGAGACGCCTAATGCTCTCTGCAAAAGCTGTGTTTTGTGCCTTTGTAAACAGAGGAGGGCAGGCATTACAGGAAGCACCTGTGCAATTTATCTCTGAACTTTACAGAAACAAACTGTCTTTCAGGTCCAACCGCTCCATTGTCGAAGACATACGAAAAGGAGAAGGAAAGATTTATGGAGCGGAGCTGCTCAAAGACCTGCTGAAGCTCCTGCCCGACGCAGAGGAGGTCCGTGTTTGTGTACTTGCCTGTGATTTTTAGCCAAGCATGAATAGCATTAAGCTTTTGAATCACAGAGCACAGCTAATGATAAAAGGCAGTTTACGTGGATTGAAAGCGCCCTGCTGAGCTTCCTGTTCCTCTTTATTTTCTCTGCAGATTAAGAAGCTGCAGGCATTCAAAGGAGATCCAGACAAGCTGACACTGGTCGATTCCTTTATGTACCTCTTGATCCAGGTGCCACGGTGAGTTGGTTTCAGTGGGCATGTATATAATCCAGTTTCCATTAAAAAGGAATGTCAAGTCAGCAGTTTGACAGTCAGTGGAAGATAAAGACTCAAAACTGAGTGCAGAGTTTCATGATTTTGTGCCGACTCTCCAAAGAGTTTACGGCTGCTCTCTGACTTGTATTTAATCTATCAAGTGTTCATTTTCAATAATATTAATACGACTGGGGAATGTGCACATTTGTCAGCTTTGTAAAAAAGGATATAATGCTTGATTTCATTTTATCTCCTTCCTTTGGATGATAAAACAGCCCATCCACACGTATAAAGGGTCTTATTACATAATATTTTCAGTTCATTCAACTGAAAGCATGTTTCCATCTTTTCTGAACGGGGACTGAGTAACTTCCTTTGAATTTCCTTTTTGTCCAGCAGCACTGTGTGATAGCGCATTAAAATGGTATTAGTGTCATTCAGAGGATGCAGTCCATGCAGGGATTATTATGGAGAACTAATGCAGACTGATTGGGCTGAAATGGAGCATTTGTCCAGTGAAATTAGTCAGAAGTCGTTTTTGGTTCGTGCTATAATTGAAATGATGATTAGAAAATATTATGAGGATGTTAAGGTGCTAAAAGTCGTCAAGTTTTACTGCCACTCAGCAGCAAGATGGAGTGTTAAGGTACTCTCCAGGGGGAAGCAGGAGGCATTTCTCTCAGCCTGCTGCATTATAATAACAATTTGTCTTTTCTTAAGGATCTCAGTGTTGAGCAAGAGAGTCGAATCTTTTCTCAGATTTAAACTCTGAACTCCGTCTCTGACAGGTTCGAGGTTCGGATTGAGGCCATGGTCCTCCAGGAAGAGTTCCTCCCTTGTTGTGCTGCGATGGGCCATGAGATTGATGTCGTCCGTGTTGTGACTAAACGTAATAATAACACACTTGCTCTAACACATTTGCACACACACAGAAAGCAGGACGATCTCATTTTGACGTGAGGACACTCATGACCAAAAAAAAAGCAGTTTCATTGAAATGTAACTTAAGAGTCGAGCAGCTCTATACATATTAGTTACTCACAGTGTTGGATTATTATAAAAAATGAATAAATAAAAAATAACTTTATATAGTCACCACAGTGTGACCTGTTAGGCCATGGACTACCATTTGAAAGACCTGAGTTTGGCTAGTTTGGTCATTTCGCTTGTTTTTTATTTATTTTTGTAAGCCAGCTGTACTCTGTTAAATGTATTGCTAGCTTGGGTAGCATCGTGCTATAATCTATCATTTACTGTAATGTTAAAAGGCATGCTAACCTTCACTAGCAGCATCCTTCCATACAGTTAGAGGTGAGTTCCAACCTCACATGTGAACACGATGAAGAAATGCCGCTGTGCTTTCTCAGACCTTTCAGTCAAAGTTAAACAAGCTGTGGCTGCGTTTATACACGCAATGTTTTATTGTGAATAACATATGAGGTTTTTTGTAATTTGCAATTCATCAGTGTCCCAACTTTTCTGGAGGAATTTTGTTCATGTTTAAAAAAACAAAAAAAACACCCTCTCTACAGATGTCATAAAGAGGGAGAAGTTCTTGTACCATGAACATGTTTATTTCAGCTTTGAACGTGGATATTTTAACATACCGTAGGACTCTTTGGGGATGTTTCCAGCCTCAAGTGGCCACTTGAGGAACTGCAGTTTTGACACTTAAAATTTCAGTGGTGGAGGTTGCTGCAAGTCTCGCACTGACCACATTATGTAGTATTTATCATGTTTTTTTTACTTATTATCACTGAGACAAAGCTCAGCTGATGGAAACAGTATTTGTTTTGTATGGGTTATATAACAACGTGCTGGATCTTGTGACCTGATGGTAGCACTTAATAGGAGATCACTGTGATCCAAACGGTTATTACAGTTTATCTCATGAATGTGCACACTAATATTATATCTTTTCTTTTTTTTCTTCTGGAGCTAAAGCTGACATGTACTGTTGAATTTGTGATTTACTGTAAAATCACCATATTGATAAACTGATCTGGAAACCTTTTTAATTATATTTTCAGCCATTGGTTGAACCAGGTTGCCATTTTAGCTGAGTCACACTGTCTTGCGTCTTTGTGCTGTATTGGATTTTTTCTTAAGACCCTCCTCTACAGTACTGTGACCTTTTCACTGCATTGCAGGGCAATCACTTAAACACTGTGTGGAATAATTACCTGGAACTTTTATGACAAAATTTAATTAAAACTTTTCAATGTGCTAACATTTACCCTTTTACTTTAAAGTGGTAATTTTAGGTTTATGACTGAATCACACAAGGACACATTACTGCTGATAGATTTCCTGTATGGTAGTGATAAATGAAAACGAGATGGTTTGTCATACATCTTCTCTGGAGTCTCTAATTGAGTTTATATTGATATCTCCTTAAAGAGCTGATGAGCTGTGAGGAGCTTCATGCTATCCTGCATCTGGTGCTGCAGGCAGGAAACATTATGAACGCGGTAAGAGCTTCTCAGGTTACGTTCGCATACGTGAACACATCTCTGCTGCCTCTGAACACGCAAGATGTTTCGATTCAGTCCTGATTTATTTTTTATTTTTTGTATTTTTCCAGATAAATAAATAATAAAACCTTTTGTCAGTATTTGTTGGAAACCAAAACAAAATCACTGCTCAGAGAAGAAAGCTGTACTGTGGTCTCTCGCTATAACGCGGTTCACCTTTCGCAGTCTCGCTGTTTCGCAGAATTTTTTTGGTGCAATTTTGCATGCTTTTTTTTTTTCTCACAGCGCATTGTGTTCTGCATCCTGATTGGCTGTAGACCATTGTCAGGCAATCTCGTGCCATGCCTCCTGTACAGTACAGAATGCGTTCAGCTTGTCAAATTTACATAAATCTTCGATCACTAGCAGTGTGACTCTGAAGTGCTGCACTGTATGTTTGTACGTTTTCTCCCCAACAAACAATTCATTCTATACTGGACCTGTTTTTCTACGAAGGTTTGAACTTGTTTAAACAAGAGAGAAAAGTGTTAATGTTCATGTTTGTCTGAGAAAAGTGTCTAAAGTGTGTAGTGAGGGGTTTTACAGCCTTAAAATATCTATAATAATTAAAAAAAATAAAGTTGGCTACTTCGCAGATTTTACCTATCGCGGGTTATTTTTGGAACGTCACACCTGCGTTAAACGAGGGACCACTGTATCACTCGGGCAGAGTCTTATTGTTTCACGTTAATTCCAGCTGTGATTCTATGATATTGTTCATTTCTCTGTGTAAAATATCCTTCTGTTCTCAGGGTGGCTATGCAGGGAACGCTGTGGGATTCAAGCTGTCATCCCTCCTTTCACTGGCTGACACCAAAGCCAACAAGCCTGGGATGAACCTGCTGCATTTTGTGGCCATGGTCAGTGACGCTGTAGTAGAGTACACACAAAACACCTGTAGACACTGCAGATGTTTGTAATGTGGATTCAGTCCTGGTTTCAGAACCACTTGAGCATGGAATTACATTACCGCTTACACTCACTGGCCACTTTAGTAGGTACAGCTGTTCGACCGTTCGCACAGGTCAGCAAATGACGTGGCAGCAATTCATTGCATTTAGGCATATAGACACGGTCACGTGTTGAGTGCGGGTTCACAGAGAAGGGTGTGCAAAAAGAGGAGATGACCAGCAGCAGGGTGAAAATGCCTTGTGGATGCTAGAGGCCAGAGAAGAACGGCCAGACTGCTTTAAGATGATAGAAAGGCAGATAACCAAGATGTGCAGGAGAGCATCTCTGAACACACAGCACATTGAACATTGGAGCTGATGGGCTACACCAGCAGAAGAGCATCACTGGGCACCACTCCTGTCAGCTAAAACGACATGAAGGCATGTATCTGTCCTGTGCTTCTGGCTGTTGGTGTAATGTTTTGAGGGATATTTTCCTGGCACACTTCGGGCTCCATAATGCTAACTGAGCAACAGTTAAACACCACAGCTTACCTGAGTATTGATGCTGACCTTATCCTACTTTTATGAGCACAGTGTACCATCTTCTGCTTCCAGCATGTCACAAAGCTCAAATCATCTCCAACTGGTGGCCGATTACCAGGTTTCAGGTGTTGAATTAATTGTTTGTTTGCACTGAGGCACTGAGGCTGAGATAAACGAGGAGTTATCTCATAAAGAGGAACAAACAGTATTCCAAGAACAGACAAAGCCCAGCAGAAACCTTGAGGAGGAGCTCCATTTGCCCCCACCCGGGAAGAGCCTCAGAAAGGAGAGACATCTAAGGCAAGAAGAGGGGTCCCTATTTGCCTCCAACTCTCTCAACAACACCAACGACCAGGACAAGGGACCTCGACCTTCCCCAGTCCCCCAAACCCCTGACAGGCCATCACCCTCCTCCCCCTCCCTTTCTCCCTCCTCCCCACACCTGAAATTCACTGAGGAGATGATGGAGCGGGTCAATGCTGGGCTCAGATCTACCCCCCGTCCCAATCCCTTTTTGTCCCCCATAAACCCCCCACCAGAGCGGCCAAAGGTTCGCCATCGAGCCCCACCCTCAACAGAGCAATCGAAGTCACATTGCCCAGCCTCGCCCCCCTTAGTTCCTCCTTACCACCTTCATGCTTTGTCTCCGCAGTCTGATGTGTGATGTGTGAAGGGTCCGGGCTGTGAGGATTATGGCAGTGGTGACTTTTCCCAGGAGAAGCTGGGACCCTGTTTACTAGAAGGTTTTAAAATTTCTGTACTTTTAGGTGACAGGAGACATGTGGCCTGGTCAAAACACAGAGAGCTGCACTCTAAAAGATCTTTAAACATAGTAAACATACCTTGTGTGCCACAGACTGCTCCCAAACACGAGGGGACAAGTAATGCCTCTAAAACACTTAAGTTGGCTTTATTAAACGTTAGATCTTTAGCTGGGAAAACATTTTTAATTAATGATTTAATCACTGAACACAGCCTTGATTTTATGTTTTTAACTGAAACTTGGTTGGACCAAAGTAACAGTGGAGCTGTTCTCATCGAGACGACCCCTCCTAACTACAGTTTTATCAGTGAGGCCAGGGTGAGCAGGAGAGGAGGAGGGGTTGCTGTCTTATTTAATGAATCATTTCAATGTAAGCAGCTATCTCCTGGAAGTTTTCAGTCTTTTGAATATGTGGCTTTACAGCTGAAGGCCCCATCCAAAGTTGTGTTTCTTAATGTTTACAGGCCTCCCAAATACTGCACAGACTTTTTTAATGACCTCAGTGAACTGCTGTCTGTGATCTGTGTTGATTTTGACTAGGGCTGAACGATTATGGAAAATAATCTAATTGCGATTTTTTGCCCCAATATTGCGATTGCGAAGCGATATGCGATTATTTTTTAAGGTCTTTGTCTTCTGTATTATTAAACAAAGACAAGCAATACATCATATAGTATGGCCAATACTATATTACATTAATTTTAAACTGTTCTTTCCTGGAAGACAGACCTCTGTTATGATGACATGAGGTGATGCATGAATTGATGACTGACATTTTTATTTAACTTCTTCAATCACAACAGTATATTTGAACATACACAATAGTTTATTTTTAGCTTACAAACATCTGAGCATAAAGTGCTGACAAGGAACCCTGGTGTAAACATTAAAATGAAAGTCAGTACAATGTGCAGATTGCAGAAATATACATAAACAAAATCAGTGGCTTTACCACACTCAGTTTTTCGACATCTGTGAACTACTAGACAGTCATTCAATTAAAAAATAATATTAAATAAATAAAACTAATAAATAAAAAATACACACATCTTACTGATCTCTGCAGTCAGTAACATTACACATAAAGTGCAAACATAATAGCAATTGTATAAACACACACACAAACACGCCTTTAAAATTTAAAGGCGTGAAATTGGACGGTCTAGTTCTGATTAGCGTCACCGCTGTCTCGGTGGAGTTTATTAAACTCGGCCGTCTGCTTCTTGCTATCTAAAATATAACCAGACACTGGCGTAAATTCTCGACTGTCTCATACTTCTGTTTAATAAGTTTTCTGTTTGACGTTTAGTCAGCTGTGTGAAAACCAAGGAGGAACCCACCCGGGGGATTAATAAAGTTTTATTTTATCTAATCTAATAACTTTAATCTCAGCCAAACCGATTTACTCACGAACAAACAAAACACTGAAAAAAGCCCAACAATAACATTTTTAGGTTGTCTAAGTGACTTATATATTACGTTTAACCCGAGCAGCGAAACTCCGCAGTGATCTGAAAATGATGTGCCGGGAGTTGTGCCGTTCTCGGCCGCATCAGTAACCCTCGAGCTCCCGGCTAGCTGTCGAGCTGGTGGGTAGCAGACGCTTCTGAAAACGTCGAAGCACTTTTGCAAATATGGGATATCTTGATAAACCGAGCAGATATTTGATGTTTACACAACTACTTTCTCGCCTGAAAATATGCTAAAAGTTTATTTTGTGACCCAGAAAGATTAGTATGAGTAATTTTAAAACTTAGTAGCGGCCGCCATTGCTGGAAACTGGAGTTTGGCTGGGCCGCGCTATGAATTCTGGGATATGGTAGTAATTTGGACAGCCTTCGGCGCGTCGCTGTGACGTAATCGGTCTACAAATGCGGCCTCAGGAGGATGCAGCCCATGAATTTGGACATGTCCAGAGTATAATCGCAGCCTTTGCGGTTAGAAAATTGCACTTGATCATGTCGCGATATTATCGCAAATGCGATATATCGTTCAGCCCTAATTTTGACTGTGTAATTATTGTTGGGGATTTTAACATCCATGTGGACAACCCTCAGGACAAAGGGACTAAAGACCTGAGTAACACTCTGGGCAACTTTGGGCTGACTCAGCATGTAACAGAGGCCACACATAATAGAGGACACACTCTTGACCTACTGATCTCCAAGAGCCTGAGCATTTCAAAGGTTACTGTGTCTGATGTGGGCCTGTCTGATCATTACTGTGTTTTCTTTGAAAGTAAAATCTCAGCCCACACAAATATATCAACAACAGTGATCACAAAACGGTGTATAACTGAAGACAGTAGTGAGATCTTTAACCAGGTCTTCCCATTAACACCTGACCTGTCCAGAGGGTCAGTCAATGAGCTCGTCAATAGCTTCAATGCTAACATGTTAAATGTAATGGACACTATTGCCCCCATTAAGGTGAAGGTTATCTCTGGAAGGAAAAAGTCTCCATGGAGAAACTCCACACTGGTGAAAAATGAAAAAAGAGAGTGTAGGAAAGCTGAGCGCAGATGGAGAAAAACAAACCTCCAGGTTCATTATGACATTTATAAAGAGAAACTTCACAATTATAATTTACAACTGAGGAATGCAAGGAGGTCCTACTTCTCTGACATCATCACTAAAAACAGCCATAATGCTCGGGTCTTATTTTCTACAGTTGACAGGCTAACAAACCCTCCTGTGTCAGTGGCAGCTGAACTTCATTCGACCATGGCCTGCAATGACTTTGCCAAATTCTTCACAGAAAAAATCCAAAAAATTAGACAAGCAATTGGTACATCAACAGCAGATCCAGGATATGTACTGTGTCCACCAAAAAACTGTTTAAACACCATGAAACAGTTTCAACCTATTAACAGCAAAGACCTGGAGGACATCTTAGGTAAACTGAACTCCTCCTCCTGCTGTTTAGATGTCCTGCCAACAAGTTTTTTCAAAAAGGTCTCAAAGACTTTAGAGTCAGATCTGTTACAGATCGTCAACTTTTCTTTATTATCAGGTGTGTTTCCAGAATCACTAAAAACTGCTGTAATAAAACCTATACTGAAAAAGGACAATCTTGACAAGACACAAATGAACAACTACAGGCCGATCTCAAATCTCCCATTTTTAAGTAAGATCATTGAAAAAGCAGTTTCTCAACAGCTCAGTTACTTCTTAAAACAGAATAACTACTATGATGCCTTCCAGTCAGGTTTTAGACAGAACCACAGCACTGAAACCGCTCTGACCAAAGTGTTTAATGACATATGTCTGAATACAGACAGTGGAAAAATGTCAGTCTTAGTTTTACTGGATCTCAGTGCAGCATTTGATACAGTTGACCACAACATATTACTCAAACGACTGGAGAACTGGGCAGGTCTTTCAGGAACTGTACTAAACTGGTTCAAAACATACTTAGAAAACAGGAAATACTTTGTATCAATAGGTAACTTCACATCTGAGCAGACAAGTATCACATGTGGAGTTCCCCAAGGTTCCATCTTGGGACCCCCTCTGTTTAACATTTACATGCTCCCACTGGCACAGATTATAAAGAACAACAAAATAAACTATCATAGCTATGCAGATGACACACAAATATATATCACAATGTCACCAGGAGACCGAGGCCCTGTACAGGCTCTTGGTAAATGCATTGAGGAAATCAATGACTGGTTGTGCCACAATTTTCTCCAGCTAAACAAAAACAAAACTGAGGTAATAGTCTTTGGCGCCAAAGAAAAACGATTACAGGTCACCAGAGAACTTCAATCTATACATCTAAAAACCACAAACCAGGCGAGAAATTTGGGTGTAGTGATGGATGCAGACCTAAACTTAGAAAAACACATTAAGACAATAACAAAGTCAGCTTACTATCACCTCAAGAATATTTCAAGGATAAAAGATCTGATGTCTCAACAGGACCTGGAAAAACTAGTCCATGCATTCATCTTTAGTAGGCTTGATTACTGTAACAGCATCTTTACAGGTCTACCTAAAAAATCAGTCAGACAACTACAGCTCATTCAGAACTCTGCTGCTCGAGTCCTCACTAAGACCAAAAAAGTGGACCACATCAGTCCAGCTCTGAGGTCTTTACACTGGCTGCCTGTCCGTCAGAGGATAGACTTTAAAGTTGATACTGGTCTATAAAGCTCTGAATGGTTTAGGACCAAAATACATCAATGACCTCCTGACCCAGTATGAACCTTCCAGATCCCTCAGGTCATCTGGATCCGGTCTTTTATCAGTTCCCAGAGTCAGAACCAGACACGGAGAAGCTGCATTCAGCTTTTATGCTCCTTATATCTGGAACAAACTCCCAGAAAGCCTCAGATCAGCTGAAACACTCAGTTTATTTAAATCCAGGTTGAAGACTCACCTGTTCTCAGCTGCATTTGAATAAAGCACCAAATCCACACTTTAAGCTTAAATTTCAAAACTTACATTTAACTACTGATTTTATCTACTGTTCTGATTTTATCTGTTTTGATTTTATATACTGTTTTGTTTGTTTGTTTGTTTGTTAATTAGTTAGTTAGTTTATTTGCTTGTTTTAATCAATTTTAAATCATGCTTTTTATTTGTTCTTGTTTCTAATGTCTCTGTAAAGCACTTTGAATCACCTTGTTGTTGAATTGTGCTATACAAATAAACTTGCCTTGCCTTGCCTTGCCTGTGTCAAACCTCTACTCTGTGCATTTATCTTAAAAATGATGAATGGTTATATTAACAGGTTTATGGTTGTATTAACAAGACGATAGCAGAACTGAAAAAAGCTGGATTAACCTCACAATAAGCAAAGATGCATTTACTGTACAAACACTGTAGGAAAGTCTGTCATAAAGAAATTCAAATCAGTGTTTTACAGCAGTGATGAGAAAACTGTTTGACCACTGAAGCTGCAGGAGAGCAGGTGGACAGCAGATGGTGACAGGAAACAGCACAGAGCCAAGAACGGCTCGCCAAGCAGTTACATCACCATACAGATATTGGTCCTTCATCACAACAACTACGCCACTTTATCTTGTACAAAATCAGACATTTAGATGTTGACTGTGCGATGTCTCTCTCCATGCAGGAGGCGAAGAAAAAGGACGAGAAGTTGCTCAAGTTTCCTGAGAAGCTTCAAGATGTCCAGAGTGCAGCCAGGTAATCGAAGGGAATCAAATCCTTGCCAGTGAGAAATGTAGGAGTCCATTATCAGTTTTGCAGTCATGCAGAGGTGATAATGGACTCGTATAAAAGCTGTTTATTCTCCAAGTGCATGCAGTCTGAAGCAGGGTGAGTTAAGGACTGTGAGAGCATAAGTGTCAGTTTGTATCAGTCAGTTGCACAGCAGACATCAGTTTTCTGTAAAGCCTCTGTAAAATGAAATGATTTCCAAATTAACCACCATCACATTTATTAAACAGCCAAATTTTCTGATGGGAAACATAATGAGGCGCTGAAGACGACGATTGCCGTAGTATTTTATTGATACGGCCAAGCACAGCCTCATTAACCAGGCTGACATCTAATTTAGGTGTAGAACAGGAGTTATATTCACAGCACAGTCTCAGGCTCTGTCAGCTTCACAAGGTCATCTCTGTGTGCTGTCAGTGCAGATACTGCACCGCAGAGAATTACTCCTCCCTCCTGCCCTCAGGATAGAGACCCTGAAAGCATTTCTCCCTGCGGTCTACATTTTCAACAGTTTGGAAGTGCATTCATCAAATTAATGTCACATGTTTGTTTGTTTTTTTAAGTAATATAAGGAAGACTGCTTACACTCCTGTCTGTCAGTTTTTATGTAATAACAAGTACAAGTGTGTTTTAAATATCTTTCTCCTGTGTTCATGTAGAATTTCAGTGGAAAACATTGAGGAGGAGTTTTCCTCCTTGTATGTCCGAATCAAATCCCTGGAAGAGAAAGTTCAAGGAGACCAGGAGCTGCTGCAGCAGCTGGAGCCCTTCCTGCAGGTGAAGCAGCAGCAGTTAGTTATGTAATACATTGTGTACACAGACACATGTACAGAAAGTTGAATCCAGCCCGCTCTACATTTGTGAAGCTGCTGACTTAAGTGCTATAGATAATGACTTGTGTAAAAGTGGATGATGCGTTATGAATAAAAAGTGTGCATGTGTGCTCGGTCTCTTGTCTTAGAGTGCAGCACTGACACTTCAGGACTTAAAGAGACGCAGGCTGGATCTGCGTAAAGAGGGAAGTACTCTCATCGATTTCTTTTGTGAAGACAAGGACACGTTCAAGCTGGACGAGGGCTTCCGGATCTTTCAGGACTTCTGCATCAAATTCAAGAAAGCTGTTAAGGTCTGCTTGAGTGAAGCAGTAATTCTGGGTTATTATAATCTCATATGATGTTGTCATTTCTTGCTTGTCTTCTATATGCGTGGTAATTGTTCATGGTGATCCACTGTTAAAAAAACTCAAAAATAAGTGAGTTGGATGTCACCATCATTCATGTTCCTGATTCTCAGAATTCTCCTTCCTTACATTTCTGTTTCCATCAGGACAACACGGACCGGGAGTTGAAGGAAGCAGCCAGACAGCGTCGTCTCAAAGAACTGGAGGAAAAGCGTTTTGCGTGGTCGAGCGGGGATCAGACCGGCGGATTTGGTCGCAGCAGCAGCGAGAACGACGTGGAAATGCTCACCAAGGAGGGCCTCCTGGAGTTTTTCCAGAGGTCTCAGAGTCCACACTGCCCGCTGGAACGTTCTGCCAGCGCACGCCGACACCGACACACCATGACCTCCATAGCAGATCGTGAACTCCAGGGATACTTGGAGCTGTTCGGAAGCACAGGGAACACCTCTGACTTTTCAAAATTTAACAGCCTACCTCGGTTAGGCCGTCCTATCCAGCGGAGGATGGCCCCCTGGATGTTAGGCCAGGACAATAACCGGGAACTGGGCCGTGAAAGAAAAGCAACGTCTCCGCATTCAGAAACTGAGCCGATCGTCTCACACGCCAAGTTTTCTTCCTCTGAGCTAAACGATAACGGGGACAACAACAACAACAACAATTACTCATCTGTGTCAGAGAGCAGCGCTCTGCCTCGGCCCTTTTGTGTCTTTCAGAAGCCTGCCCATATTCCCAACCCAGCAATTACTGGCCACATGAGTGTTAGTGTGGAGAAGCATACTTTAGTCCGAGGTCCTCAGGCTTTTGACCTAATCAGTCCAAACAATAACAGCAATCACATGCACTTTGTCAACCGGGGGGACGTTGTGGTGACGGATCTGGAAATAGGGAGACAGTCACCACCCAAGAATCTGGACAACCTTTCACATGATACATTTTTGGAAAGGGGGGGAAATCTAAAGGTAGTATGGGAAGATACAATAGTTCCTCCAACTCAGGCTGGGGTCTCTCCTCAGAGAGAGAAAGACGAAGAGGACTACAGCACAGTTTCATCCACAACCTGTGATACCCCTCTTCCACTAGATACCTCTGTATCCAACAAGAAGCCAATGTTTTATATAATGGACTGCACAGAAACGGACATCTCTGTCACCTTGGATTGCTCTGAGGTGGAATCCTCGTCTACAAAAGAAGGACTTCATTTCCAAACAGCTGACTGCATCAAAGGTCAGGAGAGTCGGCAAGACCCGCAATCCACATCTCCCAACGACCAGTCTGCTTCAACTAATGAGCTCTCAGCCCCCAAATCTGTGGATGCAGCATCTATGGCTCCATCTACTACCACAGAAGAGTGGGACACGGAGAGCTGCGACACCGCTGAAGGAAAACAGACTGCGGGGAAAGATGCACAACGAAGCAGCCGAAAGCCAGCGCCTACAAAGAGCAAAGGCAGCAAAGCAACCAAAACCAGTGCAGGCCATGGTGTGCGAACGCTGGCCAACAACGATAACCAGGGTATGCGGAAAGTCATCCCTATTACCAAGCTGACCAGGACAGGTAGCAGCAGGCGAGCAGAGAAACCTGCAGTTCACGATAGCGGGGAGACACGGCGGCCTCCCCGTGACCAGAGCACTCCGGCAAGAGGAAGGAGCGAGAAGACAACGAGACCTCCTCGGCACTCCAGTTTGCCTCCTGATGAGTCAAAAGCCCAGAAGGGAGGTGCTCTCACGGGCAGCGTTTCTAGATGGGCACGTGATTCAATGCCTAGGAAAGCTTCAATCCACAAGCCAAGCGCCAAACCCGTGAGGAACATTCCCAAGCCGGCGCCTGAGGAGAAGATGTGCCGCTCTACTATGAGAGCCCTCGCTCAAGCTCAAGCTCAGGCTCAAGCTCAAGCTCAGACATCTCCTGAGAACAGCAGTTCACACACACACAGTGCAAAAAACACTTCTGGAGTCCCCAGCTTCGCCCGCAATACTGTGGCCTCGTCTTCCAGGACCAGGAAAGAGCTGGGCCCTCCGTCGGTCCCTTCCACCCCGTCTCGCAGCCCCTCCCTCCTGGGTCGACAAAAGCCGACCCGGGCATCACACGCAGGTCACACCAGTGACGAGCGGCCACAGGCAACAAGCCTGCGGCGGGTGCAAAGCGTGAAGGCAACAAGCTGCAGCACCTACCGTAGCGAGACCCCGCCTCCCCCTGTAGCACGTGAGAACGTTCGTAAATCTAGCAGCTTCTCTGAAAAGTCTGTGCAGCCCAGAGACTTGATGACATCCAGCAGAAGCAGGAAGCCGAGCTGGAAGTAAAAAACAAAACAAAACAAAAAAAAACCTGACTGCAGGATAACAGGAAGCAGGAAGAGAGGACTTTTTTTTTTTTTGTTTGCTTGTTTTTTGTTTTTTTTTTTACCTGCTTTGGCATGAACTCACGTTCGCTCTGCTCGTCTAGAGTTATCCATGCATATCAAACAAAAGCATGTTAAGCTTTCTCACTGTGTAAGAATCCCTCTGTAGCTGGCTCTGTATCAGGTTTACGAATCACAAAGAGCAAGATGCAATGAAGTGCACACGTTCCTCATTTCCTCTTCTTGTTTTTTGTTTTTGTTTCTAAGGGTCGGAAGAAATCTAAACTGACAAATGGCGAATTGGTGCTTTTACACTGCAGCCTCTTTGCCTGCTTAGCTGTCTGCGTTCAGTATGTTTTGGTGTCTGTGACGCTGTTGACGTCAGACACGACTACATAAAGCTGCTAATTAGCTCTGACAGATTTGAGACCGACTTTCAGCGTCTGTTTCATTCAGGGTTACGAGATTTGTTGTACCTCACCTCGCTGCTGTCACGGTGTCTTTTTCACTTTGCTGCTTCTTCCCGTAGACTAACAGCGCTCCGTTTGCTTTGTGATTCTTTTTGCTTGATACCTCAGAACGATCGCAGTGGCCTTGCACCAGCAGAAAAAGTAGACTTGTTCATTTGGTTCTGCATGATGATGACGATGTAGACAAAATCAGATCAGTTTTACAAAAAAATAACTGCAATGTCACTTTTTAAGAAATTCCTGGTATACTGTATTAATGTTACAACAATATATAAAAGTCACACATATTATGCCAGTGTGTATACCAACCGTGGTACTTCTCGTACTGTATCAGTAGTTTGTAAATGTGTTAGGACTCCTCCATAATATTTTGGAGTAGACATGCACGTGGGAAATGTTTCCTGTTTCAGCTAATACATGAAAAAAACGCTAACGCTGTGAAAGAAAACCACCGAGCGCAACAGAAACACAAAGACACTGATGCCATCATCAGTCATGTTTTTAGAGTCTGACCTAATTTTTCTACTGTGAACATTGTCGTCTCATATTTTCTCTAGGCTTGTTCAATTACAACAGTAAGCCCGTGGTTGTAATTCAGCCTGGATCTAGTTTGTTGCTGTCATGAGTATCATCACGACGCAGAAACAGGCTCATTTAAATTTATCCCCAGTGATAAATTTATTATTAAAAAAGAAAGATTCGCTGTACTGAAGGTTTTTCCTTAAATTCTTGGAAACAATTTCAAGCATTTAAAAACACTCAGAATAAGATGTTCAGAGAGTTTCTCAGGCTGCGACTGCATTTTCTCTTCGTTCAGTCAAAAATGACTCTAGGACAAAAGTATGGTTCACGAATGACAAACTCAAAAATAGATTAGATACTTTGTTGCACCAGTGTGAACAAAAACAGCTGGCAGAGGTTATACATTTTCTTCTACATCACACAAATTGAACATAAACATGCTAAGATGATATAATGTTATAGTATATGCATTATATGGACAAAACTACCAGCTACAGATTACACTGACAGGAGCTGCTTGGACATGGAAACACAAACTGAGATTTCTGAGGTGTGCGCTAATACTTTTGTTTATTTCTGTAGTGCAACCAAACCAAATGTTTCTCCAAATGAAGTATTAGCTGTTTGTAAATTCAGATGGTTTGATGAGCTTTTAAGGATTCAGTAAAAATCTTCAGTACAGCAGCAGGAGCTGACAAACGACGGTCTTTGCTTTTCAGATATTGGAAGTTCTTCATATTTCAGAAAATAAAAAGTAATGTAAACATCATGTAAGTGCAGCACCGCCGTCCACTTTGCACCACTTGCCTTTTAGAATACATTGTGCCATTGCCTTGATGGAAACAACACTCTCAACAGTGCATTGCCTTAAAGCTTAATGTAGCCAATCAATCACCAGTAGAAGCTCCTTGATTGTAAAAGGAGAGTAGAAACTTTACTGCCTTCCATCACATCAAAGTCAAACTCTGCTGGTCACTTTGTAAATAATGTAAAGATGTTTTCTGACCATTCATATGTTTATATTTCATAAAAACATAAAGAGTAAGAGAATAAATCATGTGTGCACGCACAGATGTTTAAAAAGCAAGGGTCGACCTGTAGGGTGTGGACACGCTGCGAGTGTCTTCCTGTTCCCTGTCATGCAAATGAAGCTGATGGACTGATGACACAATAGGCCCAGTGTGACAAACCACTGTATGTGGCCTGACGCCACCTAAATATAGATCCTCCTGTTACAGTATCAGAGTTATTTAGGGCTGTGATAGTTGCTATTAACACATGTTTTCAGGAATTTTAAATCCCACCAGTAGCAAAAATCAGAAGTAATCTTCAAGCCCATCAAACCAAAGGAATCATTTGCGATGCTTGTTTTTGTCCAACCATCTGAACCAGCTGTTTGTTTTCTAAATAAATTAGAAATCTCACATTTTCAGCACTACAATAGTGACTTCTGAACTTAATGTCTGTCTGGAGCAGTTACATTAAAATGTATTTGATGTATGAAAAAACAAGTGGATGTGTTTGAACATTTTGGAAAACCCTTAACTGACACTTTTAGACTCCTTTGAGATCTTTGAAAGATTGCCCTCCTGTAAATGTAACCTTTTTCTGACTACACTGACAAAAAAAGAAAAGTGTCCACTTCATTTCTAACCAAAGCTGAGTCATGGAAATGTCCACTCTTTAAAAAAACAAACAAACTGAAAACTCCAACTGTTTGATGACCTCATGGAAAGATGATGCTTCCACAACCGCGGCATCATTTTAAGCTTTACAATGGGTGCCCTTTACATTACATGACAACAGCTTACAGCAGCAGAGCTGCTTGTGAGTTTGAATGCTTGTTCGCTCTCATCACCACAGCTTCTGCATTTAAGGAATGGTTACCATAGTAACATTAGTTTCCATTATAAAGTGTCCTGTCAGCTCTGTACAGCAACACCTTCGTCACGTTACAAGTTTTGTAGCGCTGCTTAAAAGTTACGTGACTTTATAAAGTTTGGAGTGAGTCATTTTTATCTGTTGTATTTCGTTACTGACACACGCCAACCCCACTGCAACAAGCCTGTCTTACTGTAGCATTCGTTACCCAAGGATGTATTTGTACTCTGATGTGATTCTCTGAGAATAGGACTTGTCTTTTGTTTTCACAGCTGAGGCAAATAGGTGCTCTGCTGCTCTGCTCGGTCATCTCTAAATCTGAAGTTTCATGATGGAAAAAACAAAAAAAGCTCCAATACATAAAGAAAATGACCACCTCTGATCACTAGACCGCAGGGCTGCGAAATGTGTTATTACTGTTCCACTTTATATTTCTGATGCTGATATAAATAAATCACATTGCTGTGTAAACTGGAAACTTGCTCCTCCCATTTCTTTAACATTTTTTCTGCATGCACAGAAAAGCTCACGCCCCCACTGGAGGCACTTTTGAATTCATTACATAAATCCAAGTAGAACAACAAATGAAAGATCAGCACATGAGCGTCAGCAAACTCATGTTTGTTTAGTTTTCCTTTCAGAAGTCATTTTATTTTATAATGTTCCTCTTGTTCATCCAAGGCCCACTTACACTGTGTCCCACAGATGGGTCCCGCCCCACAGTTTGAGAATCAGTGATTTCTAATTGAACAGATGGATATCCGGTAATAATCATGAATGTTTGAAGAATCTGGTCTGCTGAGCAGGCTGAAGTTGTGCATATTTAATAGTCGGCATGATGATGTACGATGGTGAAATCAACAACTACACCTTCTACAGAGAAATACTGCTGAAAGTTTGCTAAACTAACTATTTCTGCTCCGTGGATTCACAATCTGAGCCCTGAATCTACTGTTGCTCATTAATATTACACTGCTGAGGGAGGCTGCTGCTATTGGGGAGTGCATTATCATAGACCTGTGCTTCTATCATATAACTGTGACAAACAAATGTGATCTCTGTGTTAAACAGAAAATTAGGCTTTAACAAGATGATCTAGTAATTTTAGTGACTCAGTGTATGGAAAAATACTTCCCCCTCTATGTTTACACCACTAGAGTGCAGCAGAGTATGTCTGAGCTCTTCTGTGACTCAAACACATGCTTGTCTCCACCTACCTTACCACATCATGCCTTCATAAACTGCACCCTCTGCTGTATTTTCCCAGTAATAATGATTTTTCTCAGAAACAAATATGCATAGTTTATTGCAGAATGTTAAAACAAATCCACAAAACTAATAATGCTGTATAAATTATATAATACTGTATGATCATTCAAAAGCTGGTCTGAGAATTGTCTCTCTTCCTGTAAAATTAAAGCCAGGATGTTAACACAGCAGGTCTAGAAGTGTATTCACTGTGTGGAAGAATCTTTTTTTGAGGTTTGTGTACATCACCTAAAAGAATCTTTGACAAATGCATGAATGATAATGATAAAACCATCAAGGACTCAGTTGTTTGACAGTACACTTATCTACTCTGTACATCCATAATGATTTTGATTTAAGCCCTTCTGTAGTGTCTCCTTAATATTCATACAGATGATGTTATAGATACTCAGGAAGACCTCAGAGGTGCCATGGTGATGCCACAGGGTTAACCTGAAAGGACAAGTTCAGCTTTCAGAATGTTTTCTGGCTTTTCAGTTCCTCTTCAGAGATTTTAGAGGGTTTGCTGTTACATACCCGTTGGTTTAATGCCAGGACTTTTTTGTTTTTGAATGATTGTACACAGCAACATAGTAAAAAAATCAATAATCATGTTTTTCTGATTCCAATTTCCTAAAAAAAGATAGCTCAAGGTCGCAGTAAGGACACCAAACAAACCTGACTGTCACTTGGACACCCACAAGGTGGAATCTGCTCAGCCTCGTGATGACTTCAACAAACTTTTCGAGCTGACATTAATCATTTTTGGCGATTGTCTCCCAAGGGATTCCCGCTCTTCAGTTAGGTGCCCATCACCATGTCAGATGGATGGAATAAATGATTTACGCTGACCTGAAATGCGTCACACAATGTTGGAACACTGGAAAGCTGTCTGCACACTGACTGGTCGCTCTTCTTGTGCTACAGCTGACATTAAATGTAAGATCATTGCTCCATTCAAGAAGGAAAGCCTGGAAAACCCTCCTCTATCCCTGTTCTGCAGGCACATGTAGACCTCATAGCAAAGGAAGCGTCCCTCAAGTTTACCCAGTTTCACTCTGTAAAATGTAGACGTGTGTGTGTATATATATATGTATGTATATATTACCATTATTACCATAAAATGCAGCACACACAGGTCTACTGTAAATGAGTCATCCATCCTAACATGCAGACAGACAGCAGATAATAGAAGCATAATGCAGCATCATGAGGAGATAAAAAAACAACAGCACAGACAGCGTTCTGCATGTTTTTTTACAGAGAGGGGCTGTAAGCCTATCAGTATTCATAGAGATAAGCTATCTATCTGCCACGATCACAGAATACAGTCAGACTATTGTTTGCATACGATAAATGGCACATCATCATGTGACATATCTAAAAGATTACACGGAGACAGAGCAGGATAATGTGGAGTTTTTTATTCAGCGAGGTGAACTTGACAGTCTGAAAATTCTCCATTGCACATAGACATGAGTTCATTTTCTAAAATCACTGATCCTGTCTTCTGTTTTAGATACCATTTAACTGCTTAATGAAATCAACAAGGATTTGATACATTGATAGTGATTTTTCTACTCTTTGAGGACACAGTTACAGCTCAGACATGTTTCATCTCTTCAGGAGTCGTTGATATGGTCGCCCATCGATAGATAAATGGTAAGACTGGTCTCAGTCAAGCCCTGCAGCAGACTGGTGACTTGTACAGGGTTTACCCCGCATCTCGCTCTGTGACAGCTGGGATAGACTGCATGAATGGGTGAATGTTGTCAGTCACGTAAACACTGGAAAACACATCACACGCCTACAACAGTCAAATAAAAACCCACAAACATTAATGTGCAATGTTAGATTTGGTTAATAATAATACGACCTGTGACTAAGAGGGCGTTTGCCCTTGAACTGAATAGAATTTCAATGTGTTTTACTTGAACTGACTGGTAGTTTGATTAGAATAAGGGTGTGATAACTGAAGATTTTACAGGAAAGAAGACACAAATTATACTGTAAGTAATTTTACGTAGTGCACAAAAAAGCATTTCCTCATTTTACTGTATTTACTGTAAATATGCAATACTTTGAGGAGCAGGGGTATTATGAAGTGGCTTTTGTGTAGAAAATTTAAAAAGAAAGAAAAGAAATAACTAAACAGTAGTAAACTGCATTTTTATATGTAATACAGGAAGACAATTGAACTGTGAAATGTCTATGATGGAAGCAAATATAAAAGAAAATAAAATGTAAAAAGCCAAAGATTACTTACAGTAGATTTATTTGTTTTTCCTTGTAAAAAGTTGAATCGGTACTCCGTTATTCTAGTGTATCCACAAGGATTTGTAGATAAATTATAATTATGTGCTAATTTTTGATAAAATTGGTTGGAATTGCATAAATAATAAGGCAACTGTACCCTAAGTCACAGGCCATATTATAAAGCACTACTTAAATATATTGATATGATAGAAGTTTTACTGATTTTATTCTTTTAAACATGGGAATGAAGTTTCTGGCAGGAGGACAGAGGAAAGGAGGAGCCTCCAAGGTGAGTATGATGAGATTTTACATTGATGGTTTGAGACTGTACTTGTCTGAGTGTTAAACAGGTGCACGAGGGGAAGCTGGCAGGCAGACGGGATTCCAGGGAGATCCAGGGAAAAGGCTGGAAGTATCTTTTAAACTTAGTGTTATCACTTTAGAGAACAAACAAGAGAGCCAGGTTGATGACAACACCAACAATAACCTGATAGAGAGCAGCAGCCTGAGTTGGTCCTCAATAATAATAATGGATTGGATTTATATAGCGCTTTTCAAGGCACCCAAAGCGCTTTACAATGCCACTATTCATTCACTCTCACATTCACACACTGGTGGAGGCAAGCTACGGTTGTAGCCACAGCTGCCCTGGGGTAGACTGACAGAAGCGAGGCTGCCATGTCGCGCCATCGGCCCCTCTGGCCATCACCAGTAGGGTAAAGTGTCTTGCCCAAGGACACAACGACCAGGACAGAGAGCCCGGGGATCGACCCGGCGACCTTCCGATTATAGATACGCTTCCCAACCCCCTGAGCCACGGTCGCCCAAATAGCATGAGTCAATGATCCAGTGCAGAATGGGTGTGGTGGAGAAAGCCTCAGAGAAAGAAACTCCACCTGCAGTCAGGCAAGCGAGAAAACGCCAGCCCGTTACTCCACCCGAGAGTGAGAGAGAGCTACAACAGACAGAAGAGAGACAACAGAGGGAGGAAAAAGGAGAAAACCTCAGATCTGCCAGGACCATAACAGAAACTATTATGTAAGGCTTTCTGTGGTCAACTGGTGCAGTGAGTGGTGCAGGTTCAACACTGGGCTGCATCTCTTCCAGAGGAAGCACTACAAAGCATGAGATGTCAAGCAGCTCGTGACTTGGCACGTTTATCTCCAGATCAAAGGCGCTTTAGCCATGTGCGAGGGATTATGCTCCTCTCAATCCCTCCTTATCCTACAGCTCAGGGCGACACCTAAAGAGCCAGCTCTTTACTCTCACTGCTGCAGGTAGTAAAAGTCTTCTCCCTGCTGAAGGTTAGCCTGGTTAGTCAGAGAAAGCTGTAATCATCCCTGGGTTTGGAAGGGTTGTTTGGTGGATAGAAGAACAGCAAATAAACAGTCTCCTTTATATTAACGTCATGAAGCAGACACCTGGGATCAGACACAACAGGCGTGGTCCCGTACAGGAGTGAGTCGCAACCTCTGTAACCTCTGCAATCTGAATATTTACTGCAGCAGCTGAGAAGTTAACATGAAGTCTTAATATTTGCATTTAGTTTTCTCTGATGTTAAGCATCAAAAGCCACAAATGAAGCTGTAAAATGAAAATCCCCTTTAGCTGCGACTCTTTTTGGAATTTGGGGCTGATGCAGGGTCATCTGTGGTTTGATAGTTTACTTTTTTAACGTCATGTGTTATTAGAGTCAGAGCTTTACTACGCTGCCCTGGTGATGACCTTACTCCGTATCACTTTAAAGGACATGCTGTCACTGCTTATTAGTCTCCCTCCATCACTGTGACCTTTAAACAAGCGTGTGCCTGTAAATGCTGTCTACAGCCCACAAACAACATGCTAGGAGTTTCATACTCACACACTCATACTTACTACAGCCTCAGGGATTACCTGTGATTACAGCACACAGATTAGCAGCCGGTTTGGATGCAACTGCTCAGATTTGTGAAAAAAAGAAGTGAAGCAATCAATGACCTTATAAATACAACCAGTGGGTTAAAAGTAAGTCGGTAACAGAGCGAGTGACAGTCAAGAGCTGATCTGAGTGGGGCTTTCTTCTGTCTTCAGATCTTCATTACATGAAGATGTGGTGAAAGTCAAGCCCCTGAACTGACCTCACAGCACAGAGAGGAAGTGCTCCGGAGAGAAGACCGGAACAGAAACATGAGGTGAGACTGTTTTTCATTCACTGATATAAAACAGTCTTGGCAGCCGGGGGTCAGTCCGCCAGGGCCTCCACTCCTGGCCGCCACCCGGCACACAATGCACCCGACCCCTATGGCGCCTCCTGCGGGTGGTGGGCCTGCGGGAGGATGGGCCCATGTCTCCTCTTCGGGCTGTGCCCGGCCGGGCCCCATGGACTAAGGCCCGGCCACCAGACGCTCGCCCTCGGGCACCCTCCCCGGGCCTGGCTCCAGGGCGGGGCCCCGGTAACCCTATCCCGGGCAGGGTAAACTGTTCCCTCGGTATCCTTTTCATAAGGGTCTTCTGAATCGCTCTTTGTCTGGTCCCTCACCCAGGGCAAATTTGCCATGGGAGACCCTACCAGGGGGCAAAAGCCCCCAGACAACATAGCCCCTGGGATCCCTGAGACACACAAACCCCTCCACCACGATAAGGTAGCGATTCAAGGAGGAGGATTTCTAGGCGCAGCCAAGTGGCGGAGGGCTTTCGCTTTGGTGGCCTCAGAATCTCATCTCTGATTTTTGCAGATGATGTGGTTCTGTTGGCTTCATCGGGTGAGGGCCTCCAGCTCGCACTGGAACGGTTCGCAGCCGAGTGTGAAGCAGCGGGAATGAGGATCAGCACCTCCAAATCTGAGGTCATGGTTCTCAGCCGGAAAAGGGTGGAGTGCCCACTCCGGGTCGGGGATGAGTTCCTGCCCCAAGTGGAGGAGTTCAAGTATCTCGGGGTCTTGTTCGCGAGTGATGGGAGAAGGGAGCCGGAGATCGACAGACGGATTGGGGCTGCAGCTGCAGTAATGCAGACGCTGCACCGGTCCGTCGTGGTGAAGAGGGAGCTGAGTGTAAAAGCGTAGCTCTCAATTTACCGGTCGATCTACGTCCCTACCCTCACCTATGGCCACGAGCTGTGGGTAGTGACCGAAAGAACGAGATTGCGGATACAAGCGGCAGAAATGAGCTTCCTCCGAAGGGTGGCTGGCCTCTCCCTTAGAGATAGGGTGAGAAGTTCGGCCATCCGGGAGGGGCTCAGAGTAGAGCCGCTGCTGCTCCACATCGAAAGGAGCCAGCTGAGGTGGTTCGGGCATCTGACAAGGATGCCCCCTGGGCGCCTCCTGGGTGAGGTGTTCCAGGCATGTCCCACCGGGAGGAGGCCCCGGGGCAGACCCAGGACACGCTGGAGAGATTATATCTCTCGGCTGGCCTGGGAACGCCTTGGTATTCCCCCGGATAAGCTGGAGGAGGTGGCTGGGGAGAGGGAGGTCTGGGCCTCTTTGCTTAGGCTGCTGCCCCCGCGACCCGGCCCCGGATAAAGCGGATGAAGATGGATGGATGGATGGATGATATAAAACATCTCCCCCATGCTAGTTTACTCAGCGCTTTTCAAATGATGTGCTGCAATAAGACAAGACTATCTTTGTCTTTGTGTTTATGAACCAACGTGATATTCACACCATGTTACCTGAGTCACTCATTTTTTTAAATTCTCCTTTAGTCTCTAAATTGCAGACTTTTACACTCACCAGACACTTTTTTAGGTACAGCTCCATATTACTGGGTTCCCTTTTGTGGCATAAATTCAACAAGGTGCAAGATGTCTGCAGCATCACACAGCTGCTGCAGACGTGTTGGCTGGATCGTATGGACATGTTTAGCAACAATACTCAGGTGGGCTGTGGTGTTTAAATGATTAGCAGCTGGTAAAAAGCGCTTTTCTGGTGTGAATTGTAGCCTCAGTTTCCTGCTCCTAGCTGACAGGAGTGGCACTCGGTGTGGCCTTCTGCTGCTGTAGCTGTGCCTTCTTAGTCACTTGACACAGTCTGGCTATCCTTCTCTAAACTCTTACATCAACAAGGCATTTATGCCCAGAGAATGATGACTGAGTGGATATGCTTTGGAGATGACAGTTGGGAAAATCTCAGCAGACCAGCTCATCTGACGTGAACAACCGTGCCACATTCAAAGCAACTTAAATCACCTTTTTTTCCCCTTCTGCGGCTCGGTTTGAACCTCAGCAGGTTGTCTTTACCATGTCTAGGTGCTGCCCTGTGATTGTCTGATTAGATATTTGCGTAAACAAGCAGTTGAACAGGTACCTAACATAGGTGAGTGTATGTATTCTGTTTCAAGCTTTTGGTTTTACTACACCACAAACATTTTGCTGCTCTTTAGTCTTACTGTACGTTTTGTCAGTATCAGTAGATTGCCTGGTAACTGTGCAGTAACTTCAGTGTACATTTGCCTGCAATAACTTGCAATGATGGCCAAATTAAAGCCTCAGGCTGGACATTTGTAATGTCCCAATCATGTGTTCCAACAAACAGCATGAATGAGACAAAAGAAGTTGTTCAATTATTCAGCAGCCATTCACAGAGCCCTCTGCTAATCCGGCCATGCTCCACTGAGCTAATAACAGCAGCAGGTGCGGGCAGCTGGGACCGGTGTGATATGAAATTATGGTCAAATGGTAAAACTCCAGTCTGGCCTAAAACTAAAAAGCACTCTGCCAGAGCATGGCCACAGAAATTGGACTTTTTGTAAATATTTGATGTTCGTATGGCCGTCTCAGCGCCTTAATATTTACTTTAAAGATTAATATTAGACTTTTTCAGTCCAGTATGTGCATTTAACACCTTTATTTTACTTTTGTGTACTTTTTGTGTAGATTTAAGTAAATAAGAATTAATTTAAAAATAAATGCTGGTTACTGCTGATGCTTCTGAGCTTTTGCTCGCGTACTCTGAATGTGAAATTTTACATGCACTGGTGTGCTTTTGTGTTCTGGTTCCTCTTCAGCCTTTATTAAAACTCTTTTTAGGCTGTCACTGTACCGCTTTAGCTGTGAGGAAGCAGAGGTGGGATGCGGAGAAGAAACAGAAATCTTTGCACTGAGCCTGTGATTGTGCATCGCATGCTAAACAGCTGCCCTTTGACTGTGGCACACACACACACACACACACACACACACACTGCCTGAGTTTTCTAAAATAGTAGTGAGGCCTTCAGATGCGTCACCCTTCCCCCACCTCTGACGCACACCAGACAATAAACGTTACGCAGCCTGTTCCTGCATCAAACACAATCATTAATGGAGAAGGAATGCAAATAACTCGATTCTTTCTTTCTATTTCATCTGAAAAGAGTCTTTCATGGGCGGCTGCATAATGTAGAGTTGCCATGCAACAGGCTCCTGCATAAAAAAGGGAGGGGCTTGACAGGAAACCACAATTACAACTGGCTCTGGGACACCCATCAGTCCTACTAGAAGCTGGAATTGTACGACCAGCTTACATTCTTTTTAACTCAATTAAAAAAATTAATAAAAATCTTATCTATTGATTGATTGATTGGATTAAAAAAATACATCCAATATAAATCCATCCGTTAGATTTCTTAAATCCTTGTCCTGTTCATGGCTCAAGCCTATCCTTATTGTGTGAAGAGCTGGGAAAACTCTAGACAGTTAACCACAGTGTAGTTAAATATTAGCCCACAGACAGCTTAGTTTAAGCTATCTTAGCCTAATTTAAAACAAAATGACAGCTAACATGAACATATCTATTGTTATATCACCTGCTGGTTTTGGACTCTGCAGACGTGACAACATTTGAAGGAGAGCAGGAGCTCGCAAGCATAATTAGCAAGCTACATCCATGACCTGCAGAGGTGCCATGCACAGACACACATAGCTAGTTACTTATGGAGGGCCTAGTTGGCCGAAATGAATGAATTAAATAGAATTCAGTTTGGCACTCTAGGCCCTCAGTACCACGCTTAGAGTAGTCTAATACCAGAAGTTTACTCCTTAAACTTAATCACACTTTGCGGCCGGTCTGTAGCGCACACAAAGCCCTGACATGAGTCAGATAATTCTATAACAAATGCTTCAAATGGCTCCAGCAGCACAAACACTGTGAAGAAGTCCACTTACAGTTCTCCTCACATGGAAAACTATCCTACAGCTGTCTGTGTTTGCATACCCAGCTCCAAATCAAATCCAGTTAGTAAAAAATTCACTTCACTTCTCTGCAGACTTCTGAAGCTACCCACAGAGACCAAAATCACATTTTGTATCAGTGTAAACTTTTTTGTTTGTTTTTTATTTTGTAAAGTTTTAAAATAGGATTGACTCACTAATGGATTTAGCCTCAAGTGGCCGCTAGAGGAAATGCAGTTTATGACACTCCATATTTTAGCTCCAGTGCTTGTCACTTATTTATTATCTGGTGAATAAATAAATTAGGGTCACCTGTAAAGTTGAATGAATGAATAAATAAATAGATGGATCAATATTCAATTAAAAATTATCTATATAGTGCCAAATGACAACAGCTGACTCAAAGGCTTTATATTGTAAAGAGGCTAGAATAATAAATACAGGTGTTAGCTAGCAGTTGATGGACGGCTGACGACTTAAAGTTGGTTTGTTTGTTTAATTTTTCGGCTGACTGTCCTTTGTTTTACTCATTTCATTTATTTGGTAGTTACTTTAAATATTAAATTACTAAATGTGAGATTTTTGCCTCAGTAAGAGTGTAAGGAGGTTGTTGTTTTTGGCATACGACAAAACTACGTTAGCTTTTAGCTTACCCGTGCTTCTTAACGTTATACTAAACTATAACCACTGGTATTTCTTACAACCCTAAAACCCCAGTCAGTCAATGTCTTCATGCAACTTTTGGCACCGACAATAATGATTTTTTTATTTGTGTGTGTGTGTGTGTGTGCGTGTGTGTGTGTGTTTAAATTATGTAGAAACAAATTAACAACATGCAGAAGCCTACTTTTCTTTTAAATGTATTGTGGTAGAAATATTAGGCCCGATTCCCAAGTGATAAAACAAGAAATACTACAAATAGTGATCCACAGAAGTACCAAACACTGAAGCAGAAATAGAAATAACTCTTTGACAATCGGTTATTTTTACACGTGAATGCAAAATTGATGAGTTCAGACTGCCTCCGGCTGCTGTTGCCCTTTATTGTCGGCGGATCCCTTTAATAAGTGAAGTGGAAGTGAGTTGAAGTGGCTCTCGGTTCAGCTGTAGAGTGAGCGCAGAGCAGCACACGGGACGGGACAGAGGGAGCTTACGGGACAATCCCAGCAGATGACGATAACTGCTTGAAACATCCTCAGTTTTCGCGGATAAGTCTGCCTTTAGGTAAGTGGTAAACATCAGCTGTGTGTGTGCTTTAGGATTTGGCTTAACGCAGTCAAAGCTTTAGAGGATTCACATCTCTGTGTTAAAATGAATCCAATCATATAAAGTGCAGATGTCCAGTTGCTGGTTTAGTAAGAGCGCAGGTCTGCAGCGGGACAACAGCGCGCCTACGTCCGCATCTTCAATCTGCGAAAACTTGAATGAACCACTGATGCGCTCGTGGTGAGCGCTGGGGAGGAAGGATCGCATGAGTTGCGAGGCACTGTGGGATTTTGTTTGGCGTTTTCAGCGCGTGTGTTGTCTGCACGTGTAGTTCTCTGTGAGTATTTTCAGTTTAAACTTCAGGCTTGATCTTAAAGTTGAGTTGTCACAGCGCAGAGTCTGGCGTGAGTCGCCGCACTGCACCTGATTCTCTGCTGCTTGTGACAAGCTGCTGTTATTTCTGCAGTGAAACGTGTCTGACCGTCGGATTCATTCAGAAGTCATCTGATTTTAGCAGGAGTCATTAAAAACACTGAGATGAGAGCATTTCTGCAGATTCGGTTGAGTTAGTGATTTATTTAAATAAAAACAGTAACAGTAATTTTTCAGGGAATAAATGAAATAATTAAATCTTGAATTGACATTTTGACACCATGTACACCTAGTTGAACAGTTTATACACTGTGTGTTGATTTTAGAAATTAAACATACTAATAAGTGACCCTTGGACTTGTGCTCTCCCTCTGCAGTCAGTTTACAGATACTTGAATTGAATACCAAATGAATCCTTTGATCAAATGTGACCAGAGAAGTCTGTTACATTGCTGGGGTTTTACATTCATTTTGGGAGTTTCTACGACATTGCCATCATTATTCACAGTGGATTGTCTCAATGGCTCATCAGCAAGCCACATTCATGTCATTGTCATGGATTAATGTGTGATTACATAAGCCTGTCCACTCCTCTCTCTTATCCTGGCTCTGTGCGAGAGAGTCTTTGATGTCCAAGCAGTAGTTTTCCTATGGCGGGCTGTTCTTTCTGTTGTGACATCAGAGATGCTTCAATGCAGTAAATGGTTGTGGGAACAAAAAGTAGAAAGTGGTGTGGTAAGGGCTGCACAGTTCTGCCACCGCTGCAGTGGAGCATCATCCTCGTGCTAATCGGGAAATGTGAGTGTTTTGGAAAGAAGGAATTCATCTTCAAGCTTCTTTTTCCCATCATGTGACTAAGTGGCACCGGACGCCACACGTGCCCATCCATCACATCCCACCTGATCGTGAGCTGTTCCGAGCCTACCTCATCGTTTTGATTGAAGCTGACATTAGTCTCATCTGTCCAGAAAAGGTAAACTGGGAAATGAATCGTGTCATCTGGGCTTTGTGTTCTTAAGTCTGATGAATAGTTTGTTGAAACCTCTGTGATTATTGTTGTGAATTCTTCTCTTTATGGGATTATTATGTGTCTAACCATATAGAGGTTTCTTCATTTTAATGGATGTGTGGTCATCCACCATTCTTGTCTTCCATAGATGTCCAGGAGTCTTTGTTTCCAAGCTCATCTCTGTCTATTTTTTCTTTTGTTGTTTTCCCCCCAAGATTTGATTTAAATGTTTTCACTGCTAGTGTTTCTGCTCTTAGCCTGATTGGTTTGTTATTTTGATTTTGATTTTTTACAGCCTAAACCAGGGTTGGGGGAACTCCAGGCCTCAAGGGCCAGTGTCCTGCAGGTTTTAGATGTGTACTTGATCCAACACAGTTGATTTATATGGGCAATTACATCCTCAACATGTCTCAATGTTCTCCAGAGGCCTGCTAATGAACTAATTGTTTGATTCAGATGTGTTGACCCATGGTGATATCTAAAACCTGCAGGACACTGGTCCTTGAGGCCTGGAGTTCTCCACCCCTGGCCTAGACCTTCTGGCCACATGTTTCTGTTTTGCACCTTCAAAATGCAAAAGCCACCCTAGGAGTCTCACTACTTCTCAATTCCTCTTAATGACGAAGTAGTGATGAAGGAACCCACATATGTCCATGAAATAACTTTTGGGGGTAAAGGCAGCACGTCCAAGCAACAATCTTAAAAAGATAAAACAGGGAATAACACAAATCCGAAACACCTCTAACTCTGCATCGAGTTACCGTAATCCTCAAAAAATTCCCACTCTGTGCACAGAATCCTGACTCCGATCAGTGCAACACTTACTGTTTCTGTATGAAACGACAGTTTAAAATGTTGTTTTTGCTTTTATTGGATAGTGAAGTAAAGAGTGGAAAGGAAAGCAGAGAGTGCAGCAAAGGGCCGCAGGTCAGAGTCAAACCCTGGCCAACGTATCGCTCCCTGCTCACCCTGGGAGCTAAACTGGAGTCCTTAAAAGAAAGTCCTTCAGATTACATTTACATTGAATAGTTTGTCTACACAGTGAACAGTCTTTAGTGAAATGTAGAATGCATTTTGTCAATAAATGTGTTTAATCACTCGTGATACTTAAAGAATAGTTGAGGTACGTTGTCTTGATACGCAGTGTGTAGTGTCAGCAGTTGCAAAACACTTATTTTCCCTCAAATCCATCCCTCATTCTCATCCACGTCAAAGAAATTACTTACTGTTTTTAAATATACAAAGTTTGAATATGAGAATACATGTGAGAGAAAAAAAACTATGAATAAGCAATAAAGTAGCACAAACCTAATAGCAAGTTACATAACAAAACATCTGTTTAGTAGGGGTGCAACGATACACAAAATTCACGGTTCGGTTCGATACTTTGGTGTCACGGTTCGATATTTTTTCGATACAAAAAAATGTTCATGCCTTTTAATTTGTCATTTATTAAATTTTCACGGCACATTCACACCACATTTCTGTGCGTTCATCATTTGTTTGAAGCCAGCTCACCTCCTGCAACTACTTTTCCGAGAATACGTGCTTCTTTTGTGGTTCGGACTCCTGACATTTCTTTGGAGGTGGAGGAACATCACAGTAATTGCTTAAAGGAGCTTCTTCGACATCTTTAAGAGTTCTAAACAAATGTCTGTCCTCCTCCTGAAAATCTTATGTACGCAAACACGCGTTGCAACTTCTTATCTTGTGCGCGTTTTTTATTTTGACAGCGAATGCGCACCTGCGGACCACTTATGTGCACCCCTGGTTATTTAGCTCGTCATATTGCAGCCACAGAAATTCTTTTGTCCATGAAACCATAAAGCTGCACTTTCTTTTTGCCTTATAGTCTGATTTGTCATAACTTTTCCGTTTTGTGGTAAGCTTTTCTTTGGCTGTCACTTCTTCACCCTGACCTGTCTTATTTGGCTCAGCAGAACTAAAATATATATCCTGCTGCTTTTACACACACACTCACATAAGCTCAGCGATTCTCTGCGCGATCAACCTCTCACATGTTTAAGCTGCGGGAGATTTCACTTGTCATGTTTGCATAGTAAGCTAACGATTGATAAGACGATGTCAGAGGAATTGGTGCACAAATTATCATCAGTCACCAATCAGTGCTGTCGCTCTCTATACACAGTTCGCGCGATTGCAAAGTGAAAGCAAAAAACAAGCGCAAATTCAAACGCGATTTCAATATGTCACATATTGACAGTGGCTCACCGATGCCAATGACATAATTACCCAGCTACATTTCCGAAAGAATGCAAAAGCATTGACATATATTTTTCCTTCCTACGATAGGCCGACGGGCAGGGCAGAGATTTTGGTAGCCCAACTGGAAAAATCTCTAGCCCCGGGACGTCGGGCTAGCGATTTTGCGAGCCCTGTATCTGATTGAGGAGTCACTCATCTTTGGAAAAGAGAGTTTATTACAGAGAAATGGATACTGCAGCATATTAAACATATCAGGTCCCCATAAGGAGAATCATGTGCTCATGGCTGTCTAAATGACTCGGGTAAAGTTTGTAGCATGCGTGCTTGTTGTTTTTGTCTGCTTCCACTTGTCTTTGCACTAGGATGATGTCGGAGTAAATGTGCAGTCATATTCGTTGTGTTCCCACTAGTGCTTTCAGGTTAATCTCGTTGAAATGACGTTAACGCCACAACACGGCAAATCTCCATTAACGAGCTACCGCGGATCGCCCCGTGCCTGGGGCTGGATGGCCAACACGTTAACGAGCTAACTGCGCTAACACACTAGCTCCCACCCATGTAATTGAGCATTGCGTGGCACATCCAACATACTGTTTTACTTTAGTCCATGACGCGCTTACCTTCAGGGTCATACGTCACATGAAAACCAAAATAGTTCCAAACGCTACATCTGAATGAGGTTCAATTTGCCTGTTGCAAGGAGAGCTTAACTTCTGTCTTGCTAGCTTGCCCTGCCCTCAGTGAATCTGCGTTCGACTACTCCGCCTAGGCTGCACTGTCGAGCGCAGATCCATTGAGCGCTCAACACAGACAGCATCGTCAGAAGGAAAGTTGATAAAATAAATTAAAAATTTTGTATTGTTCATACATATGCGTACCGAACCGAAAGCACTGTATCGAACGGTTCAATATCGATACGAGTATCGTTGCACCCCTACTGTTTAGCCATAAATATATAGAAAATTTTAAGATCATTTGCAACATAGACGCTCATTAAGGCAAATGTAGCTTTGTTACAGTATCAGTCCGCAAATAACCCCGATATCGACTGACATATTTTTCCATTACATGTCGGCTGGTGGTGTTAGTATTGATGTTTTTCTCGTACAGTGACTAAAACCCCGAAGGCTTGCTGTTCTGCACTGTTGCACTGTGACATTGTCACCCCTCAGGATCAATGGACCCAGCGCTTTGAGCTCTGCCAGAGCTCAGAGTCTGTGTGGTTAAAGCTAAGTGATTAAGCTAGAACAACAACCAGCTTAGTCACTCTTTACTCTGTAGTAGCTCTGAGTGCATCTGAATCATTTCTGTGACTGCAAATCAACAGGAGAACGAAGGACTTCTGAGTGACATCGTTTTTGAAAGAGCAAACAAACACATTGTAGATTATGTGCATGAAGTGTGTTGGTGAGCCTACTATTAGTGCTGATGTTGCATGGTGTGTCCACCAGGGGGCACTCTGCAATTTTCCGCGCACAACAACTAACAGCTAATCCGAGCAGATTCAAGCGGAGTGGGAATAAGTAAATAAATAATTACACGTACCAAATGATTGGAGAATCTGTTTATGTGTTATAAACAGGTTCTCCAGATTCCATACATATGGAATTTTTAAATCACCAAATATCGGTATCTGTATCAGTCATAAAAATCCTTCTGATCTATTTCTGATCTAGCATGCAAGAGGTGACATTATCTTTTGGTCATCTCCAAATAATGAGGAGCTCTGATGTAATGCTACAAGTTAAAGGCAACACACATTGTAGTTATATGTGCTGTGAAAACCTTTCACTTACTATCTTTGAACATATTTGCACAGAGAGCCATTTGTACTATTATGAGCATTAAGGCTGCAAACATATATATTTTTTGTGTCAAGGGTATTGTCAGTCACAATACAGGGTACAGTACAATAGTGATGACATCATACGTCTTTCTTATCAAGTAATGCAGTTTCCCACCCTGTCATGTGACCTATGGAGGTCACCTGATGCAAGATGTGAGTGGAGGTTGAAAGGAAGGGAGGAGACTGCAATGTAAGAGGAACCTGAACCAGCCTAATAACCAAAATAAACACGTAAGCTTAGAGATGGTCTGCTTAAACTAATTAGCAGTTTTACGGTTATTTACCTTTCTGGAGAGCAATGAAGACAAAACATTAATCAATCAAAATGGGTTATTCATAGCAAGTAATAATCATCTTAAATTGTTCTTTCACTTTTCTTTATTGTTCAGGTTGAGTAAACAGTATTTAGTCAGTATTTAGGAGAAAATACTGAAGCATGTCTCAAGGAACTCGTTTGTTAGATTTAGCATACAATGCAACGAGCCATTACAGATTAAAAGATCAGTAGTTACATCGCATTTCTTCTTCTTCTTTCACATATTCAGCTGGTGGTTTCCTGTTACTCTGTGTGACACAGTGAAATAAATCTGAAAGAGGATTGAATCACAGTGCTCCTGTTACTGTATAACGTCATTTTCTATGCTTAAGTAATCCGTAATCCATTTAAGTGGGAGTCGGGGGGAAGCAGATGCATTTGGATAATTACCACAAACATTTGTTTTTGCCTGCCAATAAGATTAAAGCTTTCAAGAAATAGGAACCACTCTGGGGGGAGCTGCATGTCTGTGTTATGTGAGAGTGTCTTCCTGTCTGTAGGAAAGTGTGGGTGTGGGTGTATACAGCCCGATAACGCATCATGAGTGATTTTTTTGTTATGGTGGAACAGCTAATGTGTCTCTGCCAAGGTATAAACGTGAAAGATGTGCAAACAATAAGAGGAAGGCTGCCCTCTTGGCTGCAAGCGTCAGAACAGGATGCTCATTTTATTATCGTGTTTTTGGAAACGCGAAAGAAAAACAATCAGTAAGATCACATTAAAACACAGTTGAGCCGTTTATACTAAAAAATAAGCCTGCATATTAAGATTCATGGTGCTGAATGGAAAACTGAAAAGGAATTTTAGAGCCTCATATGTACAGCTGTGGTCGTAAGTTTACATCCGTGAGCATGAATTTCATGGTCATTTTGGAGGTTTTAGGTTCTTTTTCGCTGGAGGAATGACTGCACACATAACGTCTGCTTCATGTTGAACTTATCTTCCAACTTTGCCTCATCTGGAGGCAAACAGATACCAACGCACCGCTGATTAATAACTGCATTTCTGCTCTTTGAACCGTAGTGTTCAGCATATGATTGCACTGTGGTCATCACTTAGAGGACTGTTACAGTTATTATGGCTTTCTGGGACCATCTTGTTTCAATTACTATGACGTTGTTTGGCTGTTGCTCTTTAACGTTTGGATCAGTGAGTTTTGGATCTGCCTGCAGTTTGTTTTAACTCTTAGTTTATCTAGTTAAACTACTCTGTGCAGACATTTTTGCTTTGATAGTTTTTCTAGTGCAACTTGTAGCACCTTTACCTCAAATCAGGATGAAACTCCTCGTAAAAAGGTGGGAGTGGTGTCCTGTGCCTTCGCACTAACATCTTAATGTAAAAATTACTAGCTTTAATTACTTTTGTGTCATTTAGGGAGTTTTCTTATAATCATTTGCACCTGGGACAGCATTTGGACTCTGCAATTAATGAAATCCTTTGGCCACTGCTGGCACATTTGATTGTGTCTGTTTCTGTCAGCAGCCCCGTCCTCTGTCACTCCTTATCTGTCTCTGCTCCATGCTAGTTGAGCTTCTGCCCTCACTGGGGGTTAAAGAGCAGCACAGGCTTTAAGCCCAGCCTTCTTCAGCCTCCCTAGCTCCTGTGATTGGTCTGTTGTCTTCCTCTACACCACTGTACTGTCCTCCCCCTCCGTCTCCGCTCACCCGTTGGCCTCCTGTCAGTCTGTTTGGATTATTGTAGCAGCTCAGGCCTCTCACATGCCTTCTTGTCACTGCCTCCTGGACATAATACAGCATATCATACATGTGGAGAATTAGGTGACGAAGAGCAGCGTTTGTTTTCCGCCTCAGTGAAGAGAGAGAACAGAAGAGGAGAGCAGCCATGGAGTTGAAGTAAGTGGGATGTTCTGAATGTGGGTAGGAGGGCTGGAAAGAGCGGGTAACAAGAGGAAGGAAAGATTTATGATTAATTAAAGGCAGAAGCTATAACAGTGCTGTGTTCGAACAGTCCAGCGCACAGCACTGAAAAGTTGTTTGGCATCTGTAACAGGAAAGAGATGATTAAAAAGATGCTGCTGTAACTTCAGGCTGTCACACTGGAAATCTGCTGATACAAGAAATACAGGTTCCTGCTGCACGTCTTGTGGTCTCAGGTGTTCACGTGGAGAAATACCTGTTATTTACTTCGGGCAGACGTGCTGTAATGGCACATCTGTTCATTTCCTGCTGCTTCCTGTTTACAATGCTCACTGGCTGATGCTGATTTGACTTTAGAAGCTGCAGGTGCGACATGTTTACGTTGTACTCTGTGCCGAGGAGGAAGTTAAGGTTATTCATGAAACTCCAAGTTTTTCTCAGAGGTCTCAGATGTGTAACTAACAGCCAAGGAAACAAAGGACCTACCACATGTTTTTATACTTTACACAGTATCAGTGAATGTGAAAGATGTATTCTCACAAAAAAATCATATCTTGCAAATTTACAAACTCATTTTACTGAAAGTACGAAGTGTGATCAGTACAAACTCTGAGGATTAAAGATCAACCAAACCAAAAACCAGCTTTCTCTTTTGTCTTGTCACTCATTCACTGAGGGAGAGTGTTTTGTCTGCACATTGAGTCAAGCGTCACTGAGCTCTCCCTGACAGATGTGCACCATGGACAGTTTGTAGCGGCCATGCCCTTCCACATCTGTAAGCCTTATTTGAGGTCAGCCGTTAGCACGCACACTCTGACACACAGAGCATTGTCTTATCTTGTGCCCCCAGAGTGCGTGGTTGGCAGATATACAGCAGAGTGACGCAGTGACACGGAGTTTCCTTCTTTATTCAGAGCTCCGTTTTCTTAAAATAATCCAAGTTGGATCAGCCAAAAAACAAACTTAAACTTAATTCTCAAAAGAATTAATCCACAATTCTCCAAATGACACTTTGCCCACGCTGAAAAATGTCTTTAATCTGCCCAAACGGAAGGTTTAGAAACTTTAACCGTCTGTGTTTTCAAATTTGTGGTGGCGTTGGTGGATGTGGAACTGGATAAGAGGACATTCACCCTGAAGACGTGCGTTTGCCTCTGTAATCTCTCATCATCCTGCCCCCAGTGGATGCTTTGGATTATGGGTGAAAACATGAGAGAGTTTTCATAATTCGTGGTGGGGCTTATGCCACCCTTTTCAGCATTAAAAGCACGGAAAGCCCCAAATTCCTCTGAAACGGAGCAAACGGAGCCTCCGGGCTTTGCATGCAAACATGGCTTAAAATACAATAAGTGGAAGAGAGGGAACAAAGTTGAGCACATAAACAGTAAAGGTATAATAATCAAACGTGGAGTCCGTACTTTATAGGCAGCACAGTCAGCTTAGGCTTTGTCCATGTTGTCTGCTCCTGAACGTGATCATAGTGATTTCAGGCATAATGAAGACAGTTGCCAGGCAGCTAAGTGGGAGGCCATTTGTCACTTTACTATAAGTAGTCATTACGGTCATGCAGGCCATGATAAATGAGATGATGTCATTCTGCAGTCAGTCCAAACTGCCAGGTCTTTTTTTTTTGTGCTTGTTCGACTTTAATGAGCCAGCATTTAAATGTCTCTTTGAAATTTAAAGTCATCCCACATGTCCCCAGAATGGATGGATGGCAGACAGACAAGCAAGGACAGCCTTTTCTGTACTTACACATCTCTGTCATGCTTGTGCAGTAAATGTGAAGCCTTAGCATGGTGCATTTTTGCTCATAAACTCAGTGTCTTTTGCATTAATGGCAAAATATCATCAGTGTACGTCAGAAAAAACAGAACATAAAATCACTTTATACTTGCTGGGAGGCAAGTAGCTTCGCTCATAAAAACATGAAGGCTTGAAGTGATGGGAAATGTTATTTTCTTATTTACCTCCACAACTCATTGAATCTGATGGTATTTTTTACATAAAGTATAGCTGTTGAGGTCACATCTGAGCCATCAGGGTCACCTGAGTTGACGAGTAACACCATTTCATATCTGTCTGGGAATCCCCACTGCTAACTGGATGTGAAGAAGCATCCTGGAGTCTCGACCGAGTAGATAAAAAAAGTACCTGGGACCAGATAATACCACTTAACGGAAAATCGTAAAAACTGCGTCGAGCGATCTGTAATGAAAAGGGCTATAGATCGTTTGCTTCAAATAACTCGAGCAAGACCAGTGACCTTTATTTTGGTACTTTTCTATAATAGGGTCTGAATGGCTGGAAGTCTTCACACACATAAGCTGTTTTCACACATGAACTTCAGACAGAGTCAGGAGAATCACTGTCCAAAGAAACCTTTTCTCATATGCGGCACACAGCATGCTTCAGTGCTGTTTCAAATCACATCAACACAGAGACTTTGTACTAGTTAGTGTTGCTGGGTAATGACTAGAAAAGTTCACAGCTGCAGGACATGCGTGAAACATTCATGCTTTTCCACAAAATGAATCCTGATGACCTTTCAATTCAATTCACTTCGATTTAATTTACATTAAATCACAACAACATTCATCTCAAGCTGCTTTATACTGAAGGTAAAGATCCTGCAATAATACTGAGAAAACCCCAACAATTTGGCAACCCCCTGTGAGGCAAGCACATTAGGCAAGCACTTTGGTGACAGTGGGAAGGAAAAACTCCCTTTTAACAGGAAGAAACCTTCGGCAGAATCAGGCTCAGGGAGGCCATGTGCTTCGACCGGCTGAAGTGAGGACAGGAAGACGGGGCAAAGACATGCTGTGGAAGAGAGACAGAGATTAATAATAACTAATAATTAAATGTAGAAAACACACAGAGAGTGAAGAAGAAACACTCAGTGCAAATCACATTTAACATTTCCAGAATTCAGTGAAATCCCTGCACAACTCTATATATTACCATATAGCATAAAAGCTTGGAAAGCGATAGCAGGCCCACCTCTGAACCACATCAGACAGAGCTGGACTCGCTTCCTTTTTTTTTTCCTGACTTGTACGTAATGCAGAGAAATGTGCTTGATATGCTGACTGTGTCATGGCTTATCTTGCACCTAACATCACACTGAGTATTAACCAAGTTTGAATTCACACAACCTCTTTCAAAATGTGTCTTCTTTTTACGAGTGTTGAACTCCAAATTTACTTCAATTTACTGATCTTGGATAAAGGAGAAGTAAAGTAGCTCTGTGGACTCTTTTTTTCCCCCCAGTCGATTTCATAACCAGCTGACACAACAGTGAACCCACCTGTGACCGGACTCTTGGACCTGACAAACTTTTCCATCATAAAAATGACATTAATAGTTCAGTAATGGGCAGGTGAAGTGCGTCAAACCAAAAACACTGTGGTCATACTTACTGAAAATCGAGAAACCATCTTTCTTGTCTTCACACTTGTTGTTTGCAATTTGAAAGCGATCAGTCAGCCTGTGCAGTGTCGTCACTGTGCAGCGTTTTGTGTGTTTAGAAACCGAGAGAAGCGGTGGAAACAGCTCGAGTCGGTGCTCTGGAAAGAACTGCGGGTTAGACGGCAGGGTAACACAGAAAGCAGCTTATAAAGTAAAATGCAGTAAACAGTGTGTGTTTCTACTTCGTCATGGTGAGTGAGTGGAAATGGTTGAAAACTACAACTTTATTTTCTCTATTAATCTCTCCTGTAGAAGTTTGAAATGTTTTTGAGTTTGAGTTGCTTTGCTGCTATTTGTTTGTGAGGGATAATGGTGTTGGCGTGAACGTTACAGCAGCTTAAACAGGTTATCTGACATATTTACTCCTGTGTGTTGGCTCCAAGTCGGGCCTGATGTAACCTGATGTTGCCTTCCTTAAATCTTAGCAATGTAATGCTGCAGTTTTTCAGTTTGCACAGTGTGTTTAAAGGCATCATTGCAGAGATTTACATGGATTATTAAAAATAGTAAACCATGTGACCTGTTAAACTGCATGTGTCTTAAAAGAGCATCAAAAATACATCATCAGTTTGAGCATTTAAGAGACAGGTTTGATTTCAGCCTGTGCCTTTAAGGAAGCAAAAGCAAACTATTTAAGGCATGTTCTCTGGCTGTGATTTGCATTATTCAAATTGAAGGCAGCCTCTATAACCACTCAGTGAATAGATTTTAAACACTACTAGGATCGTGGAGAACTCTTTTTATTATTATATGCCTGGATTTCTTTAAATGACATGTGTGGTAATATTGTAAAATTTTCTTTAATAGAAATTATGCCAAATTCAGCAAAAAAATTTGCCATATAACATACTGTCCATTCGGCCGAAGACTGATTTAGTAAATGTATCTTTGTAACCAGTAGAAAATAAAGTGTTGAGATTAAAAATCTCCTTTACAACAGTGTCCTGGCCAAGAAGGGCAGCAAATCCATACAGCAGCTAAGTACAGTCAACGAGTAAAACACTAAACACAGAAACAACCAAACTTTATAAACTTCAGTATCGATAAAGAATGAATACTAGTAATGAATCTAATGCCAGAAATAAAGGAACCGGTTTGGGTCCGAGTGCCACTGAGCTGCAAGTCAGAACAGAACATATAAGATCACACGGCCTTATCCTTCATAGTGCTGAATCTAAGATGAAGCTTTAGAGACTGATTGTTGTCACTGGTGTGCACCCACACAGCATTTCATTCTTTTTCCCGCATTATGTTTTCTTGTTCTGCGTCCTCTGATTGACTGAGCTCACTGAGTTTGGCAGAGGCTGAGATGAGATCACTGGAACAGCTGTGGAGCTGCCAGGCATGCTTAACTCTGTGAAAAAACTCCATCGACACAACTGTGTTTGACGTGGAACTGAAATAAGAAAATTTAAGAACTGAAGGGGGGGGGGGGGGTGCAAGTATCATGTAACATCATACTTGCAGCCAGTTTTTTTTTCATGTGTATTCAACACAGTATCCCTCGGAATTGTTAGTGCCAAGGAAGCAAAATGACTGCTATCGGTCCAGGTACTCCAGCTTCCTCCCACAGTCTAGAGACAAGACTGATGGATGAATTAATTGGTGATTCTAAATGTGCTCTGTGTGTTGGACCTGTGATGGACTGGAGGTAGAGCAGGCCATCCACTAATTGGAAAGCTGGTGGTTTCTCTCTGTCTCACTCTCTAACCACTGAACAGTTTTCAGAGAGTACGATGACGGACCTGCTGGAGTCACCCACCATTAGGCCTTTAAATCTCTCCTCTTACTAACCAAATACTCAAATCGCCTCCGGTTTTCTTGGTGGAAAACCCCCCAGATGATGTCCACAGAGTGGTCGGTGTTTGAGGTTGTCTGAAGGTTAAAGCTTTGTGTCATTGTTTAAGTCATCCATTCTTGCGTATGCAGAAAGCAGTGACCAAAGAGCTGCGACAGAGCTGCAGTGCAGTGAGAAAAAACAGGCAGAAAATGCGTTTCACCTCAGCGTTTTATCACCTTTCTCTATTTCTGTCTCTTAAACTGGAGAGGCAGTGTGTCCTTTGTGTCCACATTTGAAGCACACGTCTCACCGTACTTCCTTTCTCTCTGCAATGTTTACTCTCTGTCATCTCTCCTCCCTCTCTTCATATACAGTGTGTGACTTTTCCTTGTGCTCATTTTCAGTCTCTGCATGTACAGTGAGTCAGCAGCCTGCACGCACGCACACTCGCACGCAGAAAGATCCCTGTGGCTTCATCTCTATTGGCTGTGACGGAGACCCTTAAGTGCTGTCCCTTTTTTCCCATTTGTTAGGTAACCAGGCGTCAGCCAGTGCTCGCTCACATGCTCCGGATGCTGCGCTTTCTTGCTCACCGCGCTGCAGTGAAGCAGCATTTACTTCAGACAGAGAGGAAGGAGGGAGATGAATGGATGAGACAGAGCGAGCAGGGAATGCAAGTGATGGGAGGAGAGAAAGTAACGCAGGGAGTGAGGGCGGGCGGGCGGGCGGGGGGACATGATGTAGAAAATTGAAATACAATCTGGCTGAACTGCTCCTCCTTAACTTTGCTCACGTGTGTGCACGCCCATAAACACTGGCTGGTTCTCTCTCTCTCCCACACACACACACACACACACACACACACACACACACACACACACACACACACACACACACTGGCGTCTCGCGTTTGGCTCTCTGTTGCAACCTGGAGGGAAGCATCATTTCCTGTCAGAGCCGGTATGAGTTGAAGGACGATTCAGAAGATGAAGGCTGTCTGTGTTTCATTCATTTGAAGTGCACTTGTGTGGATGACGCCTGTTGATCGTTCCGTGAATGCAGCACTGTAAGTTTTTAATAATCCTCTTATTATTATAGGAAATTCTTTGGAATAGCTGCTGTTGCCCTGGAATCACTTTTGTTGTGCATGAGTGTTTCTCACAGTCTTTCTATGACAGAAGATGCTTTGATTTGGTTTAAATTCCTTCTTTGACGCCCCCCTTTTTGTCATGTGCGCCCTCTTCTGTGCGTGGGATGACGGCTCAATCCAGCAGGAATTATTCCGCTTAGCTGGTGCGGATCTGATTATGTAAGAGTGAAGCGCTGTGGGACTGCTGCGACCTTGTGCACCGTCAGCGCAGCGCTGCTTCTGTTTTCCTGCTGTGGCTTTCTGCAGGATTTACATATTTTTTTATTTTTGTATAAGCAGTCCCATATTTGATGCTGTGAGCATCTGCTTAATCTGCTCCGTGGAGCTGGTGAGTCATTAAGAGAGATCTGAGCTCTTGTGTTCGTGCACGTCTGTGCTGGAATACTGCCAGATGCTTTTATTTTCTGTGTCTTTTCATTTATGTTCTAAACATATGTATTACTGTAGGTCATCCTCTTAGTGATAGATTAGCTTGGTGATGAGTCTCAGTTGATAACTTGCTGCTTTTATATCAGTTGCAGTAACACTGAGCTTGCTTCCATTCACCTAGCATACTGAGAAGTTTGCCTGAGAGCTTCTTTAAAACATTACAGGCTCCCACGTCTGCTTCCAGAGAGGAATATGAGAGAAGATGTGTATCTAAAGGAGAGAGATTAAGTGGAAACGAGATGAGGAGAAAGAGCGTGCACTGTAGAAAGGAGTGCAGTCCCTCGGGGTTTCCTCCCAGCAGCAGAGGTGGCCTGTTTCTGTGGCCAACTTGAATGTGATGAGACAATAAAAGCACTGACACACTTTCCGTGTCTAAGTTAGCTGCCGGATAATGTAACAGGAATATCGCAGGGACGAAACGATGCCAGGAGAAGCTGTCTGGGATAAAGCAGAGGGCTGAGTTGGAAATAGTTTTGCTCGGCTGTCTTGGTAGTTTGACTAATGTGTGCTGAACGCAGAGTGCCTTTAGTGCTTAAAGTGCCTTTTCATGACAAACACATCTGCGGCTCAGGTGCTGCTCTGCTACTGCAGCGGTTACCAACATAAGGGTTGAGACCCACCACAGGGGTCACAGGATAAATATGTGTTATACTATAGAGAGCATTTATTTTCTTGACCGTGCACTGATTAGAGCTTGGATAACAAACTCATTTTATACTGTGGGCCACTTACTGCCCACATTAGTCTTGAGTGGGCCAGACCAGTGAAGCTCCCCTTTCTGTCAGTGTAAAGATGTTTAACTGAAATATCTTAGTATTACAAAAATGAAAGAAATCTTGTCTTCATGACTCTTTGGACTTAAAATGTAAGAAATAAATCTGTAAACTGTAAGATTTCTTGTAGCTCACTTCCCAGGCTGACCTGTAATTTTAAAAAGAGCAACTTTTTTCACAGAAAATGTTTGTTTTTTTAAAGTACTATATAAAAAAAGATTACTTTATTAAAACAACCCAGAAATTTCTATAGTAGTGAATAAAGTGGCAGGTTCTGTCACTGAATTGTTTCTTCTGTTACTGTGGTGTATTATGAATGGAAATGAGGGAAGACTTTATGAAAAGGAAAAGCTGTAAAACTCCCAAAATTACATTAAAAAGTCCAAAATCTATCCCTTCCTTCACATTTTCCAAAGCTGTCCAGTAGACCAGATTGGAAACTCTGCCGGGTTGTTTTTGGTTCCCGGGCCCTATGTTTGACACCCCTGAATCAGACTATTTTTAACGATATCAGCACTCCGGTAATCTTAAAAAATAAAAATAAATAAAAAAATAAAAAAATATATATATATATCTTCATGTCCTGTTTGAGTGGCTGTTTGCAGTTGCCTGGTCACAGGCGCTGATTGATGTGTCTCTTTGTGTATTTTTGCATTTCCTCTGTGGAAGGAAGAAAGTACTTTGTCTTTGCCTTCGGCCTCAAACTCTGATCTCTGCAACCCCACAGAGTCCCGCTCACCACCACAAGATCTTCATTGTGCGTTTGATCCTATGTGATGCCACTGTGTTTACGTCCTCACTGGTTTTGTTCTCCCTCCGTGTCGCTTCGCAGGGTGCAGGGTAAGAGGAAGAGGGACTTCTATGCCAGAGCTTTAGGATGGCCAGTGAAGGCTCCACTATCCCCAGTCCTGTCGTCCGCCAAATTGACAAGCAGTTCTTGATCTGCAGCATATGTCTGGACCGCTACGAGAACCCCAAAGTCCTGCCCTGCCTGCACACCTTCTGTGAGCGGTGAGTGGAGTTTCCAAAGTGCTGTAAGTGTTGTACTGTTTTATGATTTCAGACAGATGATGCAGCCTATAACGGTGCAGTAATAAAAATAATAACAACAGATTTTTAAATGAATATCTCATTGCTTTAAACTTGTGCGTTATTTTAGGACACAGGTCTGCATCGCTGCTGTTGACTCTGGTGTGTTGGTGTCATCCTCGCTGTTAAGCAGCCTTTGTTTCTGTCACAAAAGACAAACTGTTCACGGTGTGCGCCTGCCTCTTTGCTCTGGTTGTTTCTGGAGCATCAGTGTGCAGCTGAACAATATACAGTCATTTCTAACTCTTTCTGTGGGGCATAACTACTGTGTTTCACACATAGACGCTGGGATGAACATTAAAATATTCAGCTCCACCATTTACCTTTGTTTGACTAGATTAAAGCTCATATGAGCTGTCATGTACTATATTTACATGTGATTTGATGATCATCTTTGGGTCACTGTTTATTACGTCCTCAGCAATCCGACAAAGAGTCTGTTGGAGGCTAGACAAGCTGTGACAAAACACTTATTTACCTCAAGCTTATTTATTTCATGTAAAAATAAGACTGCTGCACAATGGACAACATATATGTGTCATTGATGATATCAGTAAATGTAGTTCAATAAAGGAGAATTAAGATGAGCTGAATGAAAAGCACAGCAGCTACATGCATAAACAGTATAGTTTCACATATATGTTTTGTGTGCGTGGCAGGATTTTAAAGTATTCTCTGCCATGTTTGTTTTTCTTGTGCTTTATTTATTATTGTATTTTTAATATAACTTTGGATAAAGTTACATACTCATTGTGGTAAAAAAGCGGGCGTTTTTATGGTGGCAGGGCAGTGAGTAGCACTGTAGCCTCTCTGTGTAGTTTCTAGCTGTGCTTGTTTACTCGTGCAGGTGTTACTGCATTAAAAATATAAATATATATACTGACTTTAAATAATTTGAATAGTATAATATAAAACACTAAATTTAATGGAATCTCTGTATATACATTAAAAGCTTCACAATGACAGGATTTATGGCACGGTCATTGCATTTGAATACACTACATTGCACAGATGTCGTTGATAAGTGCTGCTGCAAATCGCTGTCAGAGTATAATCGTTCCAACCACTAGATGGTCTCAAAGACAGGATTTTGACCTGCTCTGTTCTTCTTTTACTTGAAGGACAAATAAGCTGTTAATGGACTGCTAGATGAAAACTTTAAGTCAGGCAATAAAGCACCACATCTTGAAACTACAACCTTTTTAATACACCTGTCGTCCTCCTGCAGGTGCCTGCAGAATTATATCCCGGCCCACAGCCTCACACTGTCGTGCCCCGTGTGCCGCCAGACCTCAATCCTGCCGGAGAAGGGTGTGGCGGCGTTGCAGAATAACTTCTTCATCACCAACCTGATGGACGTGCTGCAGCGGGCGCCGGGCAGCTGCAGCCAAGAGGCCGCCGCTCTCAACAACATCACCACTGTGGCTACAGGCCAGCTACTCTCCTGCCCAAACCATGGAGGCAGCGTAAGAGCTCCTCACACTGACACCTGACAGCAAAGTCAGCTTTAACATTTAGTTAGGGTTATAGATGTTCAGAGTGGAGCTGAGGGTGAAGTCAGGAGATCACCAAGTCATTATGTTTCATAATCTGAGCGTCTGTCATGCCTGTACACAATAATTTCATAGCAGTCTCGTCCACATCTGTCTGGGTATTTCAGCGTGGAGCAGAATATCAAACCAGCTGACGGTGCCGTGATTCAAGAGGTCGAGATCATTTTAAAGCAAAGAACATTATTTATTGATGGGCAAGTTTGTGCAGTAGACTGATAAAGTGACACAGCAGAGCAGTGTCCCCAACAAAAGCAGGAAATAGGACAGGACTCCTGAGTCTGGAGATGCAGAGTTGGCACATGTGAGATGGAGTCATTAAAGGGGTGTGTAAGCATGCAGGATCAGGAAGATGGTTTATTTCCTCAGCATTAATGTGGATAAATGGGTCTATGACTCGAGCCTATTATAAATTCAGATCCCTGCTTTTTCCTGATTTGTAGGTGATGGAGTTTTACTGTCCTCCGTGTGAGACAGCCATGTGTCAGGAGTGCACGAGCGGCGAACACGGAGAGCACCCGACCGTGCCTCTTAAAGACGTAGTGGAACAGCACAAGGCCTCCTTGCACCACCAGCTAGATGCTGTTAAGAAGAGGTAGGCAGCAGCAATATTATTATGTAAATACTGTCATATTGCACTGCAGTGATGATTCTCCAGCTCTGTCACACGACCTTGACATTTTACTCGACTGCCTCCAGGTTACCAGAGATCGACTCAGCCCTGCAGACGCTGTCAGAGATTCTTCAGCAGCTGACCAATCAGAAGAGCGCCATCGAGGACGACATCCACGCGACCTTCGATGAGCTGCAGAAGACCCTCAATGTCCGCAAGAGCGTTCTACTCATGGAGCTGGAGGTCAACTATGGCCTCAAGCAAAAGGTGAGTGCAGAGCGAAGCACAGCTGGGACTTTGGCTAAAATGTAACAACCAAATAGGACAAATGTAAAGCACTTAAATGAGCCTGATCTGGAGATTTTGGAGCACAGACTAAAGTAATCTTTTCACCTGTCACGGGTCCTTCAACAGGTCAGGGCTATCCAAATAATATAGATAGTATCAATACCAACACTGGTATTCTTACTGGCCCAATACTGACACGAGAGGATTGATGCGTCTGTTTGTTTCTCTGCTGTAAGCTCTGTAGATTATTCTCGTTTATCAGGCAGCAGACATGTCGGCGCAAACACCGCTCCTCTCATGCAGGCACATTTTGCTTCACCGTGTTTGTTGTTGTCCTGTGGTCATGTGACTTAGTTGCCAAATAAAGGTAGACAGAGACAGAGCCCACTGTCACTGCCATTCAGTGAGCCAAAGAATAACCATGCAGATCATGTCATGGTGAAAGGAATGACTGATGCCACTCCAAAGTGTCCATCACAGTTGTTACTTCAGCAGTCTGATTACCTCCAGACTATATACAAACATTCAAAAATATATATTCAGCCCATATAATTGTGTTAATTATTAAAATAGATCATTCTGTTGGAAAGGGAAAAAAATATACCTTAAAGATGAATTGTATTTTTAAAAAAATGGCTGAATGTGATGAATGTAGAGTTTATTTAGTTTATGCAGCACATTTAAACAACAGAAGGTGACCCAAAGTGCTTTAGAGACCACAACAAGAATAATAATAATAAAAACTGTTTCAAAATATGAATGAAAAGCTAAAAGGTGTATTTGGTTGTGTTAAGGAATTATTGTACAAAGTAAAAATCATGTGATTTAGTGGTCATTAAAATTGTTCGGAATCGCAAATGTATGATGAGTCATGCTTCTCCGGCATAAACTGTCTAAATGAGTTAAAAGTATCGATATCAGTATTTGGTATCGATCGGATAGAAAGTAAAATAAATTTGCAGTATGGCACAGACTGCCTCTCCACAGGAAGGAGGTGCCGGAGCGGGGGCTTGTGCGCTGCATTGACCCATGAGCCAATCAGCCGGTTGGGTTAAAAGCCTGCTGACTCCCTCGGGGAGCTGCATCACATGGGCACAGCTAATGATTTACAACTGAGTGGCTGATGATCGGTCACAGCACTGCAGCCCACGGGGAAGCTGTGCTGCTGCTCCTGCTACATGAAGCCGGTGTCCAGCGTGCGCTCTTGATTTGGGCGTGCCGCGCGTGGGGAGGGAGTACAGTCCGGGCCGCAAACACTTTGTCACTTCACCGTGAATTTCTCGTCCTACAATGTTACAAAGAGTCTTAGTTTTACTGCGCGGATGAGCTGTGTGGGTGAAACACTGGACGCTATGGCGTCTCTGGGAGTAGAAGAGGAGTGTGATGACGGCCGGACGCCGGTGAGTTTGTCTCGGTGCTTTAACGTGTGCAGCCTGCGGTAATGTCGCACTTTTTTAGCGCCAGATTAATTCAACGTGTGAGCGCAATCCCCCACACAGCGCTCACAGGTGTGTTCGGTTTCACGGGGGGTTTACAGAAGTTGCGCTGCTTTCTAAACACATGCGCAGTCTGTTCGCTTCAGTATCAAGCGCAGAATATAAGATGCGCTGCTTTTTGTTTTTGTTTTCGTTTTGCGGCGTTAAACATCGGCGCAGGAAAGTGCGTGTCGGGCATGTTAGTAAATCACTTTTTGTTTTTCGCCTTGAGAACTCCAAGAACACATCAGCAGCAGGGTCAGCCGCAAAAACCCGAGTTCAGCTTGTCACGGCGCTCTTAGTAAACACCGACGGTAGCAACTAGTTAGTAAAGCTGGTTATTAGCGGTTAAATGTGGCTTAGGTTAGCGCGTTATTGCTCAGGAGGGTTCGTCTGTAAAATGAGACAATAGGATGACTTAAAGATTTGATTAATTCTGGATATTTGATCAGTTCCTCATCCTCAGTTACCAGGTAACCAGACCAGTTTAAACACCTGCATTTAGACACACTCACACTTTATCTGCAGTTCAGTTGCAGTGAAAAGGTCATTTCTGTATGAAGGTGTTTTATATCTGGTTATCAGATACCTACAGTTTTCTGCACGTTGCTTCTACCACCTGTACAAGCAAGCGGTGGTAAGCTTTTTGAGTCCCAAAAAGCTGAAGGAAACCAGCAAAGCTGTGGCAGCTTCCACATGGGAGGCGTATCTGAATATCCAGCATTACAATCAAAGCAGCCCTTATTTAATTATCAGAGTGCCTGAAAGAAGATTGCGATTAAAGAACAGCAGTGTGGTCGTAGTAAAGTGACTAATTTACAAATTAAAATTAGGTAATATAAGAAATCACATTTTTATTGCATTATATTCTGAGATTTACCAGCAGTTTAATAAACTAACATCCCTGTAATCCTTAATTAATACCATATATTTGCTCCCAAGCTGAGGATTGCCAAGTACTAATAATAACCTGATCTGATATTAAAAGCGGACACAAAGGCAAAGCTAATGTTCTTTTTGTTAGTATAATGTAATCAACAGAATAACTGCAAGAAAAATAATAATTTTGAAAGCTTCATAAAGTTTTATCTAAGCTCAGTGTCTCTCTGCTGCCCCCTGATGCATGCATGTGTAGGTGCTCCAAGCCCAGCTGGACACCCTGCTGCAGGGCCAAGAGGGCATCACCAGTAGCTGCAACTTCACGGAGCAGGCCTTGAGCCAGGGCACCGAGGCCGAGGTGCTGCTGGTGAAGAAGCAGATGGGCGAGCGTCTCGTCGAGCTGGCCAGCCAGGAGCTTCCGCTGCAGCCCGGAGAGAACAACCAGCTGGACTTCCTCGTAGAAACGGAAGGGCTAAAAAAGTCCATCCACAACCTGGGCACTATTGTGACCACCAACGCCGTTGCCTCCGAGACTGTGGCGACAGGCGAGGGGCTGCGGCATTGTGTGGTAGGCGTGCCCACCTCCATCACCATCACTACTAAGGACAAAGATGGAGAGCTATGCAAGATGGGCAACGCAGTCATCACCGCTGAAATGTTTTCGCCTGACGGCAGCAAGTGTGACGGAGACGTGCTCGACAACAAGAACGGCACTTATGAGTACCTGTTCACAGCTCCTAAAGAGGGCACGTGTACTTTATCTCTGCGCTTATATGACCAACACATCAAAGGGAGCCCCTTTAAGATAAAGGCCACCAAATCCATTGACGTGTCACCGACTTCAGACGGCGTTAAGAAGAGGCTCAAGTCTCCGGGCAGCGGACACGTCAAGCAGAAGGCCATCAAGAGGCCGGCCAGTATGTACAGCACAGGGAGGAGGAAAGAGAATCCCATTGAGGACGACCTCATCTTCAGAATCGGTAAGACCGGCTCCCAGCCGGAGGGCTGAACATCAAACCTTAGCACTAACCGCAAAGGAGGATGTAAAGTGTAGTCTACACTGTATGGAGCCATCAGTGGGGAAAAAAGTTTATTCAAAATGCATAAACAACACAAGCTGGCTATAAATTGCTAATGCTACCCAGTCATGTTCAAAGTGTTAAGGCGAATGTGTGACTCCCCTGCCACTGAGACACAAACTTCAATACAGGAGAGGTAAATTTAGGCCAGAGTAATGACCAATATCCCAAACTAAGCCCTCCCATTACCATTATCCTCTTTTATTATTGTGGCCCACCTCCAGTATCTTCACGGCCTGTCGGGGGCCATGACCCACAATTTGGGAATCCGTGCACTAGGGAAAATTCAGTTAAATAGCTGATTAACAAGTATTTACGAGCAATTTAAAAAGTGACAAAAGCTCAATAATAATATGATTAATTCAGCTTCTTGAACATGAGGATTTAGAGTCTTGTGTTCATATGATTTTAACCCTGACATGTCACATGCTTCAGTTTTTGTGACGTCTACATCATCAATGTGATAGTTTTTGTTGTTTTCCCCACAAAAACCCAGATGTAGCAAGAAATAATAACTAATACTTATATTAAATATTATTTTAATACAAAAAAAATGGTAGAAGGTTCAATAAACAGCTGTCCTTTTGCAATTCTTACTTTTTCTACCCAAAAACAGACCAAAAAAAACAATGTAAGTAAGATAATACTAGTAAATATGGTTTGGAGACGTCTGTTTCACGGTTATGTGAAGTATAAATGTTTACACAACAGAGAGCTTATTACTGCTGGAGTGAAAATTGAGCATCAGGTTACCTTTACTATGTAACCAATAGACTTTACATGTAGAAAACGTACGTGTCGTCATCATCATGGTGAACGTGGTCATGTTTCGTGTCTCACAGGCACAAAGGGAAGAAACAAAGGGGAGTTCACGAACCTGCAGGGAGTGGCTGCCTCCTCTCAGGGGAAGGTGCTGATAGCAGACAGCAACAACCAGTGTGTGCAGGTGAGAACGAATTCCCTGAAGCATCTGCGCCTGTTCTCTGAGATAATATATGAAAACTATCTAATATTTAACATAGTGTTTTATTTTATTTCATTTTATTTTTTAACCAAATCCAGATTTTCTCCAACGACGGCCAGTTCAGAAGTCGTTTCGGCATCCGGGGCAGGACTCCGGGTCAGCTGCAGCGGCCGACAGGTGTGGCCGTGCACCCCAACGGCGACATCATCATCGCAGACTATGACAACAAATGGGTCAGCATCTTTTCGAGCGAGGGCAAGTTTAAGGTGAGTTTTATTTATCTCTGGGACTGGGTCGTTCAGTAGATTTTTTCCTCAGAACGGCAATAGTCGGCATGTTCCCGGGTGGGCTCCAGTGCCGCTGCAGCTGTGCAGAAGGTCACACTGATTTTTGTCCTCGAGTCAGATGGTTACACTTTCTCACACCTCATTTGCAAATTTCTCACGCGTTAAGAGACTCACTCATGCTGGTTTTGACTTCCCCTTTTCAGCCTTCTTATCTTCTGTTAAAAGAGTGCAGATTTTCGGGTTAAAACCACTGGTTTCCTGAGTGGGATCTCCCTAATAGGACTTAGGGTGTGCTCTCAGTCTACGTGCAAACACACAGAAGACAGCTTCGGGGTTTTATGTGTTAATGCAAACAGTAATACTGACCATTACTTGTATTTTTGTGATTGTAAGTACTCATTTCCTCACGCGTGGCTTCGTGAAATAAAATCTCTCCAGAACAAGATCGGCTCGGGGAAGCTGATGGGTCCTAAAGGCGTGTCGGTGGACAGAAACGGCCACATCATCGTGGTCGACAACAAGTCCTGCTGCGTCTTCATCTTCCAGGTCAACGGCAAGCTGGTCACCAAGTTTGGTAACCGTGGCAACGGTGACAGGCAGTTTGCAGGTACACTCAATGGTAATACAGTGCACTGCTCCAAGATAACACAATTCAGTCTTTCTCCAACCTGCATGCTGAATGAAGAGGAGCTGCACTGACCTCATGAGGGTCATTAATATGGAAAAAGCAACTTTAGTCCATCAGATTCGTCCATTATTATAAACAAAAGTGTCCCTAAAACAGCATGGTGTCTCATTAATCATGCTATGAGTTGGTTGTATGTTTGTTTTTTGTCATACATTTAATCTGAGCGACAGATGTAGGAGTTTTAAGACTGACACTGATACCGATATTTTGTCTAATATGTCGTCTGATAGCTTTTCTTTTCTGACACATGAAACATAAACAGATTTCCCTAACATGTATTACGTGTAGTTATTTGAGTTATTACTATGATTATATGGCAATTCAGTTTAAAATAATTTTGTTTTATTGTTTTAAAAAATGTTCACGCTCTGCCTGACTCTCCTCAAATCAGCTGGTTGCTTGTGGCTAACAGGGAAGTTGCAGAGTGCCCTCTGGTGGATAAACTATGCAACAGCAACACTCAAAGCATGATTAAAGGGTGCTTCGGTCTTCTTTACTTTTTAAAGTTGGATTTATGGCTATTATAAATGTTGATAGCAATATATCAGAAAATGGCCAATTACCTGACTGATATATCAATATTTTCCAATCCAACTTTATTGACCAATATTTTGGTCATGCTCTAACATTAAAGCATTAAAAATCAGTGTACTTTTATTTTTATTTATTTTTTTGTCTGTTGCTGAATTCGTTTTTGAAGCTGCATGTCCTCCACAAATATGTCCTTGTGACATGTGCAATGAAAATAAAGTTGAGTTCTATTCTATTCTACCTGTCATGTAGGAGTTTTCTGACTTTTTGTTTTGTCGCAGTCAAGCAAAACTGTACAAATGATATCTAAAATCTTCTTCATATTTCTAATCCAGGCCCTCACTTTGCTGCTGTCAACAACAACAACGAGATCATTGTGACAGATTTCCACAACCACTCAGTCAAGGCAAGTGAACTCCCAGAGCAGTCTGTGTGTTACAGGAATACAGATGTTAGCAGCTGCCACCAAAACGTGATTTACAACGCGTTTTCTACTCGTATCATTCACATTAAAAGGCTATTGTCACATTCATCAGTCGAAGGTGGGAAATTTGTCATGTGGACGAGGATTTTATGACATTCCAACAAGTTCGGAGTCCATTTATAGTCAGTGTAGTATTGACCAATCATGTCTGAGCAGACAGTCTGTGCAAAGAGGAAACCATCGGCTAAGAATACGGTCTCAAATCCATCAGCATCTGCTTCTTATTTATTTAAATGTATCTCACTGCATTTATCAGACTGTAAACCAGGCCTGATGCACACAACAGTGAGTCCTGGTCTGGATATCAGTGTTCTGTTATGTGAATATGTGCTGGTTGCATTTTTTTTTTTTTTTTTTAAAGAAGTGTTCTCTCTCTGCTGTTGCTTCTCTGAAACCATACTGCAGGTGTTCAACACAGAAGGAGAATTCTTGCTGAAATTTGGCTCCAATGGTGAAGGCAATGGCCAGTTCAACGCCCCCACAGGAGTGGCGGTGGACGTCAATGGAAACATCATAGTAGCCGACTGGGGCAACAGCAGGATACAGGTACGCAGAATGAATCATTTCTACTCCTCGAAGAATCGGTTAATACAAACTTCTGTTTCTTTTTTTATTAAGTGGCATCCAACATTACAATCTTGCCTCATAATGGCTTATGAAATGTTACCAAAACACCATTAATAGTATATTTATACACTGATCAGGTATAACATTATGAGCACTGACGGGTGAAGTGAATAACGCTGATTATGTCTTCATCATGGCAACTGTTAGCGGGATATATTGTTAGCGGGAGGAAGTGTTCTGAAAGTTAATCTGTTAGAAGGAAAATGGGCTAGTGTAAGGATTTAAGTGAGTTTGATAAGGAGACAAATTTTGATGACTAGACGACTGGGTTTCCAAAACCGCAGCTCTTGTGGGGTGTTCCCCGTCTGCAGTGGCCGGTATCCTTTAAAAGTGGTCCAAGGAGGGAACAGTGGTGAACCAGCGACAGGCTCATAGGCGGCCAAGGCTCACTGATGCATGTGAGGAGCGAAGGCTGGCCTGTGAGGTCCGATCCAACAGACGAACTACTGAAGTTCTGAAAAAGTTCACCCTGGTTCTGACAGAAAGGTGTCAGAAAACACTGTGCATCAGTTTGTGTATGAGGCTGCATAACTGCAGATCAGTCAGGCTGCCCATGCTGACCCCCAACACCAACACTGGGCTGGACCCCAAAGCAATGATCTGGTCTGAATTGGGTTTTCTTTTACATCATATGGATGGCCGGTGTCCGTATCACTTACCTGAGGAACAACTGGCACCAGGATGCACTGTGGGAAGAATTCGAGCTGGCTGAGGCATTGTGATGCTCTGGACAATGTTCTGCCGGGAAACCTTGTGTCCTGACATCCATGTGGATGTTACTTTGACACGTACAACCTAACTAAGCATTGTTGCAGACCACGTAAACCTTTTCAAAGTCAAAGTCAACTTTATTTGTCGATTCTGCCACATGTACAGGACATACAGAGAATAGAAATTGCGTTACTCTCAATCCCTAGATAAATAGCAAATGAACATTTGAATATATTTAAATATAAAAGTGATTAAAAATGCAAGTAAAATAATTAAAAAGTAAAAATTTAAATAAATACAATTTTACATATAACAAGAAAGCTATACAATATACAATATAATGGGTAAGTGACATTGAGTGTAAACCAGGCAGAGTAGTGCAAATAGGCAAATAGTGCAAATGGAGATTTAGTAGTGTACGGTAAGAGAAAGTGTAACAACAAAGTCTTATGAGGTAATGGCAGTCCAATGCTCCACAAAGTGACTGGTAACTGGTGCAGGCCAGTGAGTGAGTCAGAGAGTGTGTGTGTTTGTGTGTGTGTGACAGAGTTCAGTGAGACCGTGGAGGAGAGAGGGGAGAGGGGGCAGAATCGGGAGGGAGTTAAGCTTCCTGACAGCCTGATGGATGAAGCTGTCCTTCAGCCTGCTGGTCCTGGCCTGGAGACTCCGCAGTCTCCTCCCCGACGGCAGCAGCTTGAAGAAGCTTTGCATTGGGTGCGTGGGATCAGCCGCTATGCAAAGGGCTTTTTTAGTGAGACGGGTGCTGTAAATGTCCTGGAGGGAGGGGAGAGAGACACCAATGATCCTCTCTGCAGCTCTCGCTATGCGTGGAAACTGCATAGTGAAATTTTCATGGAAACTGCATTCACAGACCGATGTGGTCTCTTTTAGCAAAGCAAAAATGGTTTAGGGAGGGTTTGAGGTGCACATCGAAGAGTTCAAAGGTGTTCACTTGACCTCCAAATTGCCCAGATCTCAATCGAGCATCTGCGGGATGTGCAAAGAAGTCCAATGTATTGATGTCTCACCTCACGACTTACAGGATCTGTTGCTCATATCGTGGTGCCAGAATCTACAGCACACCTTCAGGGGTGTAATCGAGTCTATGGCTCGGCAGGTCAGACTTGTTTTGGCAGTATAAGGGGGACCGACACAATATTAGGCATAATGTTAGGCCTGATCACTGCACGCTGGTGTCTAAAATACATGTTTTTGAACCTCCTGAGACCCTGCGTCCTCAGATGGAGATCTTCCATTTAGCTTTTCTGCACCTTGTATTTCACAGACCTCTTGCATCACATCTATCCCATACAAAAGCTTGAGTCTCAGAAGGGTTAAAACAATAGAAGGCAACAATTGGTGCTTCCTAAAAACTATTTTGGTCACTACATCATCCATATTCATGAAATCATTATTTTTTTTTTCTTTCAACTTTATAACTAGGTGTGTTGTATTTTCCACAAAAAGAATGAACGAAACACTGATTTCCAGCGGTGATGATTTTGCTCTCTCTCTCTCAGGTGTTTGATGGCAGCGGTTCATTTCTCTCTTACATCAACACATCAGTGGACCCCCTCTACGGCCCGCAGGGACTGGCGCTCACTTCAGACGGACACGTCGTGGTCGCCGATTCTGGCAACCACTGCTTCAAAGTCTACCGCTACCTGCAGTAGCCACTCGACACAAAGCCTGTACAGTGTACATATGTACAAACACGCAGTAGTACGGAGCAACTGGAAGTTTTTTGCACTCCCCCCCCCCCCCCCCCTCACCTGTTCACTCTTGAATCTTGCTGTCATTGTGCCATCTGTTTGACCTTTCTCCCTCCCCAAACTAACACGAGAGACTTTATTAGTGGTGCGAGGGAAGCGAGATGACCTCTGACCTACACGAATGGCTGCTGCTGATTAGTGCTCACTTGAGACCTCGTTCACCTTCCATCTTAATGTGGAGTATTTGAAAAGGCTTTAATGCGGTCCACATGGTAGAGCTTTGAACTGCCACATGGCAGAAACTGAAAATAAATAAATAAATACTTTTGCACTTGTTCCTCAAATCACTGGCTGTATTAAGTAAAGTCATAATTAAAGTAAAAGGTACCTTAGTCACCTGAGAAATAATGAAATTCCATCTATAGCAGCAGTGACTACAGCTTCCTGCTAAATGCTCTCAAGGGTTTTTACATTTTGCCTCTTCACTATAAAAGTGTTCCACCCTCTGTAGGTATAGCAGGGTATTTAAGAGCATGATTAAGATGTTTTTGTGCATGCGGTTTTTACTTAAACACCTTAAACTGTGCGTATGAAATAGTTTCCAGCTAAACACCTTCTAACAGAGAAGCTGTTTCACTTCTATTTGAATGTGAAAGCTCTTCAGTGAGCTGTGTCATCACTTTGAATTTAAAAAAAAAAACCCCAGTATGCTGACAAGTGCGACTGTATGAATTAAGGGTACCAAACATAAGCCACCTGATATGCTTCTGCTGTGTATGATGCCTCTTAACATTTCTGCTGTGATCGTGTGCAGACCCCTCGAGTTGCAGAATTTGAATGAAAAGCTAAATACTTGGAATGAACTCGGCAGGATGCATCCTATTAAGTTTAGATTGAAAGGTTTCTTCATCACGCTGAAAGTAGAGGTGCAGAACTGCGATCACCGTCACTCCTCCATGTGCTCTCATAACTTCAGATAAATCTATAGAGTGATTAACAGATTGTGTTTTAGCAACACATAATTTGTCTACCTTCACAATCAGCAATAGAAAGTTTGGCAGTCGAGGTGTACGTTAAGTGATAATGCACTGTGTTCCTATTAGAAAGCCTTGTTTGTCTTCAAGCACACAACTGTCATTATTTGTTATCCAGAATCGGGTCATCGATTTTCTACACGATCTTGTAAATTGTTTGTTTTCCATTGTCCTGTTTATATTTGTAATGCCAAATGGAATTAAAGTGCCCATAGAAATGAATGATAGTGCTTTTGTGTGTAATACATGTGCTGCAATAAGCTGAATTTAGATAGATATGATAAATAAAGAATGACACTAATAATTTCAAAAATATTTGCACATCACTTTAATCTTATGGCCCCAAACAGGTTTTTAGTCTTTGGCTGCAGATAAAGCCTTTAAGTCTACTCAACAAACGCCCCTTTCAGAGGAACCGCCCAAGGAAAGCCAGGGTGTGGATATTTCTGACCATAGAAGGTTTTTGTTGCTCAGGGCTGTCTGCTTTGGCCTTTTATTTCATCAGACGACAGGGGGGCGCTATAAAGCCATAAGCGGAAGTCAAAAAACAGTGCTCCTCCCCAATGCTGCCTTCATAAGCATTCGTTATCCGGATACTGTTAGTTTTTTATTGGTAAAACAGAATTGAGAGAGTTAGGGGAGTGTAAAAGTAGTGCTTCAATTTAACAGTAAATATTTTGAATGCATTGAGAATTTTGGAATTATTTAATCTCTATCAAACAGACAGTAACTCTAAGCACACAAAAAACATCTGGTGACTTGGTGAGTTTTGAAGTTCCGTAAACGCAACATTGCTACGTCACAGCCTTCCGCGGGAAATTCGCTACTGCTGCGTCCCCGCTCTGCTTATACGTCGCCTAATCTTTCTTCTTTACATTAAAAAGTTTACAACAGCCCTGTGTTACCCTCAGGTGGCAAAACGTTAATCTCAGTGGTCGTTGTTGGTGAGCTCTACATCGAAAATGGTAAGCAGAAGCGCACCTTAACCTGCTATACCTCCTGTAAAGACCACCGGCGTTTACGTGGTTGTTTGCTAACATTTGTAAGCTAGCTTATAGCTTAGATAAATAGACAGTTACTTTATTGATCCCACAAGGGAAATGATTGTGCTACAGCAGCATGTTAAAGAGTAAAAGCTTGTACCCTATCGCTAACGATACTTTCACAAAGCAGCATTTAGTATTTCACATCATACATTTGGTAAACGGCTACAAACTTTACATTACCTGTCATTGGACCAGTCATACCCCTGCTAGCTGTCTATTTCATTTAGTTACTTCACAGTGAACCACTGAATATATAAGCAACTTGTTTAGATGAAAGATTTCAAGAGGTCATTCTTCTAATCTCTATTACCTTTGGCTCCTTGTTACTCGTAAATAATAAGTGTTAGTAACTCAGTGCCTCAGATATAGATTAATAACATTAACCCCCTGTTACAGTCAAAGAAGAAAGGACTAAGTCTGGAGGAGAAGAGAACTCGCATGATGGAGATTTTCTTTGACTCTGTGAGTTTTACCATCGCAGGTGACCCAGCCTCCATATCCCCACTGCTCTGCCCTACTGTGTGTCCTATTATTCATACTGGTCATTGCTGTTATGTGATTATTTTCAACCATTATACATGCGTGATGTAATACATCCCTGACTAAACATACTCCCCACCCACAGGCAGCAGATGACGTGTTTGATTCAATGTTTAAATTCATGCACTGTAATATAGAGTTAGAAACTTGGATTTCAACATTTAAATCGGCAATGAAAAAGTGCAGAAAATAAGATACTTAAGCAGTCCTTAACATGGATAAACCACAAACTAAAATATCCAGAAAATCAATTTATTTTCTGTTTATGCAAATGTTATTTATGTTACCATCCAGAAGCAGTTCTTTGAGATGTAATAGTTTTTAAATAATTTCTTTCTCTGTGATATTATAGTTTTTATTTTGTTTGTTTTGTTTTTTAAATCCTGGAACATGTTTTTGTGCTCTCTTCCCAGAAAGATGTGTTTCAGCTGAAAGACATTGAGAAGATTGCCCCAAAGTCAAAAGGCATAGGTGAGTAAAGAACAACAGTTCCAATCGGAAGGTCAGTGGTTCGATCCCTGACTCCACTAGTCTGGATGTCAAAGTGTTAGCTGATTGGAGTGTGAGTGAAAAATTTGAAGCTTCTGTGTGTCAATATTAGTCAAAGTGCTCAGGCTTAGAAAAAAAACTGTGTGTGTGACTGGGTGAAGTCCTCTGTTATAGTAGTTCAGTTTAAAGGTTGGTTCAGACTTCACTCTATTTTTAGAAGACACTTATTTTTTCTAGACCAGACTTTCTTCTGATTTTGTTTGTATATATATATCCACTTACCAGAATAGCCTCATATTTCATCCAGCCAGATGGCTCATGAGGTGATCTTGCTGCTGTGATGTTGGTTTGTAATAAACTCAGAGGAAACAGCTGGAAGCAACAAACAAATCTTCAGTTACTGTTTTATCAAAATGTAGGTTCTTGTCATTTCTGATGAGTCTTGTTAAGGAAATATTTGACTATCCAGCTGTACTATAAAGTACAGATATCTATCTATCTATCTGTACTTTATAGTACAGATATATATATATATATATATATATATATATATATATATATATATATATATATATATATATATATATCTCGATGTAGCGGTTCCGAATGACAGCAATATCAGGAAGAAGGAACACGAGAAGCTGGAGAAATACCAAGGGCTCAGAGAAGAGCTTGAGAGGATGTGGAGGGTGAAGGTAACGGTGGTCCCCGTGGTAATCGGAGCACTAGGTGCGGTGACTCCCAAGCTAGGCGAGTGGCTCCAGCAGATCCCAGGAACAACATCGGAGATCTCTGTCCAGAAGAGCGCAGTCCTGGGAACAGCTAAGATACTGCGCAGGACCCTCAAGCTCCCAGGCCTCTGGTAGAGGACCCGAGCTTGAAGGATAAACCGCCCGCAGGGGCGTGCTGGGTGTTTTTTTTTTTATTTATTTTTATATATATATATATATATATATATATATATATATATATATATAGATATATATATATATATATAGATATATATATATATATATATAGATATATATATATATATATAGATATATATATATATATAGATAGCAGCTGGATAGCGTAGTGGTTAGACTACACGCCTTTGGAACAGAGGATCGCAAGTTCGATTCCTGCCTGGGGCGTCTGTATCCAGTAAGGGTCCTAAGGCTAGACCCCCTATGCTAAGCAAGCCTACCGCAGACATGAGCGAGACAGATAAATATGAAGGCATGCCGGCTCGGACGTCGCCCGGATCAACAAGGTCCGCGTCAGGTGTTGAGGAACCAGGGCACCCTGACGAAAAGTGGGCTACTGGAACAAGAAGGCATCGGTGGGCAAGAGACTGCAAGACCATATATATATATATATATATATATATCTGTACTTTATAGTACACGTTAACGAGCTAACTGCGCTAACACACTAGTTCCCACCCATGTAATTGAGCATTGCATGGCACATCCAACATACTGTTTTACTTTAGTCCATGACTCGCTTACCTTCAGGGTCATACGTCACATGAAAACCAAAATAATTCCAAACGCCAGATCTGAATGAGGGTGGGGGAGGTTCATGTTACAAGGAGAGCTTAACTTCTGTCTCGCTAGCTTGCCCTGCGCTCTTCCTTCTGACGATGCTGTCTGTGTTGAGCGCTCAGTGAATCTGCGTTCGACTACTCCGCCTAGGCTGCACTGTCGACCCTAGGCGATTACAAATTTTGTATTGTTCGATACATATGCGTACCGAACCGAAAGCACTGTATCGAACGGTTCAATATCGATACGAATATCGTTGCACCCCTAATATATAGATATAGATATATGTATATGTATATATATGTATTAGGGCTGCCACGATTTGTCGACTAGTCACGATTACGTCGACTATCAAAATCGTCGACGACTGATTTAATAGTCGACGCGTCGTTTGAAGCTTTGTAAGATCACAAAAGACGCAGGAATAATAGCAGGATTTAAGAGTGTAATAACGGACTGAAACAGAAGATGGCAGCACTGCATGTACAAGGATGCCAGCTGCCGTTAAACCCCGAAGAAGAAGAAGAAGAAGCAGCTGTGTCCCAGAATTCATAGCGCGGCCCAGCTTAGTTTCCAACAATGGCGGCAGCTAGTTAGTTTTAATGTTACTCTTATTATTCTTTCTGGGTCAGAAAATAAACGTTTAACGTATTTTCAGGCGAGAATGTAGCTGTGTAAACCTCAAATATCGGCTCAGTTTATCAGGACACCACATATTTTCAAAAGCGCTCCGACGTTTTCGGAGACGTCTGTTACCCACCAGCTCGATAGCTAGCCGGGGGCTAGGTCACTAGCGCGGTGAGAACACCGGACTCCCGGCAAATTGTTTTCTAACCCACCGCCGTCTTTCGCTACTCAGGTTAAATATATATGAGTCACTTAGATAAATTAAAAATGTTGTTGTTTGGCTTTTTTTTTTTTGTATTTTATTTGTTCCTGAGTAAATCGGTTTGTCTGAGATTAAAGTTATAGTTTTTACACAGCTGAATAAACGTCAAGCAGACAGCTGATTATCAAAAGTGTGAGATGCTGGAGAATATACTCCGTTGTCCTGTTATATTTTAGATAGCAAGGAGTTCATTAAACTTCACCGAAACAATCTGCAAATTTCATTAAAATTGAATAAACTATCATCTTGTCTTTATTTTTAGTTAGCACCTTAAACACTTAAAGCTGTAAGCTAATGATAGTTATATAAGAGCAGATGCTGCTGGTGCAATAAGCTGTACGTTTTACGTCCAGTGGATGATGATCTGATTAGTCGACTAATCGCATAAATAATCGGTGACTAGTCGACTATCAAAATAATCGTTTGTGGCAGCCCTAATATGTATCTCTCTCTCTCTCTCTCTCTGGATAGATATAGATAGATAGATATATGAACGATCTGTGTGCACCTTCTTCAACTAAAGCAGCACAGTCTGTGTGTTGAATGTAGACAAAGCCTGACTTTTGCCAATTTGTATCATATTTATTTCCCCATGAAGGTCTCACTTTGAGACTTCTTCTTAATGCGTGTGTGGTTAGTTTAGGCAGAGTGAGATGGGTCGAAAGCGGGTGTCTCACACCAAAGTGTTAGTTAGTGGGCTCTTCTTCTTCTTCTTCTTCTTCTTCATCATTGTCGTCGTCTTCTTCTTTTTTTTTTTTTTTTTTTTTTTTAAAGTGAGCTGAGCAACTCACAATGATGCACAAGAGGCATGCACAAACAGATCTTGTGCCTGTCTCTGCATTAATGTTACTTCATAATCATTATGCTTAAAAATTTCCTTTTTAATAAAGTGTATTGATTGGGATGGATCAGGTGACCCAGAATCCTCCCTTAGTTACGCTGCAGTAGGTTTAGGCTCTCCATGATGCAATTTGTGTTTCTTCTTCACTGATCTTTTTTTCCTTCATTGCGTTTACACACCACTCTGCATGTAGTCAGTAGTTATTATTATTATCTGTCTCTTTTCCACAGTGTGTCTTTTGTCCTGTTTCTTCCTGTCGAAAGGGAGTTTTTCCTTCCCACTGTCGCCAAATGCTTCCTCTTGTGTTTTCTCTGTATTATTGTAGAGTCTTTACCTTACCTTGAGGTGACCGTTGTTGTGATTTAGTGCTATATATATATAAAATTGAATTAAATTGAGTCTTGTAAGTGACCAGTAAATGTTATTAGTGCAAGACTGATATCTGAAATTATAGAAAACTGACCAGTGTGTTGGTCCAGGCATGATTAATGGAAAGGAGAATTAGAGTATGACAGAAAAATGACAAATAGATGGAGATAATTAAATACCATAAGGACAAACAGCATCAGCGTGCACTGCACATTTATGAATTCTTAAAAACATTGTGGTGACATGCTTACAGAATTGCCATGGCAACCAGGACGGGGCTATTGCCATCTGTAGTGTGTGTAAGCAGAACCAAACCTATCAGTAGCAGAAATCATTTAGTTCAGAGGCTTTTGGAAGCTTTTGGTTCTGCAGCCCGACTTTCTGATGGTTGAGGCAAAATTTCTAATAATACCAAATTAGATTTTTAGGTGCTAAATCGTCTTGAAGAATGAAATTCTTGAGCGTGTTTGACTGAACAAAGGAGAGATTCTGTTTTGAAATGGACACAACATTAATCTAAAGAAACTGGATCTCGTTGCCATGATTAAAAGCACATGTTTCTGACCCCTGTTATTGCGTGATGGGGGGAAGGGGCAATAAGAGATTTACATTGTGGGGGACGCTTTCCTGTAGAAGGGTTGGAAATGTGACAAAAGGGGCTAGTTGAATGGGGGGGGAAGAGCGGTAATAACATACATAGGAGTCAGAATAAGATGAAGCTGCTTGAATCTTATAGATGAAAAAAAGAGAAACGAGCACTTATGGACTTTGGTTAATTCATCCAGAGTGTTCCCTGTTTTCCATCCAATTCTTTCTGCTGCTGGGTCCACATCCTCTCAGCAGATAAGCTCTTTCAGTTAAACAGTGGAGCAAAGCGTGTAGGAGGAGCACATTTCACCGCTGACACTGTTCAAGATGTAGCTTGTGCTCTGTTACATCCTCTCATGCAGCGTTCACTCAGATCTGTATGAAACAGCCAGATAGGCTGCAGATGTGTGGGTTTGAGTTTTGTAATTTGAGCAGCATACATTTCCAGCAGTAAAAAGTGAGACCTTATGATGACTTGGCTTCTAAGTCCTCTGCAGAGTGCACTGTCAATCCCAGCATCAGATGCGTTTTATATTTACAGATATAAAGGCTACAGACTGCCTAGCTTGTACCGGCCATAACTCAGTTTTAAATCAGGAGAAAGCATCGTACCCAAATGGCATCAACTCCACGGGCGTGCAGTTGAGCGCTGGAGAAATAAACACCATGTTAATGTTTGTGCTCTGCTGATTTCAGCTCCCATGACTGTGAAGGACGTGCTGCAGAGCCTTGTCGATGATAACATGGTGGACTGTGAGAGAGTAGGTACATCCAACTATTACTGGGCCTTTCCCAGTAAAGCCTTACACGCTCGCAACCACAAACTGGAGGAGCTGCAAAAACAGGTGAGCTCAGTCCCTTCTAGTCTGATTTCCAATTAAAGGTCGCAGCAAGCATAAGCGCCACAGCAAAAAATGAGAAGGGGTGATTTTGGTTTCACAGGATGATACTTGGGTACTTCTCCCTCGCAGTTTACAGTAATAAGGTCAACAGTGCCTGGAAGACACTTCTGCTAATAGAGGGTCAAAAAAGAAATGGGAAGAAAATGCAAATGAGCTGCTGATTAAACAGGAAGCTTGTCAGAGTTTGTTTTATATCTTAGTTGTAGGTCATTCCATCGCAAATCAGCTACGTTTTTAGAACTTTTTCTGCTCGACTGTCTCTGGCTTGAATACAAATCTTATGGTCCAAATATATTTGCACATATATAATGATTGTAGCTTTATGTCTTATACATTTCAAGATATAGGTGTCTTGTTTTTTTTTTTTTTTTTAATGGTCCATTGACCCACTTTCAGGCAATTTTCTTTGCACATTGAAATCTGAGGCAATTTGTGGACACGAATATCTCAAAACCAATTAAAGTCTGAAATTTTAACTCAGATATTTTTTGATGTACAGTGGGGCAAAAAAGTATTTAGTCAGCCACCGATTGTGCAGGTTCCCCCACCTAAAATGATGACAGAGGTCAGTAATTTGCACCACAGGTACACTTCAACTGTGAGAGACAGAATGTGAAAAAAAAATCCATGAATCCACATGGTAGGATTTGTAAAGAATTTATTCGTAAATCAGGGTGGAAAATAAGTATTTGGTCAATAACAAAAATACAACTCAATACTTTGTAACATAACCTTTGTTGGCAATAACAGAGGTCAAACGTTTACTATAGGTCTTTACCAGGTTTGCACACACAGTAGCTGGTATTTTGGCCCATTCCTCCATGCAGATCTTCTCGAGAGCAGTGATGTTTTGGGGCTGTCGCCGAGCAACACGGACTTTCAACTCCCGCCACAGATTTTCTATGGGGTTGAGGTCTGGAGACTGGCTAGGCCACTCCAGGACTTTCAAATGCTTCTTACGGAGCCACTCCTTTGTTGCCCGGGCGGTGTGTTTTGGATCATTGTCATGTTGGAAGACCCAGCCTCGTTTCATCTTCAAAGTTCTCACTGATGGAAGGAGGTTCTGGCTCAAAATCTCACGATACATGGCCCCATTCATTCTGTCCTTAACACGGATCAGTCGTCCTGTCCCCTTGGCAGAAAAACAGCCCCATAGCATGATGTTTCCACCCCCATGCTTCACAGTAGGTATGGTGTTCTTGGGACGCAACTCAGTATTCTTCTTCCTCCAAACACGACGAGTTGAGTTTATACCAAAAAGTTCTACTTTGGTTTCATCTGACCACATGACATTCTCCCAATCCTCTGCTGTATCATCCATGTGCTCTCTGGCAAACTTCAGACGGGCCTGGACATGCACTGGCTTCAGCAGCGGAACACGTCTGGCACTGCGGGATTTGATTCCCTGCCGTTGTAGTGTGTTACTGATGGTGACCTTTGTTACTTTGGTCCCAGCTCTCTGCAGGTCATTCACCAGGTCCCCCCGTGTGGTTCTGGGATCTTTGCTCACCGTTCTCATGATCATTTTGACCCCACGGGATGAGATCTTGCGTGGAGCCCCAGATCGAGGGAGATTATCAGTGGTCTTGTATGTCTTCCATTTTCTGATGATTGCTCCCACAGTTGATTTTTTCACACCAAGCTGCTTGCCTATTGTAGATTCACTCTTCCCAGTCTGGTGCAGGTCTACAATACTTTTCCTGGTGTCCTTCGAAAGCTCTTTGGTCTTGGCCATGGCGGAGTTTGGAGTCTGACTGTTTGAGGCTGTGGACAGGTGTCTTTTATACAGATGATGAGTTCAAACAGGTGCCATTCATACAGGTAACGAGTGGGGGACAGAAAAGCTTCTTACAGAGGACGTTACAGGTCTGTGAGAGCCAGAGATTTTCCTTGTTTGAGGTGACCAAATACTTATTTTCCACCCTAATTTACGAATAAATTCTTTACAAATCCTACCATGTGGATTCATGGATTTTTTTTTCACATTCTGTCTCTCACAGTTGAAGTGTACCTCTGGTGCAAATTACTGACCTCTGTCATCATTTTAAGTGGGGCAACTTGCACAATCGGTGGCTGACTAAATACTTTTTTGCCCCACTGTATCTGTCCCATATCACCAATCCTGGTTCATTTAGATGGTAAGAAATAGCAATAAAAATGCCTTTTAATAGTTAGTATCACTATTATGTATGTTTTCTTTTGTCAGCTATGTCATTTAAAAAAAATCCACATTTAAAAATGATCCCCAGTTGTAGCTAATAATAAAAATCATGGTATTCATTTATGTGAGATTTGTGTTCACCACCGTGTCGTCCTCATTGATGACCCACTTCCCTCGACTGTTTCACGGCTGACAGATGGTGTGAGGGTGGCGGCTCCTCAGAGAACATTAGCCACCAGATTTCTGGGACAGATCTTAAGCAGCAAGCGCTCACTAAATAATGACGATGTTTGGTTGTACCGCATGTGGTGACAATATAGCGCTGTTTATGCGATATCACAGCATTTGGTCACTGAGATCATCAGACAGATTTTGCAGCAATGCTTGATGTTTTGAGTGGAAGGACGAGAGTAAAGTGTCCACTGTGTGGAAAAGGATGAGGTGCAATTAAAAGTTAGAATAAAAGCCAGCTCCCTTTTGCAGCCACATTAATTATATCATATGATTGAACTGTTAAGTTAACAGCACTGTAATTGGCTAAGAGTTTAGTACGGGTAAGCATTTGTGTACCATTAAGATTTTGTGATTGTATTTATTGTATTAATCACTTACAAGGGCTCCAGTGTTGAGTTGTTTCAGCATATTATTGGGCGGTCTCAGTAAATATTGCAGCACTTATCAGTAGAAACATCAATGTTGTTAACAGCAGAAGTGGCTTTACTGTTTATTTATATCACAATTCAGGAAAATCTCAGTTATCTGCTGATTAGTACTGTAAGAAAAGCTTTAACGTGATGCTGTTGTACTTTAAAGATTTCTGAAGCAAAGCAGCGGAAAGCATCCCTAGAGAAAGCGGTCGAAAAAGCGAAAGTGGGGCGCCAGGATACAGTAAGTATACAAAGGTCAAACTTAAACCAGTGAAATAAAATGAATATCATCCCTTTAATGCACTGAGCATGTGAAATCGCTGTTTGTCTTTGCAGAAGGAAAGAAGCTCTCTGCTGAAGGAGCTGCAGGCTCTGAGAGAGGAGCGCACACAGCTGCAGGCCGAGCTGGAGAAGTACAGAGAGTGTGACCCCGAGGTCGTCGAGGAGATGAGTGAGTACAGCTGCAGACCTACTGGTTTCTCAAAAAAGGTCACTTTTAAATTATTGCATCAATCGTATCACCTACAGTTACTCATGGGAGGCATGGAGCCCCGTGTGAAGCTTTAAATATCCAAAGTGAATCTGACCTATGCTGGCGAAGTCATATTTGATGTTAGTCATAATAGGCTGCTGCTGTACTTTGTTCTCTATTTGTCTTTAAATATTTTATCACAAGCTTTATAGCTGTTGGATTGTTTTACATCATAAAAGAAGTTGGATTTTTCTAATCTGTGGGATTACAAACTGTTACATCACTAGATGTTAAGTTAACACAGGAATATAAAGTGTAAAGCATGTTTCGACCAAGTCCAGCACATGTGTGGTTATTAAATTAATGTTTATTTAACAAGATTCAATCAGATGCTGCTTCCTAGCATCACAGGGCTTATGAATGCAGATGGCACTGTTTTGCATCCAGCGAGGATCTCTTATTAAAAGGAGTTGGGTATCATCCAAGACGCATATGCATCCGAGCAGCTTCTGTAGCGTTCAGCCTAATGTGGATAAATGGTTTCACACCAGATAATAAACTCAAAATTGTGCCGTAGGAGCCGTATTGTTTCAGCGAAGCCTCCCACGCAGTGTCAGGCATCGTGGAGATACAAAGAAGACTCCGGTGCAGTTGGCAGATATAAAAAATGTTCATCTGTTCAGCACAGAGACAGCTACATTAATGGAAACGGTGGCAGAAAGCACCTCTGGTCATCAGTGCTGCACTGCAGTTGGCATTTGTCAATAGCATCAAGTCAATGTTATAAGTGGGATTTCCCAGCCTTGAAATGTCCTCCTAACCCATCTACTGATAGCCCTAAATAAGGTGCATTCAAATGCATTTAACAGATGTTGGGAAAATTTCTAAGAAAAGATTAAATAGTGACCTGGGAAATGTGCCAATCAGCCATAACATTAAAACCTCCCAGGCGAAATGAGTGCAGTTGATCATCTCATTGCAGTGGAACTTTTGTAGGTGTGCTTGTGTACACTTGCAACAATTAAAAAAAAAAAAAATATAAACAGTTGTACTCTCCATGTCTTTGTTGCCAACATTACTGTAGTTGCTGGCTCCATTTAGTTTTTTTAGTTTTTTATTTTGTTGGTCTCTGTAGACTAAAACTGGAAATACTTGCTGCTCCTCAGACTGGCAATTAGCTTAAATCTTTATTTCTGTGTTTCACTAACCTCACTGGTATCAGGTTTGTAGAGCTAAAGGGAAGTATTTCCTTTTGACAATGAAGACAGGTCAAAGCAGGTCCTTTGTGCTCGTCAGGTGGTGCTTAACTGCATTCATGATTAATGTAGAAGGAAAAACACCCGCATTATTACTAACCAACTTTCTATTGTTTGCAAAGGACGTTCTTCAGCAGCTACCACGGTTGGGTTCAGCTAATCTTACTGTGCCAAGTAGCTTAAACAAGGTTGTTGGGTGTGTACCTGCTGCGCGAGACACCAGTGAGTGTACTGCTGAGAGCAAACATGTCAAGCTGCAGGGTCAAACATTCTCACGGTTCAAATTAAGAGACTCAGGAAGTGAAAAATGGTCACAAGTGGCCACTCACCTTGCTTTCAGGATATACGTTCTTAGATATGAACCTCAGACTGGTTAAGTTGTTGCAGTTAGGTAAGTTTGAAAAGTGTAACTCTTCTTGCGGACGCAGAAGTCTGAAAGTTTTTATTGCAGCCAAATGAACCTTATTACCTCCGAGCTGTCAGCTCACAGGGCTGGTATTAAAAATCTTTTAAAATATGAAGGCCTTGGAGTCCTTTGCTGGCTGTTGCACACCCCTTACATAAGGGAACCACAAACAGACACAGCTATTGATAGTATTGCAAAAATCTGACAGTGCTTTGTTTTCATGCTACAGCTGACCTGCAATATGGGAGGTGTGTTCCTTTATCTGCTCATGTGACTGGTGGTGGTGTCAGACAAATATCTGGGCTGTTTACCTGCACCTCCCAGATTACCAGTTTTTTTTTTTTTTCCACTCCACTGTGACAACACTGTGGTGTACTGATGGCCACATGACCGTGCACATTACTTATGACCAGTCTACCTGAAATGAGATGGAGAGGCATCATTGCTGCCATTGCACGTAACCTAAAATGTCGAATTTGCAGCCGTTTTACAGTGGAGCCAAACTATGGTCAATGTTGAAGCAAAATTTGTGTGTTTGAAAAGTAACAATTCTTTGTTTTGCTTATAATTGAGAATTTTTATTGAGTTATTTTTAAAAACATCAAGACACGGCAGGTCAAAGGTGCTGATACAGACTGAGGTATATGAGGCAATTTGTACTTTATTATTGGGTAATATTCATTTGCCAGATGTCAGTACATGCTGTCCGCTTCATATCAAGCTATGTTTTCATTTTGTCTTTGGATATGAACTCACCGTTACTGTCCCATTGCTCTATGATAATCTCAGTGTTATGGTTAAGCCTTCCCAACATATTCTGACAGGCAACAGTGTTGCATCATTTGTTCAGTCCACATTTTCAGTGTCTGAGTTTGAGGTGTTTTCCAAAACTTACAAATTGTTTTAAACTAGGCAGCTTTTAAAAATCTTGTCCTTGTTTTATTTAAAGGACAAAAACACCTCCTTGTTTGATTTTACTCAGATCAGCAGCACTGCAGTCGGTGCTTGAAAATGGTTGTACAGTACTTTCACATCTCAAAACCAGCAAAATTGAACTTCATGAGTTCTCGGACTCTCTTCAAAGCACAGGGAGTCTGGAGTTGTTTGTAAAGAGGCAACACAACCACGTTGTGGGTTTGCTCGCCTTCACATGCTGGTTTAGAAACCTTATTTTGGGTAGTGTATGAAATGGACCATGGTGTCACCCCTGGTATGTTGCGTTACAATGCCCAAATGATTTCAACTGAAGCTGAGTCAAATTTTCAAATCTGAGCAGAAAGACAAAGTTAATCAGGATAAAACAAGCAGTTTAAATGTTGCTGAGAAAGTCACTTTGTTCATAAATGACTAGGATTGTGTTTACAACACAGGTTTTAGCACATAGTTCCTCCTTAAATGATATTTTACCTGCTTCGGGAGCAATAAATATTATTTATATTTTAATATGTAAAACAAGAGTTATACCATCAGTGGTGCATTTGAAGGAGGATGGAGTAAGGCCAGTTATCTGAACTCTTTGTAGATGGATCATTATGAGTGCATCTCACACAGATCACAGTGATGTTGACACAAAACAGTTCAGCAGGCGGACTGAGAGCAAACTAGCTCGCCATTACAGTTAAATTATTTTTTTCTACTTTTACTGTTGCCACATGTCTACAGATCCTATTTTGTCTTTTACTGCCAGGTTTGCCACACAGAGAGCTTTGTTAACAGATAACCATCAGCAAAGCTCGAGAGCAGTATCCAGCTGTATGATATTATGTAATGTCTGCTGCTCAAGAGGTATCAGACTGAACTTGCAGAATGAGCTCAGACTTGTTCCTGCATGTGTGATAGCTATGCACATGTAGGCTCATTAGATGTCTTCAAGGGCGTTGCCCATGCTGTTATTGACAGGATTATTATTCACCTGTGAACCATTATTTGCCTTTTTTCTTTCTTTCTTTCTTTTTTTTGATTTGTAGTAAAGGAGTTGTAGGAATAAGGAAAATTAGTTGACTTGCAAAGTTAGAAATTATAAAGGAAGTCGGGCGATGTACAAGAATGCTGAAGTACCAGAAGTAAGTTTGCCCCATTAACTTCAGCACGACTTACCTAAACACAACATGCCTTTCCACATATTTACCAAGCTAGCAGCCAAGTGACAGAAACACTAACAAACACTAGGTACTAACAATAAATGCAACTTGGCTAAAAACAAAGCTTTCGTGCCTTCTTGTCTCTGCATGTTAAACAATGGTTGCCACACCCATAGATACCAATAAGTTTTGAATGAAACCATTAAATAGCCCAACAGAAACCATTCCAGTGTAATTGAGCCCAGACTGTATTTAAATAGGCCAATATTAATGATTAATGTCAGCCTAACAGATATTTAGGGTATCGGTGTGCTAGCAGCTCCAGCTCCATCGTTTATAATCTGCACCACATGCAGCAGAGGACGCACCACAGCTAACCAGACGTGGGGGTGGATTTAATCGGTGTGTTCATTTTGTTCAGTTTGCAAGTAACCTGCTTTGCAAACCACAAGACAGAGTAAAGGCAAAGAAATCAGCATTTTTATATATAACCACAGTAACAGGAAGTCAGACAAGTACAGATTTATTAGTGGGCTTATAGGTGATTAAAAATCAGATTTTTATTTCTTTTTAACAAAGAAGATTTTGGGGGGATCATCTTTTCTGTTAAACATTTTATGTATTATTTGGCATTAGGGTCCCATCTTAATATCCAGACAAGGGTGATAAAAAATTCTATTACTTTACCTTGTTTATCTACAGTTAACTTTTTTCTGTTGATTAGTGAGCAGGGGTCCTGCCAGATAAAGAAAAATAAGTTAAGTATTTAAGAAAATAAAAAGTCTGTGAACCATGTCAGTCGATGCGTGAAACGTTTCTACCTTGCACCCAGCAGCTGTGTTTCGTTTAGCTACACACTTTTAACCATAAAGTGAAATCAGGTTCTCCAACTTTGAGTCAGCGATTGTTGAATTAATTCACTTTCTTCTCAGATTTGTTTCTGGAGAAATTCAATTTTATTTTTACGCAATATCAGTTAAGTGTTGAAATGGTCCTCACGAGCAGTGTTTGTTCTGGTGATCCAAACAGATATTTTACTGGTACTGAACCTTTTCAAGCTTCCAGAAGGAAGAGAAACTCAGATCGGAGAGAAACTATCCAGAGCTGTTGGACTGAGATAATTTGTGCTGGATTCAAGCCTGTTGTAGAACAGTTCACACTCATACAGCAGCCAGATTAATGTCTGTGAAAAAGGTTATCATTATTTTTTGTACTACTTGAATATGCTGTGATTATTCCAGGGGAGTGGAAACTTGATGTCATCTGTGTTTTTATGCTTAATGTAAACTTCTCTCTGAGTGCTGTCCAGTGGGAACATATTGTTCAGCTCCGTTCTACTTTTTTACAGTATAAAGCGCTCTTTCAAGCGCCGCTGTAGCTGTAGGGGATGAGTAGGTTAGTGTCCACTTTAATTTAATAGGATACCGCCACTTAGTCATACAGCACAGCTGTGGCCACGCAACCATCACATCCCTGACCACCACTTCCTCCTCAGAGGGGATGGTTTGTTGCCAGCCTTCATTTGTGCTTGTGTTGCAAGCTTATTTTCCTCTTCTTCTTTTTTTCTTTTTTTTTTTTTTCCAGCGTTTTTCCCAGTTTTATATAATCTACTAGACTTCTTCCGTGACGTTTTCACATTAAGCATTTTGTATTTGCAGTGTGTGAGCCTTGCTTGCAAACACCAAACGTCATGAGAAACAAATCATAGGAAATAGCATTCAAAACATGTTACAAAGGTTATTAAATGTACTGAGCGCAAACAACACACCTCAGCAGCAGCTGCAGCAACAGTGCAAACATGACACTTTTAATGACATGCTGAAGCAAAACTTGGAGTGATGTTATTGTAATGACTTCGTTGGGTGTTCAGTAGATGCCTTGAAAAAAACGTTTAAATGCTTTCCAGCTGCAAACCTGTGTGCTTTTGCACCGGGGCTCGCTTATCTTGTATCTCTATATAAGTGGTTACTGACTAGTTGGATGCACATACTAATCCAAAATTTTATTTTGCAGAAAAATCAAATGTTATAGCAAAAGAAGCTGTTTCCAGATGGACAGGTGAGTCTGCTAATTTCTTTTCTTTCTTCTTTTTAAATATATATAGACATGTAATGGTCTGGATTTAAGCTGCAGGAACATAAAATGCCCAATGTCTGGTTGTAGCGCTTGTTTATAAAGTGAGAGTTGTTTTATTTTGTAGTCACTATTTGTGGATTTTGGACTACTGACTGTTGATTGACCTTGGTTTACTGTTTCCTGTTTGAAATTTCTGGTTAGTCCAAAAAAAAAAAAAGCAGCTGGATGACAGCAGTCGGACTTTATCTCTGATTGCTGTTTAATGCACGTGAAAGCGCATTAAAGTGAAATCTGTGAAGGCGCTCTCTAGTCCAGCTGTCACTCTAAGTAGTCCGCGCTTATGCTCTGTGTGTACGTTTGTTGACTTGAGTGGTAACCTTGGACACAGCTGACCTTTAGGGATCATGGTAGCCATCGATGCCTGTGGTCTTTTGACTCTTTAGATCAACATTGCCTGCTGCAGGTCAACAGAGTGGTGTTGTCAGTTTTGGTTGGAGAGCTTTTGCTTTGCTTTCATGGAAGGAAGCTCAGTTAAAAAAAAAAAGTGAGTCATTTCTGCCTCATTCACGATTAGTACTTCTCTTTTCTGAGCTGGACAGTATGAAACAAACATGCATAAGTGTTTCCTCGTAGCGCAGCTGTTGAATTTGCACAGTAACGTCTTTTACTACGAGCTATAAAGTTCTCATGTTATGCCGTTAGAGCGAATGTTACTATTTTACCAGGTCTGGTCAGGGTTTGTGGCTAAACACTCAAATCAACACAACAAAGCCAAATTTTGAAGGTTTCATGGAAAAAGCAGCTGCAACTTTGCGCACCTTGTTTGTTTTTAAAACACTGCTGCTGTATGTTGGCCTGCTCATGGATTGTCTGCGACTTCCCACACAAGCCTCGACACATTTAATCGCTTGTCATATCAAAACTGGAGAACAGTAAAAACGAATCCTCCAGAAGTGAAGTGAAAGGCATCGCTAAAAGTGCAAGCCAACGTTCATTGGCTTAAGCTCCTGATCAGTTGTTAGTCTGCAGGAAGTTGTTCTGCTTTTGAAACTGGAGACTTCAGAGCTTCAGCTGCTAAAAGGTTTTCCTGAAATAGACATTTTGTTTTTAGTCAAACTGTTATTTTTATTGCTATTATTTAAGAATAGGACGCAGGTATATATAAAATGTTTTCTTTTTTTAAACTATTTTCACATGAGGCTGTTAGGGTGAATTCACCACCATAAAACATCAAGATGTATTTAATTTGAGGTAGTTAAATGGATTATTATATATTATATTATATATGGATTACACACATACATCATTAAAGAATTTGAAATTGTTAATGCTGGATGTGAAATGTCAAATGACTGTTAATGGCAGTTTGTGTTTCCTAAATTTACATGATATTCACAAAACTGGGAAAACAGATAATCTAAATCTGACGCACTAACCAGTCATAGTAACCCGGCTTTCTCCTTGCTTCTGAATGAGCAGTCCAGATTCCTTTTGCTGTAAATGTACAGTATATATTTGTAAATTGAGATTTCATTTATATTTCATGTGTTTAATGTTTCTTTTTTACTCTTGTTCTCAGACAATGTTTTCGCCATAAAGTCGTGGACAAAGAAGAAGTTTGCCTTTGATAACAGCCGCATTGATAAAGCCTTTGGTATCCCGGAGGATTTCGACTACATGGACTGACTGCCAGCATGTCATGGACGCAGCGATGGAGTAATGTGTTTCGGCCTCTGACACCTACCTACCTGGTCTCTGCATTTCTAATTCCTGTGCTGTGGGTTTCAGTGAAAATAAAAGCACCAGACGCTCTACTCGCGCCCTCGGGTGGATTTTGAATAAGGACAGATGTCAGTGACTTTGCGGTGGCAGATGGACTTCATCAGTGGATATGTTACTTTGGTGCAACCAGAGAAGAGTCTGAAACGCCATTAGTGGCTGTGAGGGCTGACAGGGTCCTGTGATGAGCACAAGCTAGCAGCCAAAGTTTTGGGACACCTGTTTGCATGAAAACCGAGAGCTCCAAGTAGATGATGGAAAGGAATCAACACTTACTGCATTTGTGTTGCCAGTGGTCGCGTTTGTATGGTTTAAACAGATGGTTTGGAATCAAATGCTTGTGCACTTTTTCTTAGATATGTTCCTTTTCTCTCTCCCTCCCTGGAGTATTACAGGGCATGCTTTCCTAGTTGTATTATAACTACAAAGGTCAGTGTCAAGTTATCTTTGATGTTTTTGTTTCTTTTATAATCGTCACTGGAATTTTAGGGTTTTTTTGTTTTGTTTTTTTGTTTTGTTTTTTCAGGACTCGCTTTCCGGATGATCAAAAAAGATCATTGCTGTCACAACATGTCTAGAATGACTATTGACCTTCTTTTTTTGCTCCTTTTTTCTGTCAAACCAGATGCAAAATAGGCAGTTGTGTATCTTGTTTACTCTGTGACCTAGTTGAGAAGGCCAATGTGTCTGGGTTCTTTGATTTAAATTTCAAATGAGCTCTGTGCTCATTTTGCTTTGCTCATCAGTTTCATTTTTATTCCAGTAAACGAATGACATGCAAATGTAATATCTGATCTTTCGCCTCTTCTAAGGTTTTTTTTTTCTGCATTAATCAATGTGAGACAGATGTTAGTTACTAATTTAAAGGACACTGTTTTACTACTGTAAGTTTAGTTGGTGGCATGATGAAGACTCATCTAATCCAGTCTCTGGATGTCCATGAACTGTTGACTACAGCAAGGCTGGAACAAAATAAATAGTCGAAATGCCTAGCAGCAGTTTGTTTGAGGGAGCTGACACACCCACACAAGAATAACCTGGATGTATTCATGTGTGTACCTGCCCAACCTGTACTGTGATTCACGGGCCTGTTGGCTGTCAAAACTCTGAGAACTCTGCGTACAATTTTTGGTAATCGCAGCTTGCAGTTTCTCTCATTAAAACATGCCTGGCCCTGAAAAGAGCCCAACAGAGCAGTACTGACACAAGGACTTAGCCCTCTCCCCATATGAGCATATGAAATCAGAGTGGTGTAACTGGAGTGTAAAGGACTTTTATTACATGCATTTGCCTACGTTTCTGCAAAGAAAGTTTAAAACCCAGCCAATTTCTATTTTATTACACATTTCCAAATGCTCCTCCGTACCTTCTTCAACTCTCGATTTACATGCTGACACTGCCAGTACAACAGTGAAAAATTCCTGCATTCAAATCTCACCTCAGTAAAAAGAATCGCACACAAATGAAGTGAAATATCCCCTGTGACTAAGCGATTATATTACGAATCAAAGTGTGGGTTGCTTTTTACTGCTGAAGAAGATCAAGGTGTGGGAAGTTACTGTTTGATATACAACTGCCTGCCAAGGCCACACAGGATTAATCTGGACAGGGGGCAAATATATTAGAAGACTATTTTTACACTGTAAAATCTTAATACTCAACTTGAAAGCTTATGCATTATTATATTATTACTAGCCTATTATTACTAAAGTGCTGTGTAAATATCTTGGCCTGAAATGAAACATTTATCTTAAAATTAAGTAGAGTTTAATGTATTTAGTCACTTCCCACTTGGAAATACTGTGCCACCAGCAGTTTTAGAAGTATTTACTTACTGACACTAAGTAAAAGTAGCAGGACTGGAGAATACATCTGTAGTAAAAATGTCATTAGCAGAATATGGATTAAAAGGAATCAGAGTGAAAGGCTCTCTATACCGGACACTAATATTTTTATTAGTTTAGTTGTATATGCTATAACATGAACCCGGACTCCATGTGTAAGTCAGACTTTTATGTTCTATCTGATAAAGCCCAAGCAGATCTCATTTACAGATAGTATTTCCAGAATCTCAATGTTTACACCTACTGTTAGTACATGTATATTAAATTGACAGATCACGGCTGATCTACAATAGCATTTAAATGCTTTATAAGCCACTCAGCTTGAGATCTCCTGGTGTATTGCCATTAATAGCAGTGCATTTTAAAATAATACTCAAGTTATTTTTTAATTGTAATTTTTGTGATTTTGTTTCTGTACAAAGCCATTCAGTGGGGAGGGGGAGCTGTACCTGTCTGGGGATGTGTTCTAGCAGGGTTGAAGTGCAGATAAGTTTAACTATGTTTTAATTTCTAATATCAAATAGCAGCTCTTAACTAAAGCTAGTCAGAAATATCAGCATTTGATTCAATACAGCGTTTGATCAGTTGTTTCACCTCGAGTATTCGGCTACTTTACAGTTTTATGTAGGGTTGCATAAAGACTTGTTATTATTTTTTAATGGTATTTGTTGGCTTTCTACCTCGTGCCTCGCTGCAGTGCCTGTAGCCTGCTTGAGCAGGCGGGGAGGGAGAGAGGGAGGGAACTGCTGCTGCTTCTGCTTGCTGAGAGAAAGAAAGACCAACGCAGCGAAACACAAGGCAGGCTGCTAGCAGAGCGGGCAGCATGGCGGGGCTACAAGACTTCCACCAAGGCAGCCACTGTCACAGGAAAACGTGGATCAATATACTACTAGGAATACTACAGTTACTTTTACCCTGCGTCCAGCACGGAGGTGCTCAGCTCCAAGGTTTGTTATTCTCGTCTTTATTTTCCGCTTTGGGGGGCTGGTACGTTCACGCGACCGTTGCAGAGGAAAAAAAAAGAGAAGAAATGTGCTTTAATTTTGCTAGGCTGTTATTGTGGAAGACGAGAAACGAGTTGAAATGTCCACAGCCAGTCTAAGTGTATGAAAAATAATGAAAATAAAAGTTAAAGTGGTGTTTTTATTTTTCTTTTGTTTTTACTCGGGAGAGGTTTGTAGCTAGTGCTTTATCACCCCGCTAATGTGAGTTCTTGCTAGCTTCCAATTCCCCTCTGCTGTTTGATTTAACGAAACTGAGTTGCTCAGACATGGAAGTAGCGGGTTGTCGAGACTTTGAACGTCCACTTAGCGGCTGTTACTGTAATAAATCTACGCGGTGTTGTAAGCTGCCCTTTACATGACCATACAGTCGTGTTTACTGCAGCAGCAGGGGAGATGTTTCCCCAAGTTCGTTAGCCACCGAGCTAACCCCCAGCTAAACAAGCAGCTAGCAAACAGCCTTTGTGAGGCTTCATTTCCTCACTTGCCTGTCATTCTCGCCCACTCCGTTTCCCTTGATTCATTCGTAATAAGAGATGATGCTACTGTGGCTTGGCAGGTTTAATTACTTATGTTATAATTATTATCTTTTCGGGTGCTTTGGATGCATTTCCACCAGAGTGTGTTGTTTTCCATGTTGCCCAGTTTCTCAGGGCAGCACCTAACTGTTAATTTGATTTCTTGTTCCCTACAAAGCTCTGAGTCAGATATCACCCAGCGTGGTCGAGGTCTGGCAACCAGAGGATGCAGAGCCATTAGTCCCGCTTCAGGTAGGTGCCTTCTAATGGCTGTGTTTGTATTTGCCTCTTTATGTGCACACTTCCAAAAAAAAAAAAAAAGAATAAGAAGAAGCTCATCAGACAGCATGAGTGAACACGTGTGGGTTAAAGCATCACCGATGTTTTTGGACTCAGTTTGCAGACTGATTTGGGTGTGTTTGAGAGGGAAAAACTCGTCAATACCCAGCCACGATTTTGTCAACACAGTTATCAAGAAAAGTTATCTTGCTAGTAGTCACAGTTCATTAAACAACTCCAAAGTGAAGGCAGAGCGGGAGGTCACCTGTCATGTGGCTCCTCCTTATTTTCTTTTGTACGTGCTATCCATTGTGGAGTTCAGTTAGTAACACACGCTGACAGCCTGAAGACTTCTTCGCAGTTGCTTCCGGCTTTGTGGTTCACACATTTTAGTCTAGGTTATGCAGTTCTTTTTTGTTGTTGTTGGTTTTTTTTAAGTACTTCCAGTCATTTTCAATGAGGTGTTTGGGTGTTTGTGATTATTATGTAATTGTGAGGCAAGAGCAAGGGTAAACAGCACAAGTTCGGTGTTTACTGATAAACCTATCATGAAGTCACCAGCTGGCTTGTCAGGTTACCTGAAAGGGGTGTGTGGCATTTTTCCTGAAAAACTCTGCAAGGAGACAGTGTTGAGAGTTTGGCTGCTTTAGGTGAAAAACTAGATGCAAACTAAACTATTTGCATACCTTTTCTTTTTTTTTAAAGAGTTCAATATTATTCTTTTGTGTTCAATTAAAAGATTAAAAGCCGGCCTCCTTTGCACAGAAACATTTGCAGAGAGTTTATTTTTGCCACTGTATAGTATACTTTTTACAAGCTTGCTTTGTGGTGTGCACCCTACGGTAATTGCCAAAGACCAGAGATAACACCGAAGCAGTTGATTCAGCATTGCAGATAGTTCTTAGTGTGAGTTGTATACGCTGATAAATAATTCATATGCCGAGGGGAGGAATTTGATGTTTCTTTTGTGTTTTGTTTTTCCACACTTACCCCTACCTTGCAGATCAGTTAGCAGGTGACTGGCTTGTTGACATTGAGTGTCATATGTAGTATTGGATGGAGCGATTGTCTCAGTTACATGAGCTATGTGAAACAGAGCATAACATGGATGTCTATCTTCTACCCCAGTGCTGTGGGCTCACTGAAGTAGTGATGCTGGAGATGCAGTGTCATATGTGCAGATATATCGTCAGAATCAAATCTGGGCTGTAAATACATTCCTGTAATACTTGCAGTAAATGCTGCATGTTTCCTTTGCTTGTGCTTTTTGTAACCATTAACATGCTTTATGGGTCAGGTCTAATGATATTGGTTGAAGTTCCCTGGTAATTTTAAATTGCAGTTTTATCTGCTTCATCTTCCTGTTTGGGTTTTGTCATTTCTGCACTCATCGTTTACAAACACTGCTGCTGTGCTTGTGAATATTCCTTTTCGTGCTTTGTCAGCTCAGCTGCTGCAGTGAGCAGCATAAGCTTTTATTTTATTGTTGTGCACACTCTAGTGAAATTATTTTTGTTTCATTTAGTTGAACTATTAAAGGTGTTTGAGTTCTTGAAAGAAATTTACATCAGCTGGAGCTTTTCAGGCTGAGGCCTGTAGTTTCTGCTATGCTGGGGAAAGGTTTATGTGGTTAAATGGTCGGCTGTTATGAAGCGTTTTTACCCTTAGCAGTTCTACAAAGCAATTTACAGTGTTTCTTGTTCACCCACTCACACACACCCCAGGGCTTTTTGTGGCTTCACTGGTCCGTGTGCAGCGAAGGCAATATGTCTGCCTTACATCATTTAATGGAAATTTCTGCATTTTTCTCTTATAGCTGAATTTTATTTTATTTTATTTACACAAATTTATACTGTGCTTGAGCACTATGCATGAAACATCAATTGCTTTAAAAATTGCCTATTTGGAAGAACACCAGAAACTTGCACACTTGCACAATAATAGCTGTGGATCTAACTTCCATTGTGACTAATTTTAGCTTCAATGTCTTGCCCAGGGCTGTTTTTGCAATGGCAATATGTTTATGTACATATCTGTCTTGAAAGAAGACTCATGCAGTTTCACAGTTATTAAATAATTCAGTATGTATGTTCAACTTCTGCAAATAGCAGAAGAGGGGGGGAAAATAGCTAAGAAATGAATCAGCTGTCGTTCGGTTAGCCTCTCATCCAGCACGTTAACTCCAATCCACTGTCTCAGACTGCAGCTGCTGAGAGTAGTCCTTGTTGTGCTTTGCGTCCTTGGTGAGCTCTACTTAGCAGCACATGAACCATTTCTCCATCTGCTGCAGGTTCTGGTTAGAGTGGCCCTCCAGCTTACTTTAGAATGTAAAGACAAGGACTCCCATCGCCACCTAAATTATTGAACCTGCCAGAAAAGAAGCCTAGCTACTGAGCCAGTAGGACAGTAAAATATGAGGTAGGAAGACCTAGGGCACTCCCTTATCAGCAAGTGAACTTTCAAAATAGGACCAAGGAAGTGTTGCACTTGTAAGGATTTCCTCATGTTATGGTGACACGGGCCTTTGTTACCCTGAGCATGCAGAGCATATTACACACCTTTATTACAGAAATCGGGGTTAGATCTGTTACAGAAGTAACAGCTTTCAGTTAAATATTCCCATCACTACTGTTACCATAAAACGGTGCTTAGTACATGGGAAATGTTTTGGGTAACTAGATTCCTACTTCACACAAATGTAATACTGGAAGGAATGACTGGTAGCATGCTTTTTATTCTGCAGGAAACCTGTGTGTACATCAGAAAAAGAAGAATTAAAGAGCATAGTTGTTTTTCATGGTGATTAATAGTGTTCTATATCCATTGCTTGTAAAGCATTTAAATTTCGCTTATGGGTTTTTGGTTGCCAATATGATACAAATAGGAACCAGTTTTTGTGCAGATAAGACATTTTTAAATCTGTTAAAGGATCCTTCAAAAATTTCTTTTAGAACGCCATTCAAGTTGTCCCATGTTATTTTACAATCAGCTGTAATGGTCAGGTCTTCTACAGTTCAATTCTAAATCTGCTAATGCATTTCCTACTTTTTAAAAAAAGTGACGTTTTGTTAAATGCCACCAACTTACTTAGACCCTCCCGCACCGATCGGCGCATTGGGCGACAAGAGAGTGCCATTGAACTCGGTCCATCGCAGCAGTTTTTGCTTCATCCCATGACAGTTCGGCTGAGCGTAAATCTTCAAGGAAAGTCCTCCTCCATGTTATTTTGGGTCTTCCTTGCCATCTCTTTCCATTCTTCGGGTTCCACAGAACCGCAACATGGGCAGGTCTCGGGTCCGGTAGCAGAAGGATGTGACCGGCAAATCTGAGCTGAACTCAGTTGTTCAGAGATATTCCTGTGTTTTTGTGTTGTCCACGTTTGGTTCCCGTTATTTGTGTGTGATATTTATTAGCTGCAAACGGGAATCATTTGAACTGATGTAGTCTGCGGTACTTTATTAATTTAACTGGGTGGGCATAGATGCGCCCTGACCCACTGGTGTCAAGACAACCATCTCACCCTCAACGTCGCAAAGACAAAGGAGTTGATAGTGGACTTCCGGAGGTGCAGAGAAGTACACACCCCCATCACCATCAACGGCGCTGCTGTGGAGAGAGTGAGCAGCTTCCGGTTCCTTGGTGTACATCTGGCTGAGGATCTTACGTGGTCAGTACACATAAACAAAACAGTGAAGAAGGAGCAACAGCGCCTCTTCTTTCTCAGGAGACTGAAAAGATTCGGCATGAGCCCCCGCATCCTCAGGACCTTCTATCACTGTGCCATTGAGAGCATCCTCACTGGATGCATCACCACCTGGTACGGCAACAGCACTGCCTACAACCGCAAAGCTCTCCAGAGAGTAGTGCGGTGCTCTGAACGGATAATTGGAGGTGAGCTTCCCTCCCTCCAAGACATCTACAGGAAGCAGTGCCTGAGGAAAGCGGGGAGGATCATCAAGGACTCCAGTCACCCCAGCCATAAACTGTTCAGACTACTTCCATCAGGAAGGAGGTTCTGCAGCATCGGTCCCGTACCAGCAGACTGAGAGACAGCTTCTTCCACCAGGCCATCAGACTGCTGAACACTTCATAGACACCTCACCTCCACTACTGGAACTTCAACATTATGCACTCCACACTGTACATTAATGCCACTTTTTTGCACATGTCTCAACTCTGTATATTTTTATATATTTTATTTATTGTTGACTCTATTTAATTTTAAAATATGTGTATACACACACACACACACACACACACACACACACACACACACACACACACGTAGAAAAACATTTAGTATACACATCCAGAAAAAATTTTTTTTGCATATACTATTATATATTGTACATATATTTATTAGTTTCAGATTTAGCCATTCGTATATTTTGCCTGTTTATGTTATTGTATTTTGCACAACTCTGTTGCTTGTGAAGCTCGCACACAAGAATTTCACTCACATGTGCTCTACCAATGTACCTGCACATGTGATGTGACAATACAAGTGATTTGAATTGATTTGATTTGATGATCCTGAAAATGTGTGCAGATTTTGAAAGTTATATAAACAGTCAGTGTTTTATCATGAACATGGATCAGTTTAAGTTAAAAAAAAGAAAAAGAGAAAACCTTTAAAAGATTATTGTTAATGCTGACAGTATAAGTTCACAGAAATTGGAATACACCAAAATCATTTTTATGTGTATATTAGGGCTGCAACTAAAGATCAGTTTAGTCGTCGACTTATCTGCCAATTTTTCTTTGATTAGTCAAGGATTATCTCAGTAACTCTTATCTTCGCTTCCTGTGGGCAAACCTCTTCGAGGCTCCAGTACCTCACCTGCTCACGTCTGCCCACCTGTGAATATCACCCTGTTGACTAGCGATTTTGCGAGCCCTGCGGTAAACTGAACAAAACAGAATTAGAAAAGACTGTTACTTATGTTACTTATGTATAATCATACTTTCTCAGACGGTGTAGTGTTCAGTGCCAATTAAACAGTTCAATTGATGGTCAAACCCACAAATTAACTACCTAACATTAGGTGGAAAAGGTTTACTATTCAGACTATTTAGCCATGGCTACCTGAGGATTTTGCTTTTCATGATCTGATTTATTCAGGTGTCTTGAGACGAGCCCCCCTGTGGGTTGTTTTGTGACTTAGTTATGTATAGTTTCTTTTACCATCTGATTGGTGAGTGCTGCACCATTGTTTGTCTTTCTATAAGGTCCTCCCAGCATTACAAAGGAAGTCTAGATGATCTTCATTGTCAAACTGAAGTTCATCATTCTCAATTCCAATTAATCAGTTTGGTTGTGTGCTCAAGTCTATGAAGACTCTGCTTACAAATATCTTCCCTGTGAGAATGATGGAGGCTAACATGATCTGGAAACTTATAATGGTGCTGACATTGTATCATTCCTCAAATTAGTCTTTGGAAACAGTCCTGTTTCACAGGTCTGCGTAAATATTTCAAGGCTGGGTCATGGCTTAGTTTTCACTATGACTTACTTTATCAGCTTTGAGACCTTATAGGCAAACAGTGTCCTTCCCAGATTATTCAGTGAATTGAATTAGGGGCACATGAGGTCTTAACAAGTTGAAGCACATCTTCAGGGCGATCTTAGGATACACATAAGCTCAAGTGTGAATACCTACTTAAATGGGATATTTCTGTGCAAGGACATCATTTTTGCATTGTCACTGTGGATGAAGTATTGTGTGTAGATTGAGGGGGGTCCATTGTAAAGATGAGTTCAGACATAAAACGCCCTTTTTAGTAGAGAGAAGATGTAGTCATCCATAAAGCAGATTCTTATTGCCCTGTTCTAAGAACTGCATGACAGTCCACCAACACTGGCAGACATGAGGTTAGAGCCAGGATGCACAAGCTCTAATGCCATTTTAAGTTTCCACTGACTGTTCCAGGTTCACAGTAAAATCAAATTTGATGCAAATTGGTTCATGTTTTGTTTTTGTTTTTTTCCATCAAATTTCAGGTGGAGAAGGAGCGAAGAAAAGAGGGTCTTCCACTCGAGGGCAGGTAAGCTTATCAGCTAAAACTAAATACCTAGGTAGAGACTTGCCAACAAGACGCATGATGACCAACAAATAACAAACCTACATGGAGATCTTGTCATACATAAGGGTTTCTTTAGCAGGGTGCAAATTTAAATTCTACTGTACGCTCTATATTTAAAGATGTTGCGTCAAGGGATTTGTGTAATATGCAGCGTTAAACTGTAGCTGCTGGGTGACGTGTTTTTTCTCTTCACACAGACAAATGATGCAGTGTGGTTTCAGTGTAACTAGCTTAAAGTCTTTGCCTGCATGCTGGCAAAGACTGTGTTGTTTATTTTGGTGAGTGAGGGGGTGTGATGGAGAGAGTTTGGGGGCGTGCGTTACAGAGGCACAGAACCAAATTCCTGCCTAATTTTAGAACTCCTTGAAAGAAAAAGGAGGGGAGCTCTGTCTTTCCCATCTGTTTCTGTTCCTGCTTAAAACTGGTTGGAAAAATAGACGTTTTCTTCAGAATCTCAACAGCTCATAGTGTTGCTGGGAGCAGACGGTCTAGTCAAACTCACTGTGGATGGTGAGCTCATTGTAGCAGTTTAGTTTGAATGAATCAAATGAGAAAGTACTTTGTTTTTCTCTCAAAAAAAAGAAACCTTCTAAGGCTTCTTTGTGGAGCTAATGCGTTTATGACAGCATATCTGGCCTCTGTCCTGCACATTCTTTGGTTTGCACTCATGCAAAGAGAGTCAGATACATGGCAGTCCAATGTTCCCAGAAAGGTGTTTTCTTCCTGTCTTTACTCAAAGTGATTATTTTACTGGCACAACTAGAAGCATTTTTCGTTTTCTTGGAACCTAAAGCAAGGTCCCTGATATGAGTTTGGGAGTAAGGAGGAAAAAATGGAGAGAAGGAAGGGTTTGCAAAGAAAGAAAAGATACATGCATGCTGCATATGATTGGATATCAATAGAACACAAATTTAAAAGATACTAGCGCTACTTTGGTCATATAAACATAGTCTTTCTGTTTCGGAATGACAGATTGCTTCTAAATGGGAATCATCATATTTATTTGAAAGATCCAAAAAGGAAAACCAGGAGAAATGTTTGTGGAATATGCAAGGTACTTGATCAAATCGTTTGTAATTGGTTGTCAGGTTGAAGAAATTCTCAATTCTTTGTACCATTTTAATATTGGGTTGATTTTGATGCTACCTTACCACAGAGACATTTCAGTGCACTCGTCAGCATCAGCATGCAGTAGTTTAGTAAATTCATTTAATATTTGCAATAGAAAGTGTCTGAATAGACCACATATGGAGTTTAGCAGGCAACTTAATTAATTTAGTAATATCAAAATAAATGTATTTTTATATCATGCAGTCAGTGTTGATTATTAAAAAACATTATCACTAAAACCTTTTGTTAAAATAAATAGCTTTTAGCCAATGCCAGCTTTCATAAACGTGAAAGACTAAATCTGTAGCTGTTTTAAATTGACAAGCATCTTGAGGTTAATGTGATTTGCATGTAGACAGCAGTTGGTGAACAGTGTGGGAATATGACTATTTTTAAATCTTGAGAGGTGAGAAGCAAAAGAGGCTTTGCAGTTCTGGTTGACCTCAAGACCTCCTGAGCCGTGAGGCCTCTCGTGCCTGGGTTATCAGGCACTTGCCAGGCCTGCCGTCACCCTCTCCCAGCCTAAAGAGCAAAGCAGGCAGCATATGCAGAGGTTAATGATATCTCTGTCTGTGCTCTTGTGCGTCAAAATATCTTAGTCCTACATCCTTCTCTTTTTAGGCCTTTTTACTTTATTCTCCACCAGGATCATTTATGATAATGCTTTATCGAGGTATACTGTTAATACTGTGGCATGTGGATTTAACGTCATTGTCAGTTCACACGTCTGTGAATAAAGTTGATCTAAACCCTTGTCTAGTCCTAACCCTTTCCCTGGAGCGTGGCTCAGGTCACTGCTAGCCTAACACTGACTTTATTTGAGTTATATCCAAGAGCTCAAATAGCACCAAACATAACTTGTTATTTTTGTACTGTGGCAGTGGACAGAACCCTGAGACTACAGCTCTGTGGTGTGCTTGTTAAGAGGCTGGGTTTTTCTTCATGGGCAGCTGCTTTTGAATTTACAGCAAATTCCAAGTTCCTAATGCACATGACAAGGTAAAAGCCCCCAGCTAACCTTTGAAGATCTGAACGAAGCCTGACACTACTCACCACTACAGAGAGAGGAGTGTGTTTCACTTTGCGTTTTAACATTTGTTCAGAATTTTTGCAGAAGTTAACATTGTTCTGCAGGTGGTCTTTTATTCCGAGTCAGTAGAGAAGTGTGCTTTTAATTATATGAATGTGGTGAAACTGTTGAGCTTGAAACAACAATGCTAGCCATGGCACGGGACTCCTCTGTACAAGCACACAACCTCATTTCCCTTTCACATTTGACCCCTCATACAATCACCCACACACAGTTTTTCCACTCTAAGACTGAGATGATACTGTTTAACGGGCTAGAAATCAATAAACAATTAGAGCTATACTGAACGTGAGAGGGAAGCCCTTATTATGTAATGCAATAGGCACTGTTCCTCTGAACAAGCCACAGCCAGTTCATCTGTTTTTTGTTTTTTTTTATTATATTTGTGCCTTCATTCTTTCTTTAACTCAGTATTTACTTGACATCCATTTGCACGTGTTTCTCTGTGAAACGTTTTCAGAAGTGTCACTGTATTGCTACACCACCTTCAAGAGAAGGTGTAGCATCTGAATTCTGCAGTTATCACAATTACTGTGCTCTGCTGATATGTTGATAATCATAAAGAGCTAATTTTATGGGGTCTGAATGTGGTTTTTAAGAGGACTGGACCAGCAGAACCAATAATTTTATTTTCCCTCCCGTTTACTCGTTTAATACATTCATGCAGAACATTGCTGGTAATTATGAAATTGTATGTCCATCTATTTATTCACACTGGTTGATAGCTGTATCATTGCCGGTTTAGTCAAGTTGGGGGGAGCATTTTTTCACACTTGGGATGTTTTTGTATCTTCTGTTTTAACAAGTACAGCATCAGATTTCCTGATTTTCCATTTTACTGTCAAATGACTTGTATGATCACAACGTTTGTATCGGCCAATGAAAATGGTGTTCGACAGAGTTGGTGCCTTTTTATATTTATATTTGTGACCTTTTGCAAACTCCAACACCCGTTATGAATACTGGGCGTTGTTTAGTCTGAAATAAACTGTTGTTGTTTACATATCCTTCTCTTTGCACCTACTGATTGGCCAGAGGGTAGAGTAGACAAGATAAACAGTTCCTTAAGAGCAGATTTGTTATTTCACCTGTTTCTCTTCAGCTACCTGTGTATAAAAGTGTAGTGGACCTGAGTGTAAAATCAATCATGGCTTTTTTCAACAACATAGCATGTTAAGTTTGTAATTTTTCCACTCAGCAGTAAACACTGTTCACCAAACACCAAAACCAAAGGTACAGACCTTCCTGTAAACCGTGGCCATCTTCAGTGTGTGATCATTTTTGCACAGGGTCCTCTTGCTTTGACTGTGCGCCATTTGTTCTGAACTTTGCTTATATTAAAACGTATTCCCCAAGTCCAAAATTAGTAACCCCAAAATTAGTAACCCCTTTTAGTAACCCCCAAAATCCCAAATCCCATGATTTCCGGGAGAGAGAAATGCCTTGTGGATATCTTGGTGTCCCAGTAGACCTGTTACTTCATCATCATTTTTTTCTTTAAAAAAATAGCTTTAAGAGTTATTAATCTGTTCACCTTTAAAAAGAGCAGTCAAGGACAAACAAAAATTACGCTAACACTGAGTCAGATCTGTGAGAAGAGGCTTGACATCAGAAAAAGAGCAGATCCAGACTCAGTCAAAGTACTTGTTACTTTTAAAGAGAAAATAAACGCGTGCCTTAAAAATTCTTTGTTATCCTTGTGGTGTTTTTAGTGACGGCCCATTTTCTGACATCAGATACACAACACAGCTCTGCGCTGCTTACAAAGTGGTTTTCATTTGGTCTGTTGTGTATTAGCACATATGTTGCCCTTATATAGAAGTGAGCGTCTTCCACCTCTAGCTGTGTCGTGAGACTTAGAATGTGGCCACACCAGCAGCTCAGTCACTTCCTCTCCTGCACCCATGCTTTCGTGCTGTGATAGCAGACCCCATAATACTATAAGTAGTTGTGGTAGATGGCCATCGGTGACTGATATGAGGAACTGGTACTAACATAACTAGCAGTTTGTGAGATATTCTCTCTAGCTACAATGGCCAGCAGAAGATGCCACCCCTTTTGTGTATCTCTAACAAAATCTAGCTTGCCCAGTTGGTGTGTGTGCGTATAAGGAAGTATCGCTGAAGGACAGTAGTTGCTGTATGAATTGACCATTTTCAGTATTACTCTCCTGCATTGTTTACTGTACGTACACTTGGCAGTGTATTTTGTTGGTGTTACAGTCATTATTTGGGGCTATAAAAGATTTAGCTTCCATATATTTACTAATATAAGCTGGATGCTTTTTTTTCTTTTGACGAAATGACTCAGTCATTTAGTCTGGAGAGCAAACAATGCACAACAGAATGAAAACATGTTGCCTAGCTCAGGATAGAGCTACAGAAGTATAGTAAACTGAGGTAAATTAAAGATGTATATGATCTGAACTATGCTGTTTTGTTTTTCAGCATACAGCGGGATGTGCGATGTATCTTGTGGACATAAAATTCATTGCTCACGGGCACTGTTGCCATTATTTTGAGGGCGTTGGCTTTACTGATAAGATGGCTGTAAAATAGCAGTGTCACTCTCCCTTCCTTACTTTTTTGGTGTTTAACTTTGGTCCTTGTAGCAGAGCTTTAGAGTCGCGGTTTTTATGTGTATAAATACTTTGTTGTTCTGCTGTCAGGGATGAACTTTGTCTTCAGATATGATAACGTTCAGAGTTCAGCATGAGCCCAGGTTTTGGAAAAAACAGTTTGTGACCAAATGACAACAAAAAAAAATGCTTGTTTTCCAAAACTCAGATGTAATAATTTGGTGGTACTCAAGCTCCGTACTGTCAATAAGAAAATAGTCAAAGATATTTATATTATGGGGTATAAATAAAAATAAAATGAATAATGTCCATGAGGACGAGTGCAATAAATGTCTTTGTTTACAAAAAGTATATCTGTATTTGCACTTTACAGAAGCAACAATGACTTCTGCATCTGCAGACGTATTTTTAGAAGTATTGATTGCTTACTCATCATATCTTTCACTTGTCACTAAATCTGACAAACACTCACAGTTATTCATTGAAAATAGTCTTTTTTCTTTGATCTACAGTTTTTGAAGATCCTAAACAATTGTTTATGAGCTTTGCAACTTTTCTGTGTTCAGTCAAAATGCACAAATGGTAACAGTTTGTTTTTGCTTGTTTTTCTTTTGATCAACAGCTCCTCCCCGTATATGCAGGAGAATGGGAAGGCTTTGCATTTTCAGCCTCCAGTGTTAGAGTTTGGGACCCAGTAAGTGCTGCTCTCACTTTCTGCTTTAATATTTCTATCCAAGCATTGCTGTTGTTAATATTGTACTGAAGAGGATGACAGCTTTAACTATATAGTCAGCAGCATAAGACAAGGGGGAAAAAATGTGATTTGATTTTGCCATCTCAAATGAATGATGTGGAAAACCCAACTGAGTTATTTTAATGTAGAGCTAAAGCAAGCCAGTGGTGTCATCTGTCACTGTGATGAATACTATAGAAGGGAGCATTTCATAAACTGAGGGCCCTTCATTGTTAGAATAGCCAAGTATAGCAGTCAGTTTGGTTTTCCAGCATCCAGACACACTGCAGAGGGTTGAAGAACTTGTTTGCCTTGATACTCCCAAAACACACGGTCTATTAGGCACAATACTGTGGTTGCACGGCAGTCCCCATTGCTTCTGCTTAAAGGTAAACAGTCACAAGCAGCTTTTATTAGTTCATATTTTATGTCATAGATTTGGAATGCAGAAGGCAAAAGATATCCCAGTATTAGATACATATTTGGACACTAGAATGAAATTGCTTCTGGGAGTTACAATTAATTTTAAAATAGTACTATAAGACTCCCCATCCACTCACCATTTTGTGGTTTCCTTTTTATACATGAGTTGTGGGATAACGTTGTGGTTCTAACAGTAACACCGACTCAAATCGGTTGATATATGTGGCCAAAGAGAACAAAAATGAACTTGTTCATAAGAACAACAAAGTACATTTGAGCAGGGGAACTGCAAGTGATGCAAACCGCACCAAGCACTGTGTTTTATCTTAAGCATGCTGGAGCGCCTAGTTTGGCATTCCAAACAATATTATTAGAGCATGCCATTTTGATGCGGTTAAGAAGATCATGTTTGCCAATATCAAGAGTATTTTTGTGCCTCTTGGTGAAAATTTGGCATTACATGTAATCCATACATGTTTGATCAGGCTGATTGTTGGAAGAAAAAGTAGAAACGATTGAATTTGACCACAGTCTCGCTTGATTTAAATTCTGCTGTACATGCAGTTCATTTGCCTAAAATGAAAGTAAAGTCGCTCTGACTGACAAACAGGAAGCAAAAGATGCTTCAGTTGAGGCTTGTCTCAAATGAAGAGTCTGGTAATATGAAGAGTTTCATGATTTTCTGCTGCAAAGTGTCTTTTTTTTTTTCCCCCCAGCCCGTTTTTAAAATTGTCTCAAATTATATACTGTAATGCCATATTGTGTAGTTCTTTATATAGATCTCTAAATGAAACCTTTTCATAATTGTTCAGAGCTGAGGTGCCTCTGTTTGTGTGCATTTCACTCAAGACAACTACAGGCGAGTAAAATAGCTTTTCTCTCTGCATTCATTTGTTGTGAGACAGGAGCATTCATACTCATGCATATACAGAAGAGAGCAGCAGACATGACGTGGATTATTTCAAACCCAGCATGGAAAGGAGGAGCTGGGTTGGAGGTGGAGTTCAAACGAGCTTGCAGAGGTGGCAGCAGCAGCTGTACAGAGGCTAAAGCGACTTAAATACCCCACTTATTCAATTTGCCATTCAGATGTGTAGACAAGTATGAGCTGAGTAACAGACTCATATCTTACTCTTTACTTTTACTCAATTTAAAATAAGTCTTGTGTAGTAATTCACTTTATGTCAGTGCATAACTTGCACTTCTAATTTTAAACCAGTAAAAATAAGACTCCTGTGTTCCTGAGCTTCCCCCGCAGAGAAGGAAGAAGTCGTTGTATACTTTGTTCTACCTGCGATGTTGAGCAGAAGAGACACACAAGATGAAACGAGTGGCAAAATGTCAGTAAATCCTACTACACTGAGACTGCACTTTGCAAACAGCTTTAAAGGGATGGGTTCAAATGCACTTACCCGCACATGCAGCTGGTCCGGCTACCAAACATTTAATAGAAAGGCTCAGATTACAGTTCACAAAACGGGAGCGTGACTTTGTTCTCTGCTGAGAATGACTGTACGTCACTATATGTTGTCAGTGCAAATGGGTTATATTACAAACTGTTTAAGCTGCTCTTAACTTGATCTGTACATGCACAGCTGCACTGCTCTGATCAAATGGAAAGACTGTGGAGGAAAAACAAAAACAGTAGTACTTGGAGCAGAGTGGGGTCAAGTGCTGTTTGCTCAATGATTTCTGCTACCACATATCAAAGAATAAAACCGCTGTCAAGTGAAGTTAATGAAGGAAAGAGATGCACTGTGAAACTTTTTGTCCTTATCATATTATCACATTGTAATGTGTGTTAAACAAATGCTTGCTGGCCCAACAGGCTGAACATTATGTGAAACATGTTCTCAAAAGCCCCACCCCCCTTTTTTCTTTTTTTAAATGAGAAAAAAAAAGTCATGTGAGTATTGATCTGCCTAGTATTGGGACCTAGCTCTCTTTACCTGTGAGACTGTCAGCTTTTAAGTTGTCCCACTTCAGTTATACACAGGTAAAATAACATTAACATCCTTCATGACAGAAGGTGTTATACAGATGTGTGTAACTCTGAAGGCCCCTAAAGTGCTTGTGCGAAGGGCAGGGTAGGAGGCATTCACCTAACACAAAACCCTAGGAAGCGTCATGTGACTGTAATAGATTAAAAGTGGCCAGACTGGGAGAGTTTGTTTGATATAACAGCCAGCTTTTCATAGCCTTCCTTATTTGCTTATTTGTGTATGTATGTGGTTTTAATTCTCACAGTGGCAGCTTGTTTGGATACAATAAAAGAGCTCATACATGTTACTCATCTTTTCCATGCAAATCGTTTGAGTTTCCTCTTACAGCTTCCCTGTATTGACAGAATGCAAAATGCTACTGATCTACTGCAGAGGATCAGAACTATGAGGCTTATCTAAATTATTATGGAAGAATTTGTAAACATAGACTTAACAGTGGACAAAGGATTAACTTTCATATAAGTGCAAAGGCTTGAGTGTGACCGTCTTTGCTCAGCTCCACTGGTCTTGCTCAGCTTCATATTATAGCTTTAAACCTGTTATTATTTGGGATAGAGAAATGTGGTTTACATAATTAAACAGCATGTAAAGAATCTCCCAGGGTACGCTTTCAAAACTATGCATTTTTAAATAAACGTTCATGCACACCCCACTTTCTCAGGGAGCAGCAGGGGGATCTAAGGTATGCAGGCATGTGTGAATATTCTTATAGATGTGTATGTAGTGAACTATAATGATGTGTACCTCCATTTATTCAGCTAGCCATGGCACTCCTGTAACTCACTGGGGAATCCTAACGTTCTCATGTGTGTCTTTACAGGCCGCTGGGGCTGCCAAGAGCTGAAACCATATATATACACAACCCCAGTCAGGAAGTTCCTGTCACACTGCTGTCAATGTTTACATCCAGCAGGCATTTTTACATACCTTCCTTTCACAGAAGAGTAAGTCCATAGAAGATTCTTAACAACTAGTGATGCTTAGAAATAATTGCAATTGAAGTAAAATGTGTATCTTGTTCAAATAACTTATTGCTTTGTGTTTTCTCTGTACCCAGGTGATCCCTCCTAGGGGGAAGGCATCTTTTAAACTAATTTTCCTCCCGTCTGAGGAGGGCAATATAGAAAACACATTATTTATAAACACATCGGCCCATGGGCTGCTGTCATACCAGGTGAGTTGCAGACGTGTTTTTTTACCCTCACTTCGTGTCTCCAGATAAGGGGATAAGCATTTGCTTACTGTTTGCATGCTATTGTTTTATCGCAGTATGTGTCCTTGTATGAGCTTACAAACAGTCTCGGTCATGTCAGCTTTTGTTATTCTCTAAGAAAGTGTTATCCAAAATAGAAGCTGACCATACTGCTGGTTTCATGCTTGCTTCGTCCCACGTGCACACGCTCACACGCAAGTCAAAACGCTGATCTTTGTGCCATTAGAAAGTTGAGCATGCAAATTATGTTTAATTCAAAAATTGTTTGCAAAGCATGGCTGAGACTAAAGAAATAAAGAGAAATAATGCTGGTAGGAGAAAGCGTTTATTTATTCAGGGCTCCGCTGTTACCTCGAGGTAGAAAGCACGCGGTTTCATAAATTATTTTTTTTTGTGTGTATTTGAGGCTTTAATTATTTCACTGAAAATGTTTTTGCATTTTACTGCAGCTCTGCAAGCTCGAGTTAAAGTAGATTGCTACAGGGAGAAGAAAAATAAAGTCTGGTTGTGAGACCACTTTAGGGTTTATCTAACCTCAGCTTGCTTAAATACTGTAGCCTTTGGTTAGCTTTGTCAGAGATGTTTGCCTTTCAAGGCTCGGCTTAACTGAAAATTGTGTCACTTGCAATGCTTGCTGTATTTGAAGCAGGATCAGTTAAGTTGTAAGTTGGATGTCAGACATAATTGGGCTCTACACTGAAACCAAAGCATGCAGAGACTGCCCACAGAAATCCAAAAGTCTTAAGTCTGTGTAATGACGGTTGTCATAGGCAAGTCTCGACACTCAACAGCCATCTTGGCAACTCCTCTGGCATTTATTTATTACCAACAAAACTCAGTTTCCTGGTTTGATTATTATTAAGGAGTGGCTTTGGGAGTAAGGGTGTTCACAGGCTGCTGTTATTATCACAGCAGCATTATAAGAGTTTGACTTTATTTCAGGATATAATCAGGATCAAGCCATCACACCTGTGATTTTAAAAAAGATACCATAGAAACTTCTATGTGAAATTAAAGTTTGCAATCGGTACAGTGCCACAACAACGAAGTAAACATGAGCCAATAACAGGCCACTGTCTTTAATACAGTAATGTTTGCACTTGATAGTTTTGCATAATTTTCTTCATAGTTTAAACATATAGTGGAGCTATATTCAACCAGTTTGCCTTTATTGTTTTTGAGTTCTTCCATGTGCATTCAGACTGGAATAAATCATCCCAAACACTCGTATGTGTTGATGACACTTGTTTGTGTACTTGCTGACGATGTTTCTTAGTATAAATGTTAACTGCTTGTTTTTCAGGTATTTGGTGTGGGAGAAGACCAGGGATCATTAAAATCTGTCCAAAGAAAGGATAGTGTGCTAATATTCCCTCACATCCAGAGCATTAAGCTGACCCAAACTCAGGTACTTTCTTGAATGTCTCTGTGTTTTTCTGTGGAGGACACACAGAGTATTGAATAAGAGCTCATCATTGGAAACAGCTGATTTTCCACTTTCCTGCCAACGCTGATAAACAAAATTGGCTGCAAAGATACAAACAGGAGCTTTGTTATGCACACTGGCATGAGCTAGGTCTTATTAAATTATGAATGTGTTTGGCGTCAGCACAGAACTTGATAGAAAAAAAAAAAGCTTCTTTTTTAACATTTTTAATTAAAAATGTTAATGTTTGCTTCCAATGTAACAGACACTTGCTTTCAAATCAAATTAGCCACACAGAAGCATTCATTCGTACACGCTTCACAGCGACGCAAAACCGAAAACCAATGAACAACTTCTGTATAGTTTTTGAAACAAGCTGAGGCAGTGAAAGTGTGTGTCTGTCTTTGTCTGTGTGTAAGAGGCATCTGAAAGGCGTGTCCGCCTCCACAACAGGAAGTGGGGTGGCAGTTGCAAAATGTCAGCTGAGCGAAGTGCAGAGACTTGTGTTCACTCAGTCACACAAACGGCTGCCAAAGCTGCATGCACGATTTTTTTCTTTCTATCTCTCCCCCACAGTGTTCATGTATATGTGTATTTCTTTTTCTTCTTATCGCACACAAATTGTAACATTTGCACCAACTTTACAATTTTTTTGCAATATTTTTTTTCTTTGTGGTGTTATGCTTCATGTTGTAGCCGATGTTTAAGTCTTTTTAGTGCCGTTTAGGTTCTTATTCCATGTTATGTGCATATGAGGTTGAAATAGTGTTTTTCACTCTGTCTTGCAACTTTGTAGTGACTTCCCCATCTGAGCTCATTCCCACTTTACAAATAATTGCTTAAGCACTTCAGTGCCAGGACTTTCAGTTTTGTTCTGTTCTGTTGCTTGAAGTTCAGCTCAAATCTGTAATTAGGTACATGCATGTATGCTTACTTTTACTTGATGTTCTTTTGTCACACCTTTCCCAGATCAGCGGCTCTCAAATCAGTGTAAACAAAGTGGATTGGTCATTGTTTGTTTATTTACCTTGAAAAAGTGTGGTCTTTATACACCAAATTGTTGCACTCTGATATGTTAAAGTACAACTTCAAGAAAGCTGCTCTAAACTTTGTATCCTGTTGTGCACCTGTTGGGATTACAGTACTGCAATGCAAATGCTTTTACAGCAAGTAAAAGAAAAAGGCTGTTTAACCTGTGACCATTGCTGTTGCTCTTGCAGGAAGATGCCTCCAACATCACTATACTGGGTCTACTCCTGGAGTGCAGCTTACCGAAGAGTTGGAACAGTCCACAGGTAATTTGTCTCCATCTGTTTCAGTAGTTGTCGAGCCTTTTCAGCTGACACGCTGCTCTGGAGAATCATGTTTTACAAGTACAGGGATTCGCGTGCCTGGATTTTAGACCTCTGAATTTAGAGGTTCTGGGAAGATCTTGGCACATTACTCCAGCTCAGAATGGTTTTAAACACACCTGAAAATTCAGCAGCTTCTCTCAAGCACTGTTGTTGATTTTAAAATCCTAGATATTCTTGATTTGCAGTTACTGCAAGCATTTGAAAATATCAAAAGAAAAGCACGATGCTATGAGAAGAAGCTTAGGGCAAACTTTGTGGAAATAAGGAGACATAAATAGAAAGGCAGTTAGCCGCGTACTTGATTTTTTTTTACGATGTGTGATCTTGCACCATTTTTAGTTCACCCCTACTTAGCAAAATCGGAGCTGAGCTTCAGTCCTCTTGAGCAGAAGGCCTTCCAGTCTTAAACGTCCAACAGACAGCCGGGCTCGTCATCTGAGCGCCTTCTGTTTTCTACAGAAGCCCTGGGGAGAGGGAGATCTCTTGCCAGGCTTTTAATTGCTTTCTCAAGTGACCTTATAATCGAAGAAGTGCACATGAAGTGAGAGAAGACGGCTGCAGACACCTACGCTGTCATATTAATACAAACTGAAATCTTTCTCGTGTGCTGTGGCGTGAGTGCCCCGGCCGTAACTTTTGGCTCGTATCCAGGACCGACACCTGCTGCTCAGTTCTTTTTCAAGTCTACTTGAACAAAATGGGCTTTGGGTCGGAGTCGCGGCTGCGTACAGATCAAATGAGCCCAACAGAAGTTACCAGCAGTCTTGGTTTCTCGGGATTAGTTTTGCTTTTGCAGGTCTTGATCCCCCAGTGGCACCAAGCCATAGTATCTGTCTGCAGTTCGTCAAGTGGTGATTCACCCACTGAGAGTGAGATTTGCACTATCCCACTACTGATCTGTCAACTTTAAGAGGGTGTTAGTAACAGGGAGGGTGGTAGCAGTTAACAGACTGGCAAAAGTGGGCATCTAAGTCAGGGTATGTATTTAGTCTCTGTTCCCGCTTGTTGGATTTTGTTTTAAATTCTCAGATTACTCGTCATTGTTCATGTGCTCCTTATTTTGTCCTTGTGTTTGGTGCATGACTGTATGCTTTTCCTGTTCTGTCCCAGGGGTCCTGCCTCCAAAGCGAGGAGCGTCTCAGTCTGCAGATTAATCTGTCGGCGCGTGGTGACCAGCCTGCTGACCTGGACAAGCTCAAGCCCTATGTCATTGAGCACATTTTGGTCCTACTGGTGGCCCCTGCTGCTGAACAGGATGCATCCGGTGGGTGTCTGCGACCTTTCTGATTCATGCCCTGAAGGCAATTCACACCGCAAGCGTGCCACGCTGCACGACCTGACTCTGACTGTCGTTCATAAAACAGTATTTCAGTATGAAAAGAGAAACATGCACTGGTATTTTATTTATTTATTTATTTCAGCCTACACATGAATTACATCATTGAATGTTTGTGTGATGGAGCTCTATCAAAGCAAAATAATGTTTACTTTTTAACAGATTTAACCATAACAGAGCTTCTATATTTCCTGTGGAGTCGCTTCCATTTTTTAAAACGTATTAGTTTAACTAGAGAAGGAATACAATTAAAAGACTTTGATTATTTTGCAGTTTTGAAAGAACTGTCTAATGAGAGGCATGGGAAATATGACAGCAGTCCTGATTTTGTTTTCTTTCTCTGGTTTTTGCACCAAATCAGGGGCGAAGGTTCAAATTATTTTGGCCACAGTTGTGTACACAGCATCAGTGTACAGTTCCCGTGATTAGTTTGAACCATTATTGTTTTTCAGAACTGCTTTCTGAAGTATTTTATTGTACTTACCTGTTTTCTGATGTCGCTTTGTTTGAGTTGTCATCCTCATTCTGTTGTATTACACATGAATCACATTTGTATACATTATTCTCATTCCTCTTTGCTTCTTCCAACAGGGGAATCAAAAATAAGAGTTTATATGTTAAATTCTGGAGGGAAGAAGCTCTATATAAAGGTGAGAGTTCTGCCTTGTTGTACAACAGTCAGCGAGTAGAATTATTGCAGCTCTAAAACGTTGTTTTATGTCTCCAGGACATGCAGGTGCTATCAAAAGTAGAGGCTAGCTTGGACTTTAATCAGGTTCTTTTGACACCAGAAGCAAAAAACTTCACTGAAGTGGCTACACTGGCCTGCAGAGGTGACTACTTATTTAAGTTGCAATAGTTTGCTCTAAGCCCGTACCGATTCTTCTGAGTGAAATTGTATTTGTATTTTCTATCAGGCTCATTGCCTGGCCTCGACCAGAAATGTATAAGTCATATCAGTTTGAAAATTATGGGAAACAGGACAGCCTACAGCTTCCCTGGACTACATGTTCCACACAGGTAACATGGAGGAATTTTGTAATCATCACAATAAACGTATATCTGATCTGAAACAACGTAGCCCCAGAAATAGTTCATTTAAGTGTTTTTAAGGTACTAATAAACACAGACAAGTATATCAATGTATATCATCTATATTTTCCTTCTGGGGTCATTTCTATACTAATGTTTTTATTTCTTTCTTCAGATGGCCTGTTGGGGATTTGTTCAGCCTGTTCCAGATGAAACAAAGAGCTGCTAACCAGGTGGACTTGTGGCTCAGCAACCCCTTCCCTGTGCCTCTCATTGTGTTGAATGCAAGCCTCTCAGAGAAGCTGCAGGGGGTAATGAAGGTAGGCATGCACTACTGCAACATGTGATGATAGGACGCAGTTTTTATCACACGATGATCAAATTTGCGCCAGGTTTTGACCATAGATTTTGACCTGTAACAAGTTATTCATTCATCATATGGATTCTAAACAAAGTGGAAGATTTAACAGATTATCTCTGCTGCCCCCTGTCTGTCAGGTGATGCACTTCAACACTCCACTGACAGTTCCTCAGGGCTGCTGGCACGTCCTGTCCCTCCAGCTGCTCAGCAGGGCCCTGCCTGTTAACCAGGTCTCCACCCTGAGTCTGAATACCAGCCTGGGCACAGCACTGCAAGTTCCACTGTACTTCTATCCTAATCCTTCCAAGGTAAAATAGCAGTTTCAGTGGTGAGTAGGTAGTGTGTTTGGGTCGGGCATTTGTGTAGAAATTAAAAGTTGTATGTTTGCCATCAGGGAGAGGTGGTGTTTGAGGCGGAAAGAGAGTGTGGACGTCCTTGTCCTCTTAGACTATCTGAAACAGGTAAAACTTCTCTCTTTCTTTCTTTCTTCCTGTGATGGAAGATGTTATAATCCAAGTTATTTTCTGCTGTGTTTTATTAGGTCGCTCAGAGTGGCAACGCTCTCTTCTTCCAGATTTTTCCCACTCGTCTTGGGCTGTGGACAGCAAACTAGCAGCTGAACTCTGCTCTCGATGGCAGAGCCACAAAGACAAGCTGCCTTGCAGGTTATTCTTGAATTTAACGCACACACAGAAACACACACTCCTGCGCTGTGTGCTTTTATATTCCATCAGCGGTCAGCATTAGCATAATTATTCATGTAAATATGTTCGTCTTGTCAGGTGGCCGAGACTCCCAGTGGAGGCATCGTCTCTTCTGGACTTTGGTGCTACTCCTGTCAATGAGAGCAAGGTCGGTTATGTTTGTTTAATGAAAATACAGCATTTATTTTTTATTAGTTGTACATTTTAAGATTTTTTTTTTTAAATTTAGGAAACATTTATTCTTAACAAGCATTTGTCTTATAAAGGAAAATTTTTTTTTTGTTCCAGGTTAAGACGTTCATGCTGAAGAACCCTTCGTCTTCAGTGGTTTCTGTAGAGATTCGGGCCCTCTCTCTGTACCCTGCTCCCCTGGAGGCTCTGGACCTTCTAACCAAATGGTACATTGTCAAGTTATTGTTGCAGTTTAGTACACGGCTGTTTGGAGTTTTGATGCCGCAGCACCTCCTTCTACTCCACTTCTGAAGGTGTTTTCTTTGTTTGGATTGGCAGGTTTAATATCAGCCCTCTCTCTGTTAACATCAGCACAACAGAGTTCTCTCTGTTGGCTTCTTCCTCCAAGGTAAGCCTCGGAAAAACTCCTCAAAATAAAGCTGTGCCACTGTCTCATGTTCCTTTCTTTGACTAATCCTTTCCGTTTCTTCCCTCCTGTGTGCATCTGTACAGGTGGGTAAGAATATGGAAGAAAAAACCGGAGTCTTACGTCTGCTGCTGCAGCCCTGGGAGTCCAGAGAGGTTGCTGTGGTTTTTACTCCCTCTGAACACAAACCCACCACCACCATTCTTATCATCAGGTATTCATTGATAATAGTGTTAATGGATTTGATTGTGTTTTCTGGGTGCATATGTGCTGAGTTTTTTGTGTTCCATAGACATTTCACAAATCCGTTTTCCGCCATTTTTGTGGTACCCGGTTTGGTACAAAAGTGTAGTGGAACGTGTTTTGTAGCCAGTTTTTAAAAAGTCGGTAAGTTGTTTGTTTATAACACTGAAGACTAAATGTGGCATGATTTAAGTGTCTCTTGATTTCCTATTTTAAGTTTCGACGTCTGAGTTTGTGTGTTTTTAATATTTTTTTCTTTCTTTCTTTTTTTTTTTCAGGAACAACCTGACGGTGTTTGACATGGTGATGGTGCAGGGCCACGGGGCTAAAGAGCTGCTAACAGTCGGGGGGAAACTGCCCGGTCCTGGGGCCTCTTTACGCTTTAATGTTCCTCAGTCAACGCTAATGGAGTGTCGTGATGGTGAGAGTGAAGTTTATCAGCTGTCATATTGATGTAAATTTTAAGCTAACGTACGATCAAAATCAGGCTAATGGGCATTATTTCTGACGCTTACAGGTCTGCGCAGCAATAAGCCCCTTTTTGCCATCAGAAAGAGCTTCAAGGTGGAGAATGCCGGCGAGCTTCCCCTGACGGTCATGTCAATGAATATAAATGGTTACAAGTGTCAGGGATTTGGCTTCGAGGTGCTGCAGTGTCATTCCTTCAGCCTCGATCACAACAGCTCCTCTGAGCTCACCATAGCGTAAGTGGAATTTCACACCCCTTTCCTTCATGACTTCCCCTCATTTAACTTTTTGGGTTTCATTTTAAACCATAATGTGGTTTACTTTGCTGGTTGCGCAATATATTAGTTGCCCAATATCCTACTTCTCTTGTTATGTATTTATTTTTTGCTATTTCTCTTCCTTTTTTATATTCTTGCACAATATGTCCTGAATATGTCTTCCTCTCCTTTTTTAAAAATCTCATCATTTTGGCTCTTTTTTTAATCATTTTGCCGTTTGTTTCTCTCTCTGCCTCTACCTGTCCGCGTCTTCAGGTTTACCCCAGACTTCACCTCATCCTGGGTCATTCGGGACCTCACCCTTGTGACATCACGTGGCACTTCTTTCCCTTTTACCCTCAACGTGACGCTTCCCCATCACATGTTGCCCCTCTGTGCCCAGGTGGTTCCTGGCCCCAGCTGGGAGGAAACTTTCTGGGTGGTCACCCTCATCTTCACATGGTCAGTAACAGTAATTTGTGAGGAGAAGCGGATGCATCGGGGAACATTTATTGATTGGGGTTTAGTTTTTGATTAACTTGTAAATTTTTTCGGATCTCTGTTTTTGTTGCAGTTTCTCCTTGTTTGGTGTGTGCCTGATGGCCTTTTATCAAGCACAGTTTATCCTGCATGAGTTCTCTGCACCGAGCAGCAGGAGCAACCACAACTCTGTCTTGTCCCGGGAAAATGGTTCAGTCAATAATATCACACCTAATGGAGTACAGTATGTAGATTTGTCTTCCTCATTTATTTATGTAGACCAATCGTAAACATAGCAGGAAAACGTTTTGGTGTTAAAACACTCTAAATAGTCAAATGTCTGTCTGTGCAGTAAAACAAAAGGCAGTTGTAAGACCTACGTGGACACCTGCCACACATCCGACAAAGGTAAAGGCCGCGGGTCTCCAGCCTTAGCCAACAGCCTCGCCCCTCGACCTCAGTCCTCAAAGAAGGGCTCCTCAACCACACCCTCCCAACAACAGAAGAAATGCAAGGTTTCACTCTATTACTCCAAATATAAACCCAGCTCATCCACAGCATCAGCTGGTGCTGTGACAGTGGACGAAGAGCTGGAAGACCTGAGACCAGACCCTCCCCTCACTCCCGACACCGACGTCTGCAACAACAACAACGAGCCAGCTTTCATCAATGAGATGGAGAAGATGACAGCCCCAGACTTTAAAGAAGTCGTAGAAGATACAATGCCAGCAGCGGTTATGTTTCCCATGGAAATACCTGCTGGTTTCCCAGATAATGTCACACTGGGTCCAGGACCCAGACCGGGCCTGTTAGTGTGCAGTCCCATAGAAAACACTGAGCACTATGCAGAGAAGATGGAGTCTGAGAAAAGGGACAGTTCTGAAGTCGAGGTAAAGGAGGAGTTTTTGTTAGACTGCTGCATTTCTGTTTAATTACAATAACAAATTCATTTCTCTTTTGACTTTTATCATCAAAGAGATTTCTATAGAAAAAAAAAAACCCAACTGTCATCCCTGTTTGTTTACCCCGTCTAGCTGAGAGACGACTGCAAAGGACAGAAAAAGAAAGCGCAGAGCACAGAGTCTGGCACTGCAGCAGGGAATAATAAGGGAAAGAGGAGCCGCAGGAAGACTGAAAATGTCTCCAGGTAATACACACGTACTTAACCAAAGCAACACTTAATGTTTTTAAAGCTCGTGATGAAAGATACCTTAAGACATATCTTTGACGTTTAATGTAAAAACAAGCAGACACTCAGTTAACCCAGTAATATAAATATATATAATGTGTTGTTTTGGGGGGGGGGTTTTGTTGTTGATTTGTCTCCCAATTACTGTTGTAGCGCTCCCGAGCACAACATGCAAGTAACACCAGAGAGGGAGAAGGAACCTGTTTGGAAAACTGCGGACTTTGTCAGTGGACCCCGCAGCAGGAACCGCTCCACCAACAGCTTCAAGACAGAAGCACTGAAGCCTGTGCAGACTGCTGAGAGCCCACTCAAACAGAACGGTGGGCACAAATAACTGACTCGGCCATTACCGAGCTTCCCTTAAATGAAGCTACTTTGGTGAGGAAAGTCGATTCTCATTTCGCTGGGCTTTGTTCCTGCCAGGTGTGTGTCCTGCTCGCACTCGGAAGAAGTGTACTCCAGAGTGGCGCGTGGGCAGCGTCTGCGAATCAGGCTCAGACTCAGGCAGCTCATCGGGCAGCGTGAGGGCCAGCAGAGGGAGCTGGGGCAGCTGTAGCAGCACCAGCAGCATGGAGGGAGACAAGGACGCCAGTGCCCGGACACACCGCTCCACTACCTCATCTAGAAAAAGTATGGGGCGCTTACCTTCTCTTGAAAAGAAACCCAACTCAAATTGTTTTGTTGCAGTGCTGCTTTTTTTGGGTTTATAGCGGTGCTGTCTCTGCAGCCAGCCTCACACTTTCTCAGCTGTTGAGTGAATGCGTGTAATGTAGGAAACTAGTCAGTAAAAGTCTTCTTATAATAGATGAGAACTGTAGTTTGCCACTTTTTAACATTAGTCAGTTTGTTTGTTTTTCCAGGGGACTCCATGCAGTACAGTGTGTACCCAAAAGAGGTTGACAGCTACCAGCCCATTAATGCCAACTATAAGACTAAAAGGTACAACAAGAACTGGTTCTGATTAGTATCAATATAACATTTCTTTTTCTTTTTTTAATCTTTTTGTTTGCCAACTTAAACAAATACTAATTTATCAGTCTGTAATTTGTATTCCAGAGACTTTGTCAGAGGTGGTCATTCATGTGTTTTTTACTGTGCTTTCATAGGATTTGTACAGTTTGTAATGCCAAGAGCTGGATTTAGGTTATCTTGTGGTTTATTCAGACGCAGTGTAAGTCGTAACGTTTGCCTTTCCTCTGTTCAGCATGAACAGCCTGTACCATAAAGACCAATGCCAAAGCCAAGAGTCCACCAGGCCCAGCTTGACCTCAAGCTTTGCTGCTGCTGTTGCTGCAGGAATGGACCAGAACACGGGTAAAGGCTTAATCGTTTATAGCAAAAGCACACTTTTTGAAAAGACAAAATGTGCAGTAAACTCGTCTTCTACAACGGTTGTGCGTCTCGTCCGTTTTTGTAATCGTTATCGTGTCCTCTCCTCACAGATGTGACAGGTCAGTATCTGCCTGAAGATACGTGGTCAGCTCCACCCATCCCCCTCACCAGTGAGTTCAGATACAACACCACCGAAGCAATGCGCTACATACCACCAACCACCGCGTCATTCCGCGGGTGAGTATTTGAAGATGTTATGGAAACACTTGGTTAGTGGTGCTTCACTCAGTTCCAGTAAATGAACTGTCTGCGTGGGTCTTTATGACGGCACCAAAGAGAGGGCTGGAGTTAGTGGAGTCTAAAACAAATCTAGTGTCCGTAACAGACTCTTAGATTCATAAAGTGATTAAAAACGATAATCCAGATTAACAGTTATTGAAAATCTTTAGTAGAAATGGAAATAACTTTACAAATGTGAGCATAAAGCGGCTTTTCACCTGTGGATAATCTGCATATTCATCTCAAAAGTTTGGTGTTACTCACCCTTCTCTGTAAACAGAATCCCTAACTGAGTAAGCACATGCTTGAATATCTTTCCTCTGCTGCTGCACTGCGTATTTGCTTTTCTGTAGATTAGTGTTTCAGCTTCTTTGACTCTGTTAAAAGTTTCCTCCTCTCCTGCAGGTTACGTTGGAATAGTGCCAGCAGCCACTGTAACAGTTCCTATAACTACTATCCGGAAAATGGCTACATAGGTACGAGCTCATGATAAGCACTTTGAACCGGTTACGTGTTCCCATTGCTTTGTAGAAGATCAGCTATATAATACTGTAACCAACAAATAATGCAAAGGCTAAACGTCCCTGCTGGTTCAAGTCTGAGTTGTTGTTTGTTATCACTTTGCAGGTAATGGAACTTTTACAAGTGGTTTTCACAGTCAGGAGGGCCAGAACATGCACAGCAATCAGACCATCTGGAGTGACGAGCAGCCTCAGGAATCGCCCTCAACCTGGGACACAGCAGCCTGTGTGGGCAGCAAGGTGACGCCTCATAATACTCGAGTCAGATGGTTAACGCGGGGGTTCTTAAAGTTTTCATGACTCGGTGCCAATTTAGGGAGAAAGCATCTGGCTGAGGGCGGCAAAGGAAAGATGCACCAATTACACCACAAAGTTTTGTTTTTAATTTAATAGCAGCACTGTAGGGCTTTTCTTTTCCATCATGCCTGTGGTAGGCTGAGAGGCAGTAATCAGTTCATTTGCAGATATTCTGTTTCAAAGTGCAAATGTTACTATGAATTCGTGGTTTTACATCTTTTGCTTCAAAGAACGGTGGTTTTTATCTGTAATTGTATTTTTGTACCACTTCCAGTGGCTGTTTCAATTACTCACACTAATTGTACTTGGAGATATTATTTTATGTCCATTATGTTATATATGACAGCAGTTTGTCTTAATGATTCCTTTTGTGATATATTTTCTATACACTGGGGAAAAAATTGTTTTTATAGCACACAGGTTCTCTAAATACATTTCTTTAGTTTCAATAACCAGAGTCAAAACACTACTTCATGATTCATCGTGGTGGTGCAAACAAATGACAGTAAAATTACCTGAAATCAATGACTTCAGCTGCAGTCAGTCGAGGGGAACAGATTGGAAGTTTTTTCTTAAAAAAAAAGAAAGAGAGTATTTATCATTTTTTCTGCACCATGTAAAGTTACTTTTTGTTTACTCACTATAATATTTTCATATTTACATTATTCTGATTACATGTTTATAAGGGGTGGGAGTGACTCGCAGTGTTATACTAACAGAACGCACAGCAAAGATGGTATGGCAGCTTCTGCAACCAGAGCAGCCACTGCAACTACAGCAGTAACTGAACTGCAGCAACTAAACCTGCCGTGAGGCCTATAAATAAACCATGTAAAGATGACACATGAGGGGTTTCAGTCCCCTAAAGCAAATACACAGTTGCACTTCTGTAAATTGGATACATAAAGCAACACAGAGAAGTTTTCTAGCACAACTGGGTGGTGTAGTTTGCCTTACAGTACTGCAGAGGCATCGTCGCACTGTAGGTATAAACAAACACACTGTTTTATCTCTGATAGGCTGGAGATGGTTAAGATGCTGATACATCTGTCAAGATTACTCTTTAAATAAATGTGTGATGGGTGATAAAACCCAGTTGCGGTTCCAGTTTAAACTTCGAACCTTAGATCAGTGGTGTCAAACATAAGCCGTGGGGATCAGAATCGACCCAGCAAAGACTTCAAGCCGGCCGACTGGACAGCTTTAGAAAAGTGCACAGATTTTGAGCTTTTAGCTGTATTTTCTGATGTTTTACAGCTTTTCCTATTGATAAAGATCCATCTTCCCCCATTGACATTCACACTACATGTGGCCTACAGTGTAAGACGAGTTCGATGTCCCTGTTCGAGATGTAAGCTGGATGTGTGTCGATTGGATCAGTGTAATTACACCTCTGACGTCTGTGTTCTGACTTCTGATCATTTTCAGAAAGTAATCAGCTCTGTGCAGAAATAAGGAAGCAGGGAATCTGGGTTAAAGAGTATGTTACTGTATTTAGGATAGAATCAGCTTCTCTTCTGTTTGTAGCCTCTGTTTCGTGTAGCTACACTAACACGGAGGGGGTGACGCTTTGATTTAATCCTGACATAAAAGAACACACAGTGACGGACGACAAATTTAGCTCCTTTCAAATTAAAACCCAGTTCACATCTTTCTTTTGGTTCTTGTTAAGTTTTAGTCATAGTTGTGATCTACAGAGGAACATACATGTTTCCCATAAACCAGTCTAAACAGACAGGCTCACATGCAAGCTAACAGGCTGGATAAGAGAAAGGGAAGTTCATCTTGAAGACAGAAGAGTACAGGAGACTGCGTCACGTACATCTTTACCGAGGGTAAAAATAGGGCGGGGGTATTGCTCTGTTATATAGATGTGTGGAGTCAAATACCCTGGATAGGACACCAGAGAGTTAAAAGAAGAAAAAGAGGCATGCTGCTACAGCAGCTGGTTTATTTCCACCAGTCCAGTCTGTGTGGCAGAAATGAGCAACACGATTAACACGAAGTCTTTTGGCCTTTTGTTGTTGTTTCTTTTAATCCAGCATCCTGCACAGCTATTTATTTGTCAGGCCCGGCCTGTGAAGCGGGTTGGGAAGAGTTGGCTACAAAAAGAAAAGGAAACATTAATTCTTTACCCCTTGAAAACCTATTAGAAGTAACCCTCAAAGCACTTTCCTGAACTGAGTGGTGACTCATATTTCAGGCTGCTTATAGATCGAAATAACTGGGTGGCCTCTGCCTATGCAGCTACCCTTGGAAAAATCCAGATACGATTCTAATGGTTGTTAAACCACATCTTTATTGATATATACTGAAGTGTCAGTGCGTAAACATCTGCTGCATCAATGACAAATGAGTTTATACAGATGTTAACAGTATTGTATACATCTGAGCATTTCTGTGACTCACTTTGGTTCAGTAACACTTCAGCTAGATCTGAGAAACTTACTCAAATTCTTTGAGGTATATTTGTAAGACTGTGTAGAAGAGAAGAGGATTATCACATAACTCATAAAGATGAGGGGAAGTGTTGCCGTCTTTGCTGAACTGGAAAGGTCATTTTGTTTTTGCTGAAAAGGAGAGACAAACGGCAGCCAGGTCGTCACTGTGGGGAACAGATGGTATCAGAGTGCAGTGAAAGGTGAGGTCAGAAACTGTCGACCCCTCCTGACAACGTTTTTCCTCTCTTCCGCCCCCACAGCCATACTTCTCGGGTACCCGCAGTCTCTCCCCCATGTCCAGCCTGTTTGGATCCATCTGGACACCCCAGATCGAGCCCTACCCGAGCCACTTCCAGCCCGAGCGATCGGCCCCGGTGTCCCCCATCACCCCGCCTCACTCCCCCTTTACTCGGGAGCCAGTGGGGGCCTGCGGACCGCTGCAGTACTCCAGCTTCAACCCTTTCGGCCCGCACATGAACTTGGACATATGGAACTCTTCATCCAACCGCAGCTCCAACTCGCAGCTCTCCAACGACTCCGGCTACTGTGGAGATGTTTAAAACAAGTAAATACAGCAGAGCTTAACTATAATTGGAAACTTATAAGTCAAGAAAAGGAAATAAAAAAAGAATGTTCTTTTATCATTGATGGGGAAAATGTGAATATTGTTTTTCTTTTATGTTCCCATTTTCAGATGTTATATGTTGTGAAAGGTTAAGCACTTGTTGTATATTTTTCTAGCTGTTTTGCAGTTTTGATCATAGAAAATTAAAAAAAAAAAGTTTTGTACTTTAACTTCATGCGTCTTGTTTTTTAATTGACTTGTTTACTTGATTTTCCTTATTTATTTATCTTTACTTTCCTGTGACTTTCAATTAAGGGTGGGTTTTGATGATCAATTTATCGATTAAAATTGATTCTAGCTTGGATAAGGTGATATCGATTCATTAAAATCCCGAATTGATTTTTTTAATATTAATTTATTTTGCCCAAAACGCCAGAATCTCAGGTTAAACCTCACAAAATTTCAAGAACCACCAACCAGCTAAAACAGTAAATGAGAGCAGGAACACGGATTCTGCACAAAGACGTAAACACAAAGCGCGGACCCGCGGATCAGAATCAGTGAGATGTCGCCTTTCTCACCCGACGGCACGGACACGGTCGGGGCTGAAAGCCGACAGCTCGCTGATTCTGATGTTTCGGCGGGTCCGCGCTTTGTGTTTAGGCCCTTTTTGCGCTGATTCCAAAGCTGTTAGTTTCATCTCTCTCCAAACAATATTGACCGAACCAGCAGCAAAAGGAGATCCAAACTACGCTTCACATAAACATCGTCATGGACTCCCTCTGACTTTTGCTGTTTTGCTTCCACCACAATAAAAATCACACTTCATGCACAGCTCTCTCTCTCTTTCTCTCTCTCTCTCTCTGTATACTTCAAGAACAGTTTCCAGTCTAAAAATCTGTTTTCTGCATTATTCGCTTGCTTGTTACGCACAAGTCTATCATTGTTTACAGCGCTGTCAGCCGTTGTTTTCTTTCCTTTTACTTACTTCCGAAAAGAAAGCCTAATTTCTGCTGTTCAATACTGAACAAATTTAAACTTAAAATTATGCAAAATTGCAAAACGCTTTGCCGTGTTTCTAATCAAACCTCTGTAACTTTGCTCTGCTTCACGTCAGCAGCATCAGATAATGTTCATATGTTGATTAATGACTTTATTTCGTTTTTGATCTACTGCAGAATATTTTTATAAAACCCCAGGCCAGGAAAATCACCTTCATGTTTTTCTGTGTTTTATCTTCAGCTACTTTGACACAAAGGCCTCTGCTGTGATGCTCACACCTTTGATAAAGTCTGGAAAGTGTCAGCTTCCTTTTTACTCTCAATCATTTGAATCACTTTTCTGCCCCTGGCTACAAATAATGAGTTTTACTCAGCTGAGCCGTTTTGATTCTTAAACGCAGAAAATATTTTAACTAAAACCAACTTTTGGCTGCTTCCTTTTTTTACAGCAAGTCACCATAGCAGGCAGCTCCACGTTAGCTTGGGCAGATTTGTGGGTGTGGGGTGGAATTGTCATCAACCCACCTGGCCAGTGGATGTTGGTGAGCACAGGCACCCAACTTTGCGAACTCAAATGAGGTGATGTAGGATTTTCAAACCTTACCACAGATTCTTCTACCAAATATCGAGGATGAGTTTGTGTATTGATGATTTTGATCCTCAAGGTCAAAGGTCAGGTTTTTGTGAAACTAAAAAGACCACATAAATCAAACACCCAGGAAAAATCAAATCAAAAATGTGTTTGACCCATTTTATGATTTATGATTCGACCTCGATATGATCCAACTGCTAGGTGTATGCAGACATCTGAGATCCCTCAGACTACATGGATATTAGGAGGATCTAAAGTCGTGTGCCTGTGTGTGCATATACCTTAAAATCTGAAAAAGTGCATTGTATTTCTAAATATATTTCTAAATATAATTTATACAGATGTTAGGGAGATGTTTAATCCACTATACTAGAAATATTAACAAAACTAAACAAAATAAACAATCTAACACCAAACATGGACATGCACAAACACGTAATACAGTTAGAGTAACCTCAGCGGGCCTGGAGAACGGCATCTTTGCTGCTGTAATCTTACTGAGCACAACAACTTTTTTGTGGAAGTCAACATATTAAAAAAAATAAATAAAAGGAACGTGACTTCCCGTTCTCTAATTCTCATAACTATTTTTAAAACTTCAGTAAGTCATTGCCAAATACACAAATATTGTATGTCCCCATTTATATTTGGTGACACTTAAATTACATTTTATTTAATTCTTTTATCATAGCCAGTATCACCTTTCGCCAAACAACAATGCTGTTTGTTAGTGTGATTATAAAATTCAGTTTCTTTATTTTATCACAGGAGGCCTGAAACCTGTCCGGCGTTGGTTAAAAGAAGGCGCTGACATAGATTTACCCCATTTCAGGTGGATTACCTGTGCTTTATTTAACTTTATCAGGTGTTTTTTATGAAAAACAGCCCAATCTGTATCCAATCTTCCATTTAGACCTACGTGGAAATGTATGATACTATAAACTCAGCATTGTGGCACTGACCATCACACACATAAATTCATACGCTGGTTATAATGTGGCACGCACAAGCTGACAAAGGCAGCCTAAAGTATAATGAATATAACGTTTATATTATCACGGTAATGATACACATTCCTTTTCTGTTCACATACAGCTCAATGCAGCCAATCATATGGCAACAACTAAATGCATTTACACATACAGACATGGACAAGACTCAGGTTCACAGTGAGCATCAGACTGGAGGAAAAATCTCTAGGATTGACAGAGAATGGTCCGAAAAACAGAAACTACTCAGTCAGTTCAGTTCTCTGGATGAAAATGTCTTGACCCCTGATGCCAGGGGTTAGAGGCAGGGGTGTTATAAATAATCAAAACTTTAAAAAAAAAAAAAACCACCAAAGAAAAATAGACTAGGTGAAAAACCTTTGTGAACTTGGAAAGCTTAGGCTACTTCGTTTGAAAACGCATCATTTTCTCTCCTTTTTGGCCTCCCGTCCACACTGAGACGGCGTTGTCCTCAAGGAAAAACGCAGCGTTTGAAACGCATGCATTTCAAAACGGAGCTGCCCCGTCGCAGTGTGGACACTCTAAAACGCAGACTTCCTAAAACGATGACGCATTTTAGTCATGTGACGCATGCGCAGGACTGGAACGTAGGTGCTTTGGGCCGTTTCAACGTGGACGCAGAACTCTGAAAACGACTGAAAACGCTAGTGTGGACGCGGAGCTAGTGTGGACGTAGCCTAACTCACCTGATGAGGCAGCGATGAAGGTGTTTATTGAGACTCCGAATCTCTAAGACTGTGAGTCATCAAATTTCGACAACTTTTGTGTTTCAACTGTAATGTCTGCACTGATTTCCTAAATCTTACCTCTCACATATACCCTCCAAACAAACTAACTACAAATAACATTAAAGTTATTAAAAACGAAACATTTTCAAACAATAAAGACGAAGCTAAAACGACAAACCCCACTCTGGCAACTAAAGTTAAACTGAATTAAAAACAAAAAGTCTGAAATGAAATGTAAAAGAATTCTTGCCGCACTTTGGGCCCATTAGTACATCAAGCATCGTTAATCACAGCGTACCCATTTTCAATGGCTGCTTCCAGCAGGATAATGCAAAATGGCACAAAGCTCAAATCATCTGAACCTGGTTTCTTAAACATGGCAGTAAGTTCACTGTACTCAGATGTCTGTTGCTTTATTTCTGGATCTCCCCTTCTAATGTGACAGGATGAATGTATGAGATAAGGAAATAATCGAGCCACAAATAAGAGAAGTGGTAAAGGACACTTTCACATCAGTCAGTGTCCTGACTGTGCAGGAGGAGGACGTGACATTTCATCTGTGAGTAAGACAGCGAATTTTTACCGAAGTTTTTTTTTTCTTCATTTTTTCTTCTGTGCAGGGCTAAAGCTGGTAAAACCTGTTTTTAGATCATTTATTTAACACATTTTAATGCTGTGGTGTGTGTGTGTGGGTGTGTGTGTGTGTTCTGTGCTTGTTTAGGATGTCTGCTAAAATTAGTCCACGCATTAGCATTAGAGTTTATTTGATGATCAGTCAAACAGTCAAACTGTAATTTCCCCACCACATTACTTTATGACATTAGCACGAAGCCTCCAGCTGTGCTCCAAAGCTGTTAGCATGGCTGTTTCATTATTACATTGTGTCACACCAGCACCTGAAAGAAAAGCTCTGAGTTTGATTTTGTGTTTGTTTGTGTTTTGCAGGCACTCAGGAGAAAAAGTCATGAAGTTTCTCGTGTTTGTCCTGTTAGTATCTCAGTGCTCGGCGCTCACCAGTCAACAGTGTCACCACTGTGAACAAACATCCTGCGACTGCTCGAGCCAAAACCTTCGAGAAGTCCCTGCAGCCGCTTCAAAACTCATCACTGAGCTCGATCTCTCTTTAAACGCACTGGAGACGATAATGAAAGATGACTTTCTTTCATATGCCGCTTTGAGGGCTTTGTTCGTGAATAACAACAGGATCAAAACCATCCATGAAGACGCATTTCACCCACTGACTCATTTGGAGAAACTGGACTTGTCCTCAAACCAGTTGGAGACTTTGTCTTCTGGTTGGTTTCAGAACCTGACTTCTCTCCACTACTTGAATCTTTTGGGAAACAAATATTCAACACTTGGTCAGGGAAACCTTTTCCTGCCACTGAGGAGCTTGAAGACCCTCCATTTTGGAGGACCTTTCCTTCAGTCTGTCAGTAAAAGGGATTTTTCTGGCCTTTTTGGTCTTGAGGAACTTGTTTTTGAAGGAAATCATCTGCAAGTGTTTAACAGAGGGAGTCTGAGACAAATTGGACCCATTAGCCATGTAACACTTAGTCTCAGTGGAGTATTTCACAGAGATTTAGCAGTAGTACGAGCTATATTGTTAGACGTTGTTCATCCAAACACAACAGTGACATTCACTGACACACAGTTTAACAATAGTTTGCAAATGTTCCCACTTCACGTGGCCATCGAGCGTGGTGCTACAGGTCTTAGTTTTAAAAATGTGAACATGTCTGTGTCAGCTTGTGTACAACTTGTGAATATTTTTTCAGGCTCTGATCTGACTTTTTTTGCCATTGAAGATTCTCACATCTTCAAAAATGAAGAGGAAGTCCGTCTGCATCACATAAACCTGACCAGCTTGGATGTCATCGTCTTCAAAAACATTGATATTAACGTGTTCTACCGTGTTCCTGAACTCCATTTCATGCAAAATATACTGACTGTAGTAAGAAGGGCATCTATGATAAACACTATGTTGTTTGTCATTCCCTGCCAATCCACTATTCATTTCTCAGATTTGGAGTTTTTGGACATCAGTGACAACATAATCGGAGATTTGACACTTATGGAAATGATGTGTTATGGCATTGGTGTCCTTCTAAATCTCCGCACACTCAACATCAGCAAAAATATTTTGTCTTCAATCAACAGCAAACTCTTCACTAGACTAGAAAAGCTGGAAAACCTCGACATGAGTAGAAACTCATTTGACAGCATGCCTTCGACTTGTTCCTGGCCAGCAAGTCTCAAGTTCTTAAACCTTTCGTCAACTTCTCTTCCTGAGGTGACATCCTGCCTACCACAGAGCCTACAGATCCTTGATTTATCCAGAAATAAACTGACTGTCTTTAGCATTGAGTTGCCGCTTCTCAAAGAGCTGTACATCTCTGGCAACAAGCTTGGAAATCTCCCAGATGGGCATTTATATGTCAGCCTCGCAGTTCTCTCCATTCAAGACAACAACTTGGCCAAATTCAGCAGTAAAAACCTGCATGATTACCAGAGCCTGAGGGTCCTGGAAGCTGCTGGCAACCCTTACGTCTGTTCATGTGACTTTGTAGGTTTCGTGACAAATGACTTGATGAACCACAAAACTGTAGTTAGACATGACTTAAAGTCTTACATCTGTGACTCTCCCGATGCAGTGAGGGGGGAGAGAGTGTCAGACGTGAAGCTGTCAGTGTTTGAGTGCCACACAGCTTTAGCGATTTCTTTGCTCTGCTTAGGCATCCTGGTGCTGTGTGTGCTCATTGCAGGTCTGTGTTATAAGTTCAGCGTTGTGGGGTTAAACGAAGGTGATCTGGGTGGAGGCAAATGTGATGCCAGCAGTCGAGCAGCCGGAACTGCCGTTCTGACAGAACTTTGTCAAAATCAGGTTGCGGAAAGCGATGAACTCTAGGACGTACCTGGAGTCGCCTCACGACGAAGATCACATTCCAGCGTTCTGGCAAAGTCTGAGAACAGCGATGAAAACATCTGAAATTGATAATAAAGACAATCTATAAAAGGGTTTATACTTACAATTTTGATTGTACAAACACATAATTTACATTTTCTAAGCGCTACAATGTCAGGGACTTTATGCTACAAATATATTTTAAGATTATTATATTGTAGTATGATATTTTAAGAGTATTATCAAAGACAGCATGGCGTATTTTGAATGTAATTTGGTCAATCTTTTTTAAAAACTCAATTTTCTCAAGAATTCCCTTCATTTGACAGTAAAAACAAAGTACAGAAGGGTGCATATGGATCATTTTAGAATCTTTTAAAACTTGCCCTTGTATTTCTGAAATCCTTTTAAAATCTTTCTCTTAACTTGTCATATAAATGTGCTAAAAAATGCTTAGCTCTTTGTACATAATTTGGGTTGGAGCTGCATATTACTCATATATCTTTCAGTATTGTGCTAATTTAGTTTGAATGTTTCAGGAATTGTTCTTTTCTTTCTTTTGAAGTTTTCTTTCCCTCCATGAATGCGTGTACTCTAGTGGAGGTTGACATAAAAACTAACGAGAGGCAAGTGAGTGGTCTATTACAGGTCATAATGGTTTTATATACAATAAAGATTTAAAAAAGGCAAAATGATCTTTTTGTTTTTGTTCACTGGAATGTTTCAAAGTTATCATAAGTACCAAAACCTGTAACTGACACAATTTATGTATATGTGAAAAACTCAAACAAAAGTGATTATATAATCAGTTGCACAAGATCTTTGGGCAATGACACATTTTGTGTTGTAATTTTGCCTCTGTGCACCACCGCAATGGATTTAAAATCAAATAAGGCAAGCGTAGAGTTTCAGCTTTAATTCAAGGCTTGAATAAAAGTATCACTTACAGTCATTTTTATCCAAATTGCCCATTTTCAAAAGAAATTGGAAAAAAATATAATTTTTGTTATAATAAAGATTGTTTTTAATACTTGTATGAAAGTTTTCAGTCAGTGATTGCTGGAAGGGTAGAACACGTTGACATCACCATTTGCTCTGCTTCGCCTTTGGTGCAAGCTACCGTCAGCTGCTTACTGGTTGTGAGTCTCTGCCTTCAGTTTGTCTCCAGTAGCTGAAAAGCATGTAAAATGTAAATATAAGCAGAATGCAGTGATCTGCAAATGCCACAAACCATTATTTTGTTTTTATTTTTAATTAATATGAACTGAGGCAAATTGGAAAACTTCTGACGTAAGACAAAACAACATTTGCAATTCTTTTTGAAAAACTTGGATCCTCTGCCCTCTCCACTGAAGATGAGAGACTATCCAGCTTCTTATTATTCCCAGTGCAAAACTCTGCATCTCTGACGCTATGTGGATGCATCAATGCATATGGAATTGACATCTTGCACATCTGGAAAGACGTACCACACCTAAAACATAGCAGCAGAGTTTAAGTGCAGTTCAGTCAAACCGTTATAAAGGTTAATAAGCAGTTTTTGTGGATGAAGCTGTATTTCCCTAACAGCATCTTTCCGCAGCAGTGCTCTGCTTTTACTGACCACAACAAATTTTTGTGGAAGTCCACATTAAAACTTTCCCATCATGCAGAAAAAAAGTAGAACTTGAATTTCCCGTTGTCTAAATGCTGACACGTGTCAGATTCTTTGCTCTTAAAATGTTGCAATCTTGGTCAAAGTAAGCAACTTCCCAAGTCCATATTGATATTACTGTTACAGAACTATTTTTAAAGCTTCAGCAAGTGAACAAACACTAACAAACAACAATGAATGCTGATTGTTAGTGTGATTATAAAATTCATTTTCTTTATTTGATCACAGGAGGGCTGAGGTTGGCTGAAAGCTGGCGCTGACACAGATTAATTTTGGATTACTTGCGGTTTATTTAACTTTAGTCCCTCAATCTAACACAATGAACAAGTGCTACAGTCACACTCTTTCAGGCTCATTCTCACACAGGATGGAGTCAAGTCTTTATGACCTAAGCCTAACTGCACCTTTTGTCTTTTTCTTCCCTTTATGTTTTTTGAATATTTAACAATTGTCATTTTTCTTGTGCACTTGAACATAAACACATTTTATTCAAATGCTCGACAAAATATATGAAAGAAATGAGACACCAGAGAAACTAAGACCTAGCTTCTGTTCTTCTTATCTCTAATCCCTGCAGGGAAACTGTCACTCTATTTCTCTGTCTCTACTTCTGAATATGGACCAGTGTGAGGCATGAAGACATAATTTAGGCAAACAGAAGTAGTGGAGGGCCCTTACAAAGCAGTCAATATCCTGGCTGTGCAGAAGGAGGACGGGACATTTCACCTGTGAGGAACACAGCAAGATTTATTGAGTTATTTTTCTTCATTTCTCTTCTAAACCCGATTAAACCTGTTTTTAGATCAGTTAATTTAAGAGGTGGGAAGTAACGAAGTCAAAAAATAGCTAGCGAGGAAGAAAAAGGGGAACGAGGGTTTTTTTTAAGTGGCAGAAGTGCAACATTTCTATCAGTTCAACAAACATCAGCAAACACACAAACTGTCTGTGTTCAGTTTGTCTCACTGTGTGTTGCTAGCTAAAGGTCCAGCTGCTGTATTTTACAGGCAGAGAAAAGAAAAAGAGCAAACTTCACTCAGAGATGGAGAAAGATGTAAGAGGACAGGACAGGAGAGGTTAGGTTTAAAGGTAAGGACTCAGTGACGCTTGATAAACTGCAAATCTAGTGTCGCAGAGATCAATTTGCATTTAAGCTGATTATGCTTAGATACATTCATTGAATTCTGACTTTATATCAACCGTCTAGTATTAAAATAGGTATAAAGTGTATAGTGTCAGTGTAGGAAATGGAGCTAAGCAAAGACATCTGTGAAACATCTGTTGACATCTTGTTGAATTCACTTGTGTGACTCCACAAAGAGCAGAAGGGCTGCTGATCACAGCCTGTATATAAAGAAACTTCTCCGAAGCTCATATTAGAAATTATTGTGAGTTGTGATTCTTTTCCCTGTGCTGATCAACTACACAGATCTTAGTGTTCCCCCATCTGCTGAATCCCACTGTAACCCTTGACTGTGCTCACTTTACTGTTTAGGTGTGGAAGCAAAGTCAGCCTCTACAATGTAGGGAACAGAAAATAGTTATTTTCACTGCGTCTGTCCTAGATAACAGATTCAAGCTGAGTACATCCACTACAATTACAATTTAGATTTGAATAACATTTGTATGCTCATGTATTCATATTATTTTTTAAATATATTAATATAGCAAAACAAAGAAAATGGCTCGTAGAATTGTCCTTAAAGGAGCTACTTTTTAGTTTTACTGTGCATTTTCACTTTTGAGTAAAAACGTTGCTTCAGTACTTTAACTTTTACTGGAGTATGTTTTAACACCTGTATCAGTACTTCTACTTAAGTAAAGAAAGTCTGTACTTTTGCCACCTCTAAATAAGTTTAAACGATGCAATGACAAACAAATAAAAATATCAAAAAAAACTTAAGATTAAATTCATTTTCAAGAATATTTACCAATTCCATTATTTTCTTTTCTTTTTTAAATGCACAGATTAAAGATTTTGTAGAGACTGTAAACATTCCTCAGAGATTTTGATATGACAGCATCACAGAGTGCTACAGATGTCAACAGAACACATGTATGATGTGAATCTCATATTCCACCACTTCTTAAAGTGTTGAAAACAAGCCTGATATGACATTTCCCCACCACATTACTTTATGACATTAGCACGAAGCCTCCAGCTGTGCTCCAAAGCTGTTAGCATGGCTGTTTCATTATTACACTGTGTCACACCAGCACCTGAAAGAAAAGCTCTGAGTTTGATTTTGTGTTTGTTTGTGTTTGTTTGTGTTTTGCAGGCACTCAGGAGAAAAAGTCATGAAGTTTCTCGTGTTTGTCCTGTTAGTATCTCAGTGCTCGGCGCTCACCAGTCAACAGTGTCACCACTGTGAACAAACATCCTGCGACTGCTCGAGCCAAAACCTTCGAGAAGTCCCTGCAGCCGCTTCAAAACTCATCACTGAGCTCGATCTCTCTTTAAACGCACTGGAGACGATAATGAAAGATGACTTTCTTTCATATGCCGCTTTGAGGGCTTTGTTCGTGAATAACAACAGGATCAAAACCATCCATGAAGACGCATTTCACCCACTGACTCATTTGGAGAAACTGGACTTGTCCTCAAACCAGTTGGAGACTTTGTCTTCTGGTTGGTTTCAGAACCTGACTTCTCTCCACTACTTGAATCTTTTGGGAAACAAATATTCAACACTTGGTCAGGGAAACCTTTTCCTGCCACTGAGGAGCTTGAAGACCCTCCATTTTGGAGGACCTTTCCTTCAGTCTGTCAGTAAAAGGGATTTTTCTGGCCTTTTTGGTCTTGAGGAACTTGTTTTTGAAGGAAATCATCTGCAAGTGTTTAACAGAGGGAGTCTGAGACAAATTGGACCCATTAGCCATGTAACACTTAGTCTCAATGGAGTATTTCACAGAGATTTAGCAGTAGTACGAGCTATATTGTTAGACGTTGTTCATCCAAACACAACAGTGACATTCACTGACACACAGTTTGAAAATAGTTTGCAAATGTTCCCACTTCACGTGGCCATCGAGCGTGGTGCTACAGGTCTTAGTTTTAAAAATGTGAACATGTCTGTGTCAGCTTGTGTACAACTTGTGAATATTTTGTCGGGCTCTGATCTGACTTTTTTTGCCATTGAAGATTCTCAGTTCTTTGAAGATGAAGAGGAAGTCTTTCTTGTTGACATAAACCTGAAAGGCTTGGAGGTCATTTTTCTCAGAAACATTGATATTGTTTGGTTCTACCGTGTTCCTGAACTCAGTTTTATGCAAAATATGCTGACTGTAGTAAGAAGGGCATCTGTGATAAACTCCAAGGTGTTTGTCATTCCCTGCCAATCCACTATTCATTTCACAAACCTGGAGTTTTTGGACATCAGTGACAACACAGTCACAGATCGTGCATTTATGGAAATGATGTGTTATGGAAAGGAGGATGTCCTTCTAAATCTCCACACACTCAACATCAGCAGAAATCGTTTGTTTTTAATCAACAGCAAACTCTTCACTAGACTAGAAAAGCTGGAAAACCTCGACATGAGTAGAAACTCATTTGACAGCATGCCTTCGACTTGTTCCTGGCCAGCAAGTCTCAAGTTCTTAAACCTTTCGTCAACTTCTCTTCCTGAGGTGACATCCTGCCTACCACAGAGCCTACAGATCCTTGATTTATCCAGAAATAAACTGACTGTCTTTAGCATTGAGTTGCCGCTTCTCAAAGAGCTGTACATCTCTGGCAACAAGCTTGGAAATCTCCCAGATGGGCATTTATATGTCAGCCTCGCAGTTCTCTCCATTCAAGACAACAACTTGGCCAAATTCAGCAGTAAAAACCTGCATGATTACCAGAGCCTGAGGGTCCTGGAAGCTGCTGGCAACCCTTACGTCTGTTCATGTGACTTTGTAGGTTTCGTGACAAATGACTTGATGAACCACAAAACTGTAGTTAGACATGACTTAAAGTCTTACATCTGTGACTCTCCCGATGCAGTGAGGGGGGAGAGAGTGTCAGACGTGAAGCTGTCAGTGTTTGAGTGCCACACAGCTTTAGCGATTTCTTTGCTCTGCTTAGGCATCCTGGTGCTGTGTGTGCTCATTGCAGGTTTGTGTTATAAGTTCAGCGTTGTGTGGTACATGAAGATGACCTGGGCATGGCTAAAAGCAAAGAGAAAGCCAAAGTTGAAGAAGGGAGTGCTCCAGTACGATGCCTTTGTGTCCTACAGTGAAATGGACTCCGGCTGGGTGGAGGCGCATCTGATCCCGGCCCTGGAGCAGTCGGAACCGCCCCTCCGACTCTGCCTCCACAAGAGAGACTTTGTTCCCGGAGGATGGATCGTAGACAACATCATGGACGCTATAGAGAAGAGTCACAGAACGCTCTTCGTCCTCTCCCAGAACTTTGTCAGAAGCGAGTGGTGCAAGTACGAGCTTGACTACACCCATTTTAGATTGTTTGATCAAAACGATGACGCAGTTGTGCTGATTCTACTGGAGCCCATTGACAAAAATAACATCCCCAAAAAGTTCATCAGGCTGCGGAAAGTGATGAACTCCAGGACGTACCTGGAGTGGCCTGATGATGAAGATCAGATCCCAGCGTTCTGGCAAAGTCTGAGAACAGCGATCGAAACACCTGAAATTGACGATACAAACAATCTATAAAAGCACTTATATTTCACATTTTGAATATACACTCACTTTTATATTGACATTTTCTAAAAGCTAAAATGTCCCCAACTTTACTCTGAAAGCAGGTATTATTATAAGCAAATATAATAAAATTTATATAATTTTTTTTTAATATTTACTTTCTTCAATTAATCCCTACAATTAACCATTAAAACAGTAATTTTGGAGATTTTGTTAATCTGAATTTGCAATTCTAAAAATATTTGAAAGTCCTCCTGTTTGACTCGCCATATAAATGTGCTAAAAAAGGAATTTGATGACTGAATAAAAAGTTTAGCTCTTTGTACACAATTTGGGTTGGTGCAATAAAGTACTCACTTATCCATCTGTATTAAATTTTGTTTAAAAGAAAATATTATCCTGTCTGGAATTGCTCAGTTTTTTCCTTTTTTTTGTTTTCTACTCCTCTTTAATTTCCTAGAAGAGATGATGCACCAAAGCAACTTCCACCTCTTTGTTAGCATGCTCAGTCTGTCCATTAGTATATGCGAGAGTCTTGTGATTGGTCCAGACTATGAAACCTCCAAAGTTGTAGTTTGTCTCTGCAGGCGAGAGGTAATGAGGGGGAAAAAAACCACATGGACGAATATTTCCATGTCTTGTTGGGTGAGGACTGCTCCCACACCTGAATCTGAGGTGTCCTCTTCCACTAGGAACTGTTTACTTCAGTCAGGTTGAGTGAGAATGTGGATGTAGTGGAGAGCTGTCTGAATCTGTCTGCAGAGTTCCACTGAAAAGGGTGCTTGTGAGAGGTTAAACTGATTAGTAGCGACGCAACTCCATTGAAACCACGAATAAACCTCTAATAGAAGCTTGTAAAACCCAGAAACCTTTTCAGATGTCTCCTGTCTGAGGGTACGGGCCAGTCGACCACGGCCTTTACTTTTACAGGGTCTGCTTGCAGTTGCTCTCTTCCCACAATGAATCCCAAAAGAGACACAGAAACGAGTGCTGTCAGCATTAATCCCGTTAAAATGATGTTAATGCCATAACCGCTTTAACGCAGCAAATCTCCGTTAGCGAATTATCGCGGTTCTAACGCGTTGACGCCGCGCAGCCCCACGCACGGGGTGAATCTCCGTTAACTTGCTAACGGAGATTTACCGCATTAATGCGGTTATGGCATTAACATAATTTAAACAAGATTAACGCTGACAGCACTAACAGAAACACATTTTTCTCCTGTCATATAGGAACAGTTTTTCGAGAGGAGCTGGAGGACCAGACGCACATGTTTCTAGTGCTCCTGGAGAGACTTAGAGAAGATCAGGATATCATCTAGATACACAAACACAAAGTGCTTATTGAAATCTCGTAGCACATCGTTGATCGGGGCCTGAAACACTGCAGGGGCATTGGTCAAACAAATTGGCATAACCAGATACTCAAAATGTCCAAAAGGGTGTTGAATGTTGTTCTCCATTCGTCTCCTACCTTAATTCTGACCAGGTGATGATAAGTGTTACAGACTTCCAGTTTAGTAAAGATAGTCTCACCTTGAAGCAGTTCAAAAGCAGTTGTGAGGAGAGGTAAAGCATACTTGGTCCCTGCGTACACTTTCACAGTCAAAACAAAAGTTAAGAACGAGTGTTTTGTCTTTTTTTTTCCATGAAGGAAAATCCAGCACCAAAGGGAGACAAAGATGGGTGGATTATGCCACCTGTGAGGGAATCTTAGCAGCCGAGGTAGAGCAGTCCTGGGGGCTGGCTGGGCATAGGTGGAGCAACCCTGCAGGCCAGCCAGGTGGCAGAATATATGTTCTCAATTTAGCTGATTTAGCTGAATCACAGAATTTAGCGATTCCAATTCCATTATTAACATCAATTATCGATTCAATTTCTTATCGATTCTCGTATGGACCTTCATCGCATTCTCATTGGCTCCACTTCAAGAGTGACCACCATCACTTTAACATGCTAAGCAGCGTATCACAGGCATTACAGTAATGCAAATGAATTGCATGCTGCATATATTTCCTCTTTTGTTGTGATCAATGTTGGGGTTGTTACTCAAAAAAGTAATTATTACACATATTATACACCAGACTTTTCTTAAAAAGTAACAATAGCCACCCCAGTCACTACCTAACACACTCAACATGTCACGGCATTTTCAGTTTCTTGTGTTTTGGTATTTTTCTGTATTATGATTTATGGTTTGATTCTTTAGCTGTGCTGTTTTGATTATTCTTCTAGGTTTAGTTCAGTGTCAAGTTTGCGTCTTTGTGATTTGTTTCTCGTTTCCTGTTTTATTTTGTTAGTCTCAGTCCTATGTCAGTGTATTCAGGTTTACTTCCCCCTGTCTCATTAGCCCTAATTTCTCCCAGCTGTGTCTCCCTCCTGTTTCCTATTCCCTGATTACTCCACTGTGTATATAAGCCCTGTGTTTTCCTTTGTTCTCTGTTGCGTCGTTAATGTTTCCTACCCTCAGTAAGCTGTGTGTTTGTCTTGTACTCCTGTTTAGTTTCTCTGTTCAGAGCTTTGTGTTATTTTTGTGAGTTTTATTTATGAGGAGATTTTTCCAGCAGTAAAGCTGCATTTTGAGTTCCAGTCCCGTCTTTGAGAGTCCTGCATTTCAGGTCCTTTTTTCCTGCCTGCCACACAGCCTATCATGACACAGCATGCTCGTACAAAGCTTTTTATTATAATTAACAGAGTTGATATTTGGTTTCCCCTGCAGTGAAGCCATAGACCGCACCTCCGCCAGAGTAATAAAGTACATTGCTTAATAACTCCCAGGAGAAAGTAATTAGTTATTCTACTCATTACATTACTTTCATGTTACTCTGTAAAATAACCTCAACCACACTGTCTCATAATGAGCATTTAACATTATAAATCTCGAGGTTGCAGTCCTACACACCAACACAAATCCCTGCGCTAATGACGGCAAACATATGATCTTTCTCTCAGTATTTAGGTGTGAAAACAAAGCTCACAGCACAAAGAAAAGATGAAAACCAGCACAAAGACACTTTTGAGTGATTCTACTTTAGACACACAAACAGGCAGAAAAGGAGCCTGCAGTGTGACTGCTCATCCCTGCTTTTGCTACCTGTTGAAGTGCAAAGCTTGACTGCTAGGCTGGGGTCAGCATTCACTCAGCTAACGTCACAAACTGAAAGCAGCTAATTGCAGCACAAATGCGACCGTCAAATAACTGTAACCGTTCAACGGAGGGAGTTTCTTGTTTTGTTTTTTCCTCCAGTCAGACAAAACAAGTGCAGACACACTCTTCAATAGCGTACACACCCATTCTCACACGGCATGGAATTAATCTTTTAGGATTTAAACTTAAATGCACCTTTTCTTTTTTTTTGCTTTACTTTTTGAATATTTAACAAAAAACATTTTTGTTGGGCGTTTGAAGGCACATGTATTTTATTCAAATAACATATAGAGGAAGCTTTCTACAGACAACTGAACAGTAAAACCAGAGAAACCATTTATCCTATTCTTATCCCAAAGCCCTGCAGACAAACTGCCACTCTGTTTCTGTATCACCACTTCCTAATATGGCAGGATGTATGCCAGACATGGGGAAATAGTTAAGCCACAACCAATAGAAGTGGCACAGGACACTTCAGAAGTTGTTCTGAACGTTCAGAAGAAGTGTAAGACATTTCAACTGTGACCAAGACGGGACATTTATGAAGGTATTTTCTCATTATTTTGTTCTGTGCAGGCATAAAGCTGTTAAGCTTGTTTTTTTGACCAGAGAATTTATTATGTTTTAATGATATGTTGAAAAACTAAATATAACATCAGTAACATTAAATTTGAATGCATTTTCAAGAACATTTTCCAATTCCATTTTTAAATTCTTTGTTTATATGCAATTAAAGACACACATGATTTTCCTACTTCAGTGAAACATTCTGAACTCTATAACAATCAAGACAAATTCCACACTATGAAAAGCAAGTCAAGTGTCAACTATTAGACAATTATTTAAAGATTGTAGATTATATTGTGTACATTGTGTTATTGTGATGATTTACTGGCATACGCGTATATAATACTGTTCTTTTATTCCTCTGAAAAGTAAGAATTTGTGTTTGTGTGAATTTGGTTCAGACGTTTGTGGTCCCTGATGTCTTTTCTGCAGACGCGTCTTTCTTAATGATCACTCGACTGCTGCCAGTGGGTCAAACTGTAATTTCCCCACCTGAAAGAAAAGCTCTGAGTTTGATTTTGTGTTTGTGTTTTGCAGGCACTCAGGAGAAAAAGTCATGAAGTTTCTCGTGTTTGTCCTGTTAGTATCTCAGTGCTCGTCGCTCACCAGTCAACAGTGTCACCACTGTGAACAAACATCCTGCGACTGCTCGAGCCAAAACCTTCGAGAAGTCCCTGCAGCCGCTTCAAAACTCATCACTGAGCTCGATCTCTCTTTAAACGCACTGGAGACGATAATGAAAGATGACTTTCTTTCATATGCCGCTTTGAGGGCTTTGTTCATGAATAACAACAGGATCAAAACCATCCATGAAGACGCATTTCACCCACTGACTCATTTGGAGAAACTGGACTTGTCCTCAAACCAGTTGGAGACTTTGTCTTCTGGTTGGTTTCAGAACCTGACTTCTCTCCACTACTTGAATCTTTTGGGAAACAAATATTCAACACTTGGTCAGGGAAACCTTTTCCTGCCACTGAGGAGCTTGAAGACCCTCCATTTTGGAGGACCTTTCCTTCAGTCTGTCAGTAAAAGGGATTTTTCTGGCCTTTTTGGTCTTGAGGAACTTGTTTTTGAAGGAAATCATCTGCAAGTGTTTAACAGAGGGAGTCTGAGACAAATTGGACCCATTAGCCATGTAACACTTAGACTCAGTGGAGTATTTCACAGAGATTTAGCAGTAGTACGAGCTATATTGTTAGACGTTGTTCATCCAAACACAACAGTGACATTCACTGACACACAGTTTAACAAAAGTTTGCAAATGTTCCCACTTCACGTGGCCATCGAGCGTGGTGCTACAGGTCTTAGTTTCAAAAATGTGAACATGTCTGTGTCAGCTTGTGTACAACTTGTGAATATTTTGTCGGGCTCTGATCTGACTTTTTTTGCCATTGAAGATTCTCACATCTTCAAAAATGAAGAGGAAGTCCGTCTGCATCACATAAGCCTAAACAGCTTGGATGTCATCGTCTTCAAAAACATTGATATTCATTCATTCTACAGATTTCCTGCCCTGAATTTCTTAAACAGTATGATGAAACCAGTAAGAAGGACATCTATGATAAACACTATGTTGTTTGCCATTCCTTGTCAATCCATTATTCATTTCACAAACCTGGAGGTTTTGGACATCAGTGACAACATAATCGGAGATTTGGCACATGTGGAAATGATGTGTTATGGAAAGGAGGATGTCCTTCTAAATCTCCACACACTCAACATCAGCAGAAATCGTTTGTTTTTAATCAACAGCAAACTCTTCACTAGACTAGAAAAGCTGGAAAACCTCGACATGAGTAGAAACTCATTTGACAGCATGCCTTCGACTTGTTCCTGGCCAGCAAGTCTCAAGTTCTTAAACCTTTCGTCAACTTCTCTTCCTGAGGTGACATCCTGCCTACCACAGAGCCTACAGATCCTTGATTTATCCAGAAATAAACTGACTGTCTTTAACATTGAGTTGCCGCTTCTCAAAGAGCTGTACATCTCTGGCAACAAGCTTGGAAATCTCCCAGATGGGCATTTATATGTCAGCCTCGCAGTTCTCTCCATTCAAGACAACAACTTGGCCAAATTCAGCAGTAAAAACCTGCATGATTACCAGAGCCTGAGGGTCCTGGAAGCTGCTGGCAACCCTTACGTCTGTTCATGTGACTTTGTAGGTTTCGTGACAAATGACTTGATGAACCACAAAACTGTAGTTAGACATGACTTAAAGTCTTACATCTGTGACTCTCCCGATGCAGTGAGGGGGGAGAGAGTGTCAGACGTGAAGCTGTCAGTGTTTGAGTGCCACACAGCTTTAGCGATTTCTTTGCTCTGCTTAGGCATCCTGGTGCTGTGTGTGCTCATTGCAGGTCTGTGTTATAAGTTCAGCGTTGTGTGGTACATGAAGATGACCTGGGCATGGCTAAAAGCAAAGAGAAAGCCAAAGTTGAAGAAGGGAGTGCTCCAGTACGATGCCTTTGTGTCCTACAGTGAAATGGACTCCGGCTGGGTGGAGGCGCATCTGATCCCGGCCCTGGAGCAGTCGGAACCGCCCCTCCGACTCTGCCTCCACAAGAGAGACTTTGTTCCCGGAGGATGGATCGTAGACAACATCATGGACGCTATAGAGAAGAGTCACAGAACGCTCTTCGTCCTCTCCCAGAACTTTGTCAGAAGCGAGTGGTGCAAGTACGAGCTTGACTACACCCATTTTAGATTGTTTGATCAAAACGATGACGCAGTTGTGCTGATTCTACTGGAGCCCATTGACAAAAATAACATCCCCAAAAAGTTCATCAGGCTGCGGAAAGTGATGAACTCCAGGACGTACCTGGAGTGGCCTGATGATGAAGATCAGATCCCAGCGTTCTGGCAAAGTCTGAGAACAGCGATCGAAACACCTGAAATTGACGATACAAACAATCTATAAAAGCATTTATAGTTAGAAATATTAAAATGAGTGTACATTCAAATTATGTTTTCTGAGTGCTACAATGTCAGTGATTTTATGCTATGAATACAGTGTAACATACTACTTTTATCTTTTAGTATCTTATTTTAACAAAATTAATATGAAAAGTTATGATCTAATTTTTTTTAAGTCGAATGTAATTTAGTAAATCTTTTTTAATAATTCCATTTTCTCAGCTGACTCACTTCAATTTAATTCCTTTTAATTTACAGGACAGGAGATTGTATACTTATAATGTTGCAGTTTAAAAAAATACCTGCATTTGCATTTCTGAAATCCTCTGATTTAATTTCATCCAGTTATTGTGCCAATTGTGTTTGAAATGAAATGTAAATTCTTCCTGCAAATATGCTTTTCTCTATATTTTATAACAGTAGATTTATTTTCTATATGAATGTATGCACACAAACCATGTACATACATGGATATACACATGTAGGTTTACATAATAAGTAAAGTGAGATAGTCAGTAGTCTTTTACTGGTCATAATTGTTTTATACAGGTCATTCCTACTATTCAGTTTGAAGGTAGTAAAGTTTTAAAAACAAAAAGAGGCAGATTTTCAATGATTTTTTGATTTTATCTGAAAGACGATTTATTAAACTGTTACAGAAACAAACTCACAAAGCCCACAACATTATTCTATAACAATTTTGCCCAAATTCTCCTCCCTGTTATAGGACAATCTCATCTCTGTGTCTAAGTGTTCAATGTACAGTCAGTCTTATATTTTTGTAAATATGAAAGGGAAAAATGTCCCTGACTTTGCTCAAATATAGTTTTCAGAGTGTGATAAACAAGTATTTTCAAAGAAAAAGATTTATTTTGATATTTGATGTAATTTTAATTCATGTCTTTGAGATTAAAAAGAACTTTTATTAAAATGTAATCACATTTTTTAAATTATTCCATTCTGTTAATTTTCTCCCTTCAATTAACAGCAAAGATATGTATAATATTTTTTTATTTTATTTAGTTAATTTTAAAATAACACAGGTAAAACGGGGTGCACAGAGGAGAAACAGTGGACAGGATATGACATCACGTCCCAGTCATTCTTAATTCACCGTTTTATCAAAGGTTTGCATGTTTCTAACATCTATTAATTAAAAATGGAAAAATAATAACTTTTTAAAAACATTACTACTGAACTTCTTTAAATTTCCTTTTTACATGAACACCTGTAGCTTTTGAGTTTGTTACCAAAGGCCATACGTATAAGCAAGTAAAGATTTTATGATGACTTCATTTTTATTTATCATAACTAAATATTAAAGAATGACAACTGACGATAATTGCCATTTATCTTGTACAAACATCTATTGTATGTATGTCATAGAAAGTGGTCTAAAATCTTTAGTTTGCATGTGTGCTTTTTATAATGAATATAACATGTTAGACAAATCACAAAGTTACTGTGTTTGTTTTGCGTGTCTATGTGCTTGTGTGCCTAAAAGCGTGTGTAATTCTTTGTCAGCCTCTTGAGAGCTGACATATTGCTGCTATTGATCTTTAGCCCTAAAATCAACACAGAAGCCTGGATACTGATGACAGGCAGACCAGGGGAGTCAGGGTGTCCTGATAACACACACACACACACACATTAAATAATGCTCTACATGCACATATAAACAGAAGCAAGACACGTATATACAATGTTACAGTGCAAACCAGGTCAAATTGGCCTTAATCTGTGAGACAACTGCAATTATTGTGCAGTTTTCTGTGAAGAGTGTATTTCCTTTTTGATTTCAAAAATTCAAGTTTCAGTTTAAACTTTATCTGTAAGTACCAACTTAGAGCATATTGCAAAACGTAATTTTTGTTGTCTTTGTTTTTCTCTTTGTGTTTTTAAAGGAGTCTTGTTCTGAAGCAGTACCAGCCTGGTTCATAGACACAGACTAAGCCTAAGTCAATAATCAGTAACAATCTCCACTGATTAAAGCTTTTAGTCCAAGACTAGCCTTAATCCATGTCTGGGGAACTAATGATGCATGAGTTAAGTTTTAAGTTAGAAAAGCACATGGGTTTATGTTGGTAGCTTTTTGGAAAAACAGCACTGAAAACAAACCTACTTTTGTCTTTGTGGCCATTATTTTAGGTCTATGTCAAACCGAGAGGCTGAACGGCATTTTATGGACTTCACAATTGGTGGTGCAGGTCTTTAAAACGTTACTTTAAAACTATGTGATATGACATCTGGTATCTGAATATCTATTTTAAAATCTTTTTGAATGAATAAGCTCAGGAGGCCAAATCCCGACACAAACCAGGGAAGTTGTAAATCATAGAAAGATGGTGCAACACCGTAGAGTTTGTAGTTTTTGTATATTGACAATAAATGATAAAGTATCTCCTCCCTGTCAGCTTTAATTGGTTGAGTGGTTTTATACCATGAGATGCTAACAGCTAACCTGCTTATCAGTTTATTCCTTGAGGGCACTCTGATTTTCTCTGTTTTACCCTCCAAGTCAACCAGCGGCCGATGGCGCGTTACTTGGGTGCTTTAAAGAATATTACACTGTGTCGTTCGTTAGGGAGAGTGTGTCTGGCCAGCCTGTGTGTTAGCCTGCTGTCGTAGGGGGCATGTGGTGGGCTGATGGGGGTTCAAAGTGTTCCCCTTTAAAAGTCAAAACAGCATGTGATTTGATTTCATGCTCTTTTATCCTTTAACTAGCCTGATAACAGGGACGGAAAAAGGCAATGATGTGTTTGTGTCCGCGTCTGGATAACAAATCTCCATCATCCCCTAGCAGAGGGTCCATTAGCTTCGGCCCCCCTCCCCGGTTGCCCAGTGATAAAGTAAACAATGTGTGTTTGACCAATCCCGCGCGCAAATATTTGTCCTGGAAGCTGCCTCATCCGACGCCAGTCACACACACGCCTACTGGCGTGTGCGGAGGTATATATACAGGGCCGGTCCTGGAGGGCACATCGAGCAAATCCATCAGTGACCCAGGCCAGACCTTTATTCTTGGACAGACACTAAACCTGGCAGCTAGGTAAGGTAAGGAAACTCAATATAAGCGTTTTATCCTTTTTTTGTTATTCCCAATCAAGTTCTTACTGTCCCTCTTTCTTCATTCATCTCACCAGGATTAGAAGCCGACATGGCTGCAGGTGTCATCAGGAACTTTCTCATCCAGGCTCCGACTCCGGCCTACTTCCCCATGATTTTTCAGCATTCTCCGTGTAAGGACGGTGCCTACGAGAAGACGCTGCCAGAGAAGCCAGAGGAGAGAGAAGACGAAGAAGAGAGACAGGCAGATGAAGACGAGGAGGACGAAGAATCTGAGGCTCAGGAGGAAGAGGAAGAAGGTTTGGAGGAGGTTTTCTTAAACCCCGCTCACCATGCTCTGGATGTGACCAAGCAGCTGCTGAGGTTCGCCGACGTCATCAGTCGCGATGTGCAGCGCTATTTCGGTCGCTGCTCCGGTGACCGAGAGGCGTGCGACATCTACAGCGACTCCATCTCCATCACCACCAGTGGGCGTCTGCGTTACTATGACGACCTGATGAGAATAGCGAGAGGAAGTCCTGAGATGCAGGAGAACAGCTTCAGGGCCTGTCCTGAAGAGCAGAGAGCCGCGGCTGCAAAAGGCAACAGCAGTGGGCTGGGGCCCCTGGCTGAACTGTTTGACCTCAGGGCCCCGAGCAAGGGCCGAGGCCAACCGATGATCAAACGGCACCTGCCTCTCAGTTTCTGGACCGAGCCGATCCACAGCTGCCCTCTGGTCACTCTGAGTAACACGCTTGACATCGCACACAGGACCGGCGCCTCGCCTTCGCAGGACCTCACACGCACGGACGAGAACGCGCACATGCACTATAACGTCCCAGCGCAGCACGACATGCACACCCTCGACAGCGCTCAGCCAGACTTCAGCGACCTGTTGGCAAACTGGGATCCGGAGCTCACTCACACGCTGACGGAGAACACAAACATGCAGCACTGATCACGCCACCCTCAGCCTGGGACTGAAAAGACTCCACTTATGATCCTTTTACAAATACAGTTTTCTGCAGTTTGAAAGGGTCGGGACAAAGAACCTGCCATCTGAGCAGAGTGAGATTTAGTTTAATAAAAAAATGTACCAGGACCCACTGTGTCCTCTACTACTGTAACATAATCGGATGTGAAACTGTTACGCTTTATTTCTGTTGCATAACATTTTGTAGAGCTGCTGTTGATATTTTATAAAATAGATTCATTAACATGAGTGTTGACTCTTTGTTGCTGTTATTTACTCCCTAATTCACAGTTTGGATTTTGTCAAATATGGCTGTGTTGGGTTGAAAAATTAAGTTTTTCTGAATAAATCCATCATCGTTTTGGTCATGCAGTCATGGAGCTGTTAAAAAAAGAAGTTTAACTTCTTGTTCTGCCACATGGTTGCACAGGTGCACTCCAGGATGCTGTAACATCCCTGCTGTGTGTGGCTACAGCATTGGGTTACAGGTGTAAAGAAAACACTACTCACCACACCCATCATTTATCTCACGGTATCTCTATTGTACATAGAAGCTGTCCAAGGTTAAACAGACGGGCAGCAACACAAACTTTTCTTTTGCAGCTGTTTCCTGGAGTGAAACCCTTCACATTAATGCGCAATTTACCTTTATCTGCGAATCGGTATTAGAGAGACGACAGGAAACTAAAAATGGAGACAGAGAGGATGCTGGAAGCAATGACCTGCTTCTTTGAATCTCAGAGCAACATTGAGAAACCTGGACGTAGTTCAATAAAGTTCCAAGATAGTCATTGAGTTTTAAAGTTATAAACAGAAACAGATGTGGCTTCCACAGCACGTCTTTTGTCCCGTCTCCCTCTCATCAACCCCAACTGGTCACGGCTCCCCGAGCCTGGTGCTGCCAGAGGTTTCTTCCTGTTAAAAGGGAGTTTTTCTTTCCCACTGTTGCCAAGTGCTTGCTCATAAAAACTTTACCTTACAATATAAACCTTGAGATGACTGTTGTTCTCATTTGGCACTATATAAAAAAAACTGAATTCAGCAAATAAATAAGACTTTTCAAAACATACGTTTTAGAGGAACACAAAGGTTAAAAGAAAAGAACCTCGCGGTTGTTTTAAGAGCTCAAACTTCAATCTCAACTTTTGAAGCAAGTTTTAAAATCCTGAAAACAGCTGGACAACCTCTGCCTGTGGAGAAAGACTCGGCGCTGTGAGCCGTGCGTATGTGAGTGTTACATGTACTGGTTTTAGATTAACTGAAGCGCACATCGACACGCACAGTAAAACGCAAAGCATCTGCATGACAAAGACAGCACTATGTTGACAGCACTCAGCTTCAGTGATATTTCACGTTGCTAGCTTGAAGAGAAAACAGAGAAACTTGCTATCTTTCTTGATTAATGGTGCTGTGGATTTAAATTTGAGGTCATGACAGGGGCAACTGTGGAAAGTGGTCTCTGTAGTTTGAGTAAACATAAAGGGTGTGATAAATGGTAAGAGTTGTTAATCCACTTGTTAGTATCACTGTGGGAGTTTTTAGGTAAATGAGGGTTTGATAAGGAGCAGAAAGAGGAGTTAAAGTTAAAAGCGTTTTAATGCTACCACGTGGTGTATGGGGAGGTCTATTTAAACGCTATAAACAAAAGAAACACAAACACAAACATACGAGTAGGTGTACGTGTGATCAAACACAGCAGTCGATCATCCAGTTTACCCAATTCTGAATCTACAAGGCATCGTTTGATTGGCCGAGACTGGAAAGTTTCCCCTACAGGCGTGACGCCTGATTGGATGACAGGGAAGGCCAGTAACATTCTGACACACACGCTTCATCTTAGATAAATAATCGTACAAAGAGTAAAAGACACATGCATTGACGGTCACCTACACCTAAGCACAGGTACCAGAGCAGCTCAGACAGAGACGCAGACATGAAGACTCACAAGCTTTTGTTCATAGCGCTGCTGGGCCTGCTGCTGTGGGCCTCCTGCACGCAGGCCGAGGACAGCACTGACAGCCAGACAGAGACGCAAGAGGAGACGTCTGAGGAGGCATCGGAGGAGACAACCGAGGAGGCGGAGGAGGAGGCAGAGGCACCAAAGAAAGAGAAAACAACTGAGATAGAGGAGGAGAATAACGTCATGATCCTTCACATCAACAACTTTGAAAGAGCCCTCAGCGAGAATCAGTATTTACTGGTTGAATTCTGTAAGTGGGATGTCTTATATCCTGGAACAAAATCCTGATTATTATGATAAATGAGCTCTTTCTCCTTCTTTAGATGCCAGTAATAACTTGTGATGAATTTTCCCTTATCGCTTTGTTCTGTCTTCAACACAATTGTTATTAAATTTGAGTTGCTTTTATGCACAAATAACATCAGTGACAGCGAAGGTTGGCATAAGGCGCCACATAAAGAAGAACTCATAGGTAAGTTGTGCAGATTTTATGTAATAACATGAAAACTAAAATGTAAAATAAGCATTAATGCTCCTTGTTCATCCTGGGAACATAATCTAATCTAAACTGATCAAAGAAGGTTAGAAAATATGGCAGGAAGTGAAAAGATTATCTCATTTTGCTGGCAAGGAATTTAAAATTTGATCAATTTACAAAAGAGAGAAAATCTTTCCTTTCCCAGCCTTTAACAGCGCCAAGGCATTATCGCACACGTGACACGTCCTGTCCAGGTGTTGTGCGGGTTCAACTCTCCCACAGATGAACTGAAGCGGAGAGGCCAGGACGAGGAAATGAGACATGGGGGAGAAAGACGGAGCCCAACTGCCACTTTTCTATCAGCTGCTCATTTCCATGAGTATCTGGACAGGAGCTGCTGATAGCAGCAGAGGCCTGCTGTGGACAAACCCCTGTAGTGTCTCCCTCTGTCTCTCACTCTCTCTGGAGTTCTCTGGAACTTTCATTGAACTGTGTGTGTTCATGTGTTTTTATATGTACTGTAGATGCTCCTTGGTGCGGTCACTGTAAACAGCTGGAGCCAATTTACGCCGAGGCTGCCGAGAAGCTGAAGGAGGAGGAGCCGGAGCTGCGCTTGGCCAAAGTGGACGCCACGGAGGAGAAAGAGCTGGCCGAAGAGTTTGACGTCGGAAGCTTCCCCACTCTGAAACTCTTCATCAATGGAGACCGCAAAGAGCCTGTCGAATACACCGGTGAACACACACACTTATACACAAACACAAGCAGCTCTTTATGCATCATCAGTGAACATCATCACCTGATTGTGTATAGTTTGCATTTTTCCACCTCCCAGCACCTTCGAGGGTTATCATCTATTAGTTTGCACACTGAACCAAATGTGCGTGTTTAAACTACTGTGTAACCCAGTTGGTGTTAGATATTTTTTAATTATTATAATTTTTCTGAGTCTTTGTGTGTCAAAGCTGTGGTTCCCACAAAGGCCTGTGGGATGGGTACTGAGTAGAGCAGCTGACCCATATGCAATAAGGGTTGGAATCTGCCTAGAGGTCTTTACTGGTCTTTCGCTCAACTTTATTACAATAAGAATCTAATGTGACCAAAAATTGTATTTTTAAAAAGTAGCCCTTCATCAGCATCACTTTTCACATTAAAACATGTTGAATTGAACTCATGCTACACTTTTTAAAATTAAAATAATTACTGTAAATTCATTTTTCCAGCAAACAGTCCAATCCAGCCACTGGACAGGTTTGGAAATGTTTTTTAGATGACAATTTGGGGCTTTTAACTTTTTTTCTGCTAAAAACCTTCTCCAAGGCTATTTGCACTTCAAGTGTAATTAAGTGACAGATAAACAAACAAACAACAGTAACGTTCTTGTTTTTTCACTATTGACTGTAGAAATAAATGGGTCCAAAATTTAAAAAAAAAAGGTATTTTTTGGGAATTAATGACACTTGTGTGCTTTATAATTACAGGACAGTCTGCACGATAAGCTACCACAACTTTTTCTGTACTTTTACACATTTATTTCTTACAATTTAAGACAGATTTGTTTCATTTACTACAGCAAACTTTCTATTCATGTATGTGTTAGTCCGCATAGGGAAATAGTTCCTCTGCATTTAACCCATTCACCCAGTGAAGCAGTGGGCAGCCACCAATGCAGCGCCCGGGGAGCAGTGTGTAGGGACGGCTCAGGGGTACCTCAGGGTAGCCGTTCAGTGGAGTTGAACCCCCGACCTTCCGATCATGGGGCCACCACTCTACCTACTGAGCTATCCCTGCCCCCTCATTTAACTACACATTTAGCAATATGCAGTTAAACCTCTATACTGACCGATTACTTAAGGTCAAAGCTGGGTTGGCGGTATGTACCCCTCGATATAAAATGACTTTGACTAGCTGTTTCAAATATTTACCCATAACCTTTTAGCTAGTACTAAAAATAAAAGCTAGCTAGCAATTCCAACATTTATTAATTAAGCCAGACTTTTAGCAGATATTACAAATACCCATTACTTTCTGACTGTTCCTTTGACTGCCTGTTTCTACTCTCTTGTTATCATTTCTGCTCAAAGCTGAGCTACAAGCTGATGTTGGGCACTCTTTGCTTCAAAGCACCTGAAACAGCCGCTTTATATCGACCTTTTCTCTGCAGGTAAGAGGACGACGACGGGGATAATCCAGTGGATGAAGCGTCGCACTGGCGCCGGTGCTGAAGCCCTGGAGTCTGCAGATTCTGCAGCTCAGTTCATAGACGCCCATAACATCACTGTAGTGGGATTCTTCGAGGTCTGTCCTTCTGTCGAGGCTAACATTAAATCATGCAATCATCTATGAGTGCTCGTAACTCCATGCTCTCGCCCTCTCCTGCAGAGTTTGGATAGTGAAGCTGCTCAGGTGTTTAAGGAAGTTGCTATGGACACGCCTGACACAGAGTTTGGAGTCACAGCCACTCCAGAGGTTTTCCAGAAGTATGAGGTGAAAGGCAGCTCCGTGGTGCTCTTCAAAAAGGTACAAATACTTTGCAGATACTTTGCTTTGCTGCCATCTAGTGTCCGGAGATGGTGACTGCGTGTTCCTGTAAATTATTTATCCTATTGACCATGAAGAGAAAAAACATCAGAAAAAGAGACTGTGACATATAACAGAATCAACTTCTTTGAGTCTATGAGTCATTTCTTTGAATAACTTCACTATAAAACAGATTTTGATGAATCAGTGAGAATATGACAAAATAGTTGTAATAATCTTTGTATTTATTTAAAAGGGAAAATGCAACCTGGTAGGTTGATATTATTTATAGATAATTAAGAAAAAACAAACATAGAAAACCATTTAAACATACTGTATGTGAAAGAAAAAACGTACACATGAGGTAACAAATCAAACATTAAAACCACTAAAACTGAATTAAAGACCAAAACACATTAATTACTATGACATTTATGGATTTGAGAGGGTAGATTATACAGCAACTACTGTGTTATAGATGTGGAGAAAGAACGCACAGAATTATGAACCTTAATCCTGCAGGTGTAATATTTCAAGTATGTAAAATGTAAATGTGTGTGTGTGTGTGTGTGTTTGCTAGTTTGATGATGGCAGAGCAGACTTTGTGTTGTCAGAAGAAGGGAAGTTGGACAAAAACAACATGACCACCTTCATCAAGCAAAACAGCCTGCAGCTGATCATCCGATTCAGCCAGGAGGTAACGCACACACCAGTGAGCAGACACGAAGAGAAAACTGCAATTAAATTTAAAAAATGATAGCATAATACTGTGTGTGTGTGTGTGTGTGTGTGTGTGTGTGTGTGTGTGTGTGTGTGTGTGTGTGTGTGTGTATTTTCAGGTAGCAGACAAAGTCTTCAACTCTGGCATCAACGTGCACTGCCTTCTGTTCATGAACTCCACAGCGGAGAGTCAGATGAGGCTCCTGGAAAAATTCAAGGCTGTTGCCAAGGAGTTCAAGGGAAAGGTAACTGTCCTGCTCTGTGTGTGTGTGTGTGTGTGTGTGTGTGTGTGTGTGTGTGTGTGTGTGTGTGTGTGTGTGTGTCATGTGGATCATTACAATGTAAGGTGAAGACTTTGTTTCATCAGTGCTTCGTCCTCTAAACTGTTGGAAATGTGTGTGTGTGTGTGTGTGTGTGTGTGATACAGCTGCTGTTCATTCTGATAGACGTGTCAGAGCCCCTGTCACACGTGCTGAGCTACTTTGCCGTGTCCAAGGACGACGCCCCCACGATGCGCATCATTAATATGGACACAGGAAAGAAGTACGCCAATGACTCAGAGGAACTGACCATAGACTCACTACGACAGCTGTGCCAAGAGGTTGTGGATGGTACTGCAAAGGTACTACAAATGCAGACAGTCCTCACCTTCTCAAGTCTGTATGTGACTGTGAATGTTAGGTTAAAAGCACTTGGAGTGAAGTAATGTAACTAGTAAAGTACTGTAGAAGTACGAGTTCTTCTAACTGGTCCTTTTTTCTTCTGCAGCCTTACTATCGGTCAGAGGATATCCCAGAGGACTGGGACAAAGGACCAGTTAAAATCCTGGTGGGAAAGAACTTTGACTCCGTCGCTCTGGACCCGACCAAAAATGTGTTTGTGGAGTTTTGTAAGTCAAATCCTGGACAGGGATCTTGTGAAATCAGAGCGTTCATTTATTATTCAACTCAATCAAATTTGCAGTGAAGTTTGCCAACATCACTTTGATCATCACTTTTCTCTGACTTCAAATTCATTAGTCCTTGATTTAAGCTGCTTCGCTAAATGAGGCACCGGAGTTGCTCCGGTGTCTCATCTTACTTTAATGAGCCTACCTGTGAGCAGGATTTCCGACATCTCAATAACTTAAAAGCGAGTCCTGGTCTAATAGGAAATTTGGCAGCTGGAACCCTGCACAAACACCGAGGATAGACATTTCCAATGCAGTCTTTAAACCTTTGACAAGAAAAATATTTGCATATCCACCAACAGTGGATTCAAGGAGGGAAAACTCCTTGAATTTACTACTTCTGAACAAAACATCCTCTCAAGAGAGCATGGAGCAAAGGCTGTAGAGTCTATAGCATACTGAACGATTTTAATGTTACAGAAACTACAGAAGAGGACACAAAACAAGCACTAACAGAAGTAGATTAAGCTATTGAGTGAAGGAGGTACTGATATTAGATGCAGTATCTATATATGATAACATTATCATTCAAGTCTTGTGTTAAAGCTGGAGAGAACTCAAAGTGAAGCGACAGGAAGCAGAAGCATGGTCAAGCAACATTTATTTACAGTTTACCAAAGAACATCATGAAGTGTTTGAGACAGAGAAGCAGAATGAGCTGGTAAAAGGATTGGAGCTGGCAGCGTGCACACAGAGCGAAGGCTAATCCGAGCCAGTGAGAGCAGAGAGGGACACTCAGACACAAGTAATCTGTGCAAGCTGGAGACCAGAGGAGGTCCACTCCAGGAGTGGATCAGCAAGGAATTAGCAAGAGGTTTAGTGAGTGGCTCGAGGAACTGAACGGCTGATTATGTGATTGGGCAGCATGCTGGAGCTAAGGACCGGTATTTGAGGCAAAGATGATTGCAGATGATTGGCAGCTGGAAACTCAAGCCACCAAGCAACTGATTCCACTCCTGTAATCAAAGCAGGGCATGTGGAGAAAGATCCGGATTTGGGAAAAAGGCTTAGCCTGGAGAAAAAGTAGTATAAATTCACACCTGTTCTTTTTATATGTTCGAGGCATAATTATGCTGTGGCTGTCTTTTAATCTTTTAATCCTGCCAAAATTTGCTTAAACGTTGTCTTGCACACACTGAACAGCTGATTAGAATTTGCTGGCCAAACATCAATGCAACCAGTCAAGACTACAGCCACAAAATGTCTAATAAAATAGCATTTTAAAGCCAGAAGGTCGATGGTCACCTGTGCTTTGCCATAGTGTTGTTCTTCAAAAACACTTTTTTGGCCAATATTTGGCGCCATACGCACACAGAAGCAGAGGGTGAGACTGTGACGATATTTCACCTTCAGTCAGATGCTGATCTGGTGATGCTGACCTTTTGTATCCACCGATTAATAAATTCGTTCAGCGTCTGCACTGCATGTATCTTGAGTCTGGACACAATCAGAAGTACATTCCAACTTTAGTATATGGATGGAGTCACACAACTGCAAAAAGGTAATATTAGTTAGCAACAACCAATCCTAAAGTTCATGCCAGGCTTGCGGCAGTTTTTCAAATTCTTCATTCTGTATTTGGTGGTGAATAGATGAACAAAAGTAAGAAACGCAAACAGAGAAGATAACATCACATTTATAGAGGTATGATAAAATGAACATGATATCATGAAAATTAACAGAGCTGGGGTTTATAATGGATCTACAAAAAAACACCATCTAGATGTTAGTAATGCAAGTTTCATTCAGATTGGCCCACCCATTAAGGTGGAGAAAGGGCACATACTCTGTAAGAAGATTATTGTTCTCACTTAACACAAGTAATTGTTAACGTGGCCATGTCACTACTCTAAAATCATATGGGGCAAGAGCAGTAAGACAGGCCAACAGCTCAGCTGGATTTCTAAAATAAAGAACATACACTATGTGGACAAAAGGATTAGGAAACGCCTTTTAATTCAGGTGCTTTCAGTTTCATTGCCACAGGTGTATAAAGTCAAGCACTTAGCCATGCAGTCTGCCTTTACAAACATTTATGAAAGAATCGGTTCTGTAACAGGATGCCATCATAGCAACAAGTCAGTTTGTAACATTTTCTGTGACATCTATAAATTCCACGATCAGCTGTAAGTGTTGGTAGACCACGTATAGTTCATAAAAGACGCCAACTCTCTGCTGACTCAGTAACTGCAGAGCTCCAAACCTCTGTCATTAACATCAGCACAGAAACTGTGCACCAGGAGCTTCATGGCATGAGTTTACATGTCGAGCAGCTCCTGTTGGTGGAACATCGTGTTGGCTAAGTTCTTTGGTCCATATAATGTGTGTAGATTAGTATGCACCAAACAGGGAGTTGGCATTAAGGGAGTTAAAGTTTATTTAGCTGAACTTAAGGTAAGAACCTCCTATCCTTCCACATTTCCTTTAAGCAACGAAGCAGATCTCTAAAATGGTTATTCCTCTGTGTTTACTGTAACATACAGCTGAAATAATCCACCTTTCATTAATTCATCTTCACCAACATTAGAATGACGTTCCTTGTATGTGTATCTCTGTGTGTCTGAGTGTAGATGCTCCATGGTGTGGACACTGCAAGGAGTTGGCTCCCATCTGGGATCAGCTTGGTGAGAAATATGCCGACCATGATGACATCATCATAGCCAAAATAGACGCCACAGCCAATGAAGTGGAGTCTCTTGACATTAAGAGTTTCCCAACACTCAAATACTTCCCAGCTGGTGACAAAGAGGTAAACACACACGCGCGCACACACACACACGCACACGCGCGCACACACACACCTCTACACACTGCATTCTTTCCTTTTCTCTCAGGTGATCGAATACACTGGAGAAAGGGACCTGGAGACATTTTCTAAATTCCTGGATGGTGGAGGAGTTTTACCTAAAGAGGAAAAGGATGAGGATGACGTCGACGATGATGATGATGATGAGGATGAGGTGGATGAGAAGAAGGAAGCCGACAAGGCTGCTGGCGATAGCAAGGTTTGTGTTAACGCTGCAGATTTATGCTGTTTTTCTTTTAAAAATAATCCACAGTTCACACGTTTTCCTCTTTTTCAGGAGCCCAATGAGTCCGCAGAGGAAAAGACCAACAAAACATCCAAAGATGAGCTGTAATGTCACTTTTTGGCCAATCAGGATCAACCTAGCAACTTTGAATTTTCTTAATAAAAGTGATACAGGTTTAAAGTGTTGGCTTTGTTGTGAAAAAGCTTTAAACTTTTTGTCTTGATGCTTGCTTCTTTATATGTCTGTTGAGTGCTTCACACGGCTGAATTTGACACGTTCAACACAGACGGTAATATTTATAGAGACTCTCCAATTGTGTCATAAAATTGAGCTTCAGCAGGATTACGAGGACACGATGGACCAGGATCAAGGTTGGACGTAGCAGTGCAGTGAAAAGAATTTCTTAGAGATTTCTTGGAAACGAGTCACATAATGATTTGTTCTGTGAGTTTCTTTGTGTACAAACTGTGATCAGCTGACTTGTGCTGCTGCTCTGATATTCACTGCTCTTTATCTTGAATTCAACAAGACATAACTGTATGTGTTGTGAGCTATGTGGCTTATTTCTAACCCCCTTAATATGATAAATCTAGTGTAAAAAGTAGAAACCAGTCTAATCAGCATCACCTCAAATATAAATTAATGTCTGCTACCCTTTATCACTGTGTGAGAGGTATTTGTTATACAATATGGAGGACTCAGGCATAGAACTGAACTCAGTTATTGCTGAACTTACATGAGACTGAATAGAAAGACTAAGCAGACATGTGGGAATACAAGCTAGGAAACTACACAGGAACTCACAGGACACACAGCTTGAGGGAAAGACAAACAAGGGCTTAAACAGACACAGGAAGTAATGAGGGAGATGGAGTGCACCAGGGAGCACAGGTGAACTAAATCAGGCTAACAAGACAGAAGAAGCAAAAACACAATGCACACATAAGAGACGATCAAAATAAGACCAGAAATAAACAAACACAGAGACAGAGACCCGGACCCGAGACAAACTAGATGCAGGTAAAGACTAAATAAGCACAGAGACATGACTGACCTGAGACAACAGGGTGACCGACCATAGGGACAGGGCACAGTGAGACACAGAAGCATGACCAGGGCCATAGATGAAGATAACTAAATTTTACAGACTCAAAAGATCAAAATACAAACAGGTTACAGCAACGAGCTTGAATTTATTTATATAGTACATTTAAAACAACAACTGTTGAGCAAAGTGTTGTACATTTAAATAATCAAAAGAGATAAAAACATAGGAAGACATGACAAAATCTAAGAAGCATAAAGTGAGAAGATCTGAGTAAGAAATAAGACAAATAAAAGTAGTATGAACTTATTCTCATTTAAAAGCCAAGGAATAAAAGGTCCTGATGTGAAACAGCAGTTTGTTTCACAGTTTAGGAGCAGTCACGGCAAAGGCTCGATCTCCTCTGTGCTTTAATTTGGACTTTGGGACAGCTAGGAACATTTGATCTGCAGACCTCAGTGATCTTGCAGGAGTGTACCAGTTCAAAAGGTCAGAAAGGTATGAGGGTGATAACTTATGCAATGACTAGGACATGAAGAACTAGAGTGTAATCACATAATAACTCCAAGAATGAACCAAAAACCCACAAAACTGGGAGGAGCAAGAAAAACTCAAGAAACTAGGAGGTGTTAGGACCCAAAGATCCTAACACCCCTGATGTAACCTAGTAACAGTACTTCCATCCCAAATAGTGCATCATTGTAAATGTTATCACGATACAGCAAACTAACCGGTGTAGCTTGAACTAAACTGCCAGCTGTTTTCATGCAAGCTCTGAATAAGACAAAATTCGTATATTTAATTTGTTTTGGAAGACATTTTACAGACATAATTTGGCAATTTTGATCCAACATTTGGTTAAAAAACTCTAAAATGAATCAACATTAATTGCAGATCTAAATTTGATTTTCTAAAACTTCACTTGCTGAGCAGTCCTTACCTTTGCAAATAACCCCTCATCTTCTTCTCTTGCGTCACTTTAACACTGCAGCAGCTGTAGTATGGAATTGTTTTCGCTTACAATTTTTTTTTTTCGGTTTCAATACATTTTTCGGTTTCAATCCATTTTTCAGTTTCACTCTGCTGGCACTGTTTTGGCGTCCGGGGGCGCGCTGGGGGGGCGGGGTTTCCGGCCCGCATGTATTTGCATATATTATAGAGGCCACTAGTGCTGACCAAGCTGCCATCTTTCTCTCTTCCCGTCTTTCAATGGCTGCTTCAATTTCAGCTCGAACCTCCAAACCGCAAGTAAGTAATCATTTTTTGTCATCTTTTCTTGCTGTCCCACTGGACTGGACATTAGTTTAGTTTTTTTAGCTACATCTGGTGAAGTTGTGGTAAAATGCTGGTATTAGCCTATTCGTCGTAGCAAGCTAGCCTGAAGCTAATATTTGCTAAATTTAGGGACACCCGTGTCTCTTCAGGAGTTGGAGGCCGGTGTTCTAGGAGCGGATCTCAGGATCTCAACAGGCAGTGTTGGGCAGTAACATAATACATGCACCGGCGTTACGTATTTAAAATACAAAATATGAGTAAATGTATCCGTTACAATTACTGTTCAATAGGTGATATTGAGAATACAGTTAGTTTGTTGAAATAAATGGATTACATGGCGGTATTTACCTGTTTCATATGTTAGGCTATGGTCTCTCTATTTTTTGGTAATTCCACGCCGGTGGAAACCCAAACAAAACACACAATAAGAGCCTCTAAAAATTATTATACAAAAATTATTTAATATGAAGGCAATAGCAGAGTGTTACAGGCATCGCCCTAAACAATGTAGCCTCATGGGCAGTGCTGCAGGGAGAATGGACTGCCATACCCGTTATGTGTCTGTGAGCGAGGAGGGAGAAAAAGGAAAAGTACAGCTGTCACGGAGCAGAAACAGGAGCTGGAAGCATGTAAATATAATAATAACCACTAAAGCCAAAAAGAGAGCCTGACGAGCCCAGCTGTAAGTAAGCTGTTAAGACTCGACTGTACACTGTGTTCGTGTTTTCCTCCGAAACAATAAGCAGCCTTTCAACGCCTCTCTCTGTCTCTCGCTAGCAAACTTGACCCAGACAACAAAGTAAAGCTAGTTTTCAGCTATGAGCCCGACACGAACCGGACGTATTAGCCAGAGGTCCCTTTACTACGGTTCGGAGCCGCTGACCTGTTTTATATACGTGCTGAATAGTTTTCTACACGAGATCGCTGCAGCCTTACCTAATGTCCACCCTACTGTTACTCATTTATATTAAGATTTTAACATCTAGTTGGTGTTGGTATGGCGAGTAGCCTTCAGTAATAGTAATAAATCACACAGCAATAGCACATTCATGTAGTTGTAAAGTATTCAGAATACATTACTTCTATAATCTTTGGTGGAATACATTTTAAAATTAACCTTCCCAACACTGTCAACAGGTTAGCACCTCATACCACAGTGCATCAAAGCAGTCTCATGAGCGCTGGGAAGGAGGAGCCCAGAGCCCAAAACAGACAGTGCAGGAGATGACAAGGTTAGTAATTGTATGGTGAAAATTATACTTTGTTATTAGGGCTGGGCGATATGGCCTAAAATTCATATCGCGATATAATTTGAAGCATGTGCGGTAACGATATATATTGCGATATATTCTTTTCTTCTGTATAACGTATTTTCCACACTATAAGGCACACTTAAAATCCTTTAATTTTCTCAAAAATCGAGAGTGTGCCTTATGTATGAATTCTGGTTGTGCTTACTGACCTCGAACCGATTTTGGCGTGCAGAAATCTGTTAAAAAATGTTTTAGTACAACTTTGGTAAGCCGCACTGCTTGCTGGATTGTAAGAGCATTACGGCTGCCGTAGTGAGGAGCTTCGCGGAGTAATCTGGGTCCAAAACTCCGTCCGCTTCAGGTCCCAAAGTCAAACGAACACAGAATTAAAAACAGTCTAAATTCTTTCATCTTTAATTAAATCATCAGCGTTGCTGCTTTATCGGGTGTAACAATTAAGTTGTACATCCATGCATCCATGAAAACAGAATTTATTAAATTTAACGGAGTTAGAAGTTAACAGGAAGTTAGCTCGCTAGTTTACACCTAAACATTTCATACCATGTTCTGACTGAGAGACTTTTGAAACAGCTCTGCTACCAACATAAATGAAGACAGAAAACTAAACAGCAGTGGCATTTGCAGGGTTACTGAAGTTGGACTACCTGGTATATAATGTTGTGCTACGTGAATGTGATTGCTAGCGACACAGCTAACTTTTTTTCCACTCAATAAAAGTTAACGTGAGGGATTCTGGTGGTCAGGGACAAATGCAATCACATAGCAGGATGCTATACATGGGCCAAACTTCAGTCAGGAGAACAACTGAGATTATTCATCCACAATACGAGGTTAGTTATTAATATACTGCAACAACATGGGAATAGAGCAGCTGCGAGAGAATTCAACATTAATGAATCAATGTTACAGAAGTGAAGGAACGGCAGTTTTTGGCTTTCCCCATATTTCAAAAGTGCTTCATCTCTTTGCTATGACTATCGCCCGCCATAATCTGCAGATGATAATGGTTGTAGCCGCTGCGATGCTTTCGACCAAAACAGGCGCAGCTTGATGACATCATCAACATGCACTATCGCGATAGAGATTTTGACTATATCGCTCTATCGTTAGCCAAATTTATATAGTTTCTATCATATATCGTTTATATCGCCCACCCCTATTTGTTATCTTGATTGGCAAAAGAAAAGTAAATACAAAATCTGCTTCTCACATATAGGGCATTTCCAAAACTTCAATTTCTTTCATTACAGCTGTCCTGTGCCAGAAGTTCTGTTGACCCACAGTGAGAGGCATCATTTCAGAAACACCAGGAAGACTGAAACTCATCGCCGGGATCAAGCAGGGCTCGTGATCTTCACCAGCAGCTCCCTCACAAGAAGGATAAACCCAGCATTTCATGAACACTGATGGAGACCTTTGTTTTGTGTAATGTTAGAAGTACTCAGATAATCCTCAGAGGGTCTGGACTTTTACATAATATAATAGAATAGAATAGAATTCAACTTTGTTGTCATTGCACAGGTACAGGGCAACAAAATGCAGTTTGCATCCATCCAGAAGTGCTTTAGCCATGATATAGATATTACAATATATATTAGCAATAGTATAGATATGTAAGTATATTACAGAAATGGGTCTATTATGGTATGTTACAATGTACACGGTATGAAATATGTTGTGAATATTCTATAACTATGTATGTACAGGCTGTAGTGAGTACAAACTATGTACAGGATATAAATGAGAAACTACAGAAATCTGAGATATACAGTTATACAGAAATGTGAACTATGCAAATTATAAACAGTTGTAGGATTAAAAATCATCATATGTACAGAATGATTATTTACACAGAACTATACAGTAGTGCAGTTAAGTAATAGCTATAAGCTATAGTAATAGCTTTAAGTCCTGTAGAAAGTTAAATATATGTTGTGCTCACTGGTTACTCTGGTATGAATGACTCTGAATTACTTTATGATAAATAACACACTATTGTCAAAAAACAGTGAAAGAATTCCAGATCACAAGTTTTTAGTTCAAATACAAGTAACAACCTTTGACTTTTAATCAGGTTTTATTTAATTGTGTCAGAGAAAACATCACGTGCTCTTCATGTAGCTGAGTACATTCAGTGTTTAAAACAGAAGTTGTGCAGGTCTGAGATCAGCAGTTTTCTGAAACACCAAACTGAGGTACTGTTAATGCTGATGTATAGTGACACAGTTACAGGGGTGATTAATCCTTTTGACTTTTTGTCTTTAAATTTATCAATAAAACAGCTGCAGCTTTCACTGACAGCACATGTGGTACTTTAACCTTTGTACTGTTTTCTTCAGTTAATTTTGGAGTTACTACAAAGATTGAAGATATAGGATGATCTGTCTGCTGTCACTGGGTGGTGCTGAGGTCTGAATCTGAGGTCAGCTCCTGTAATCACAAACAGAACAGAATCATCACAAACTGAAATATAAAGTTTATCTCTCAAATCTGAAATACAGCTGATCCTTCTCCGGCCTCACACACTCGGGATCTGAAGTTGTTCAGTCCTACAGTTCTGCCGACAGCTGTTTATTTTTTTATTTGTTTTAAAGGCTTTACTAACACATTTTCTAATATCATGTTTACCTTTGAGTTGTTGATGCTTTATAAATGGACATCTGCAAAGATGAGATGATGGAGCAGGTTTCAGTCGAGGTTCAGTCTGCTGCTGCATCCTGGTCACAACATACAGAGGTGTTATCAGCTCAGTATTGAACAAGAAATATTAACGTTTCAAATTATTTGTCCTAAAGGATGCAAGCTGTACAGAGTACTGAACATGTGACTTTGTGAACATAATTCATTAAAAATAATTTGGACAGTTTTTTAACCTGAATATTTGTAACAAACTCAGTAAAAAAAAAAAAAGCTAAAAAAAATAATCAGGGGAAAAATGTAACATTTTAACTTAAGCTGACAAGCGGAAGTAGTTGGTTTCAGTACATAAGTATCGGGCTTTGCTATTTAATCCGTAGCTATTGACTAATGAGGGGAATTTAAAAGTTGGCGTTAATGTCCTTCCACATGTGGAAAGCGACAGAAAACATGCTGCTGTTTGCACATATTTAATAATCAGCTCTGCACAGGAGCAGAAGCAGAGTCCAGCCCGTTGCTCTTACAGTATAATACTCATAATAAAAGTACAGTAACCGTGGTTAGTCACTGAGCAGCCCGGTGCGTTTCTCTTGATTTCTTTAGTCAGGGTAAATTCATTCACCTGCACGGGTTAGCTAAACGAACTTTACAAAACATGTTTCCCCGACAGCCGAGTGCTCATCTTAGCTAGCTAGGTCCTTAGGTAGCTAGCTAAGGACCTAAATTACGGATTAGCTTACAAACACATTTAACTTACCAAAAATAATGCGGTGGGGCCTCAGGTCCTCCTGTCCGGTAGTCCAATTTACTGAAGAACACCTCAGGCTGTCACTTTGAAATAGTCGGTAATGTAAACGCTGGACCTCTCGGCATCTGCCATTCCCGAACAGACACGTGCGAGTTTGTCCGTGACCGCAGCCGCGTCGTCAGTGTTTTCTCCAGTCATTGGTCAGCATTATAATATATGCAAATACATGCGGGTCGGAATCCCCGCCCCCCAGCGCGCCCCCGTACACCAAAACAGTGCCAGCAGAGTGAAACTGAAAAATGGTTTGAAACCGAAAAGTGGATTGAAACCGAAAAATGGATGGAAACCGAAAACAAAAAAAAATTGTAAGCGAAAACAAAAAAATTACAGTTTCAATTAATTGTTTTTCACTATCAATTTTTTTTTCGGTTTCAATACAAGATTTTTCAGTATATTTATTTCAGTTACAATATTTTTTTTCGGTTTCAATCCATTTTTCGGTTTCGTTTCAAGGTGGCATCGTTCTGATTCCATACTGTAGCGCTCACAGACACAATTTGTGACAAACTGGAGAGAAAAAGTTTGTGTTTCCTGATATTTGTTGAGCTGATTGAGAAGTATTTGAAATGGCTCTAGGCTTAAAAAAGTTAACTAATTCAATAATAATATGCTTTAATCTGCCTAATGATAATAATAATGCACATCCATTCACTGTTCACATGCATTTAGGTGTGCAGAGTATCCAGCTGAGGTTCAAAGTGACCATCAGAATGGGGACGAGAGGTGATTTAAGTTATTTGATGTGGCACTTATTGTCATAGTGCAAGACAGGGTGGTCTGGGAATTTCAGAAAATGGTCATCTACAGAGATTATTCACCACAACCATCTGTAGGGTTTGCAGAGAGTGGTCAGAAAAAGAGAGAATATCCAGTGAGCTGCAGCTCTCTGGGTGAAAATGCATGTTGATGTCAGAGGTCAGAGGAGAATGGCCAGACTCCTCTGAGATGAACAGAAGCAAAAGTAACTCAGATAACCACTACATACAACCAAGGTACGCAGAAGAGCATCTCTAAATGCAGCAGAAGACCGCATCACTAAGAACAGGAAGAACAGGAAACTGACGATACATTCTTTAAAAGTGGACAATAAAAGATTAGAAAAAACATTTCCTGGTCTGATGGGTCTCAATTTCTGTTACAACTTTCAGACGATAGGATGAGAAAAATGGATCCATTCTGCCAAGTACCAACAGTTCAGGCTGCTGGTGGATGTGTAACTGCCAAATATGCTCGACTGCCTGGCTGAATGAGGCAGTTGTATAAAACTTTGAGTACTCCAGTGGAGTAGAAAAGCGCTTTATAAAAACCAGTCCAGTTACTATCTTTCCAAAGCTTTGGGGAAAAAATGAAAAAAAAAAGAAAGAAGGAAAAGAAAACCAAAAAAGCACCGGTTGTCTTAGAGCATATATAAAAACTCCCTTTTAACAGGAAGAAACCTGCAGCAGAACCAGACTCAGGGAGGGGCAGCCGTCTGCTGCGAGCGAGGGAGTGAGGAGAGGAAGACAGGACAAAGGGCACACTGTGTAAGAGAGTTGGAGATTAATAATAGCTAATGACTAAATGCGGAGGTGTACGTAGAGAGAAGGAAAAAATAAGGTAAAAAAAGGAGAGGAGGAGTGGTGACATTTACAAAAAAAATGTGAAATATTAGAAATGATTGCCAATTATTAAAAAACTTTCCATAATTGCCTCATAAAGAATGATTAGTCTTTGTGCTGGGTATCTAACAATAAATCATACTATAAAAGTTTTTTTTATTGCTGTAGATCTTGTAAATATAGTGATTCCAGCTAGTAAGCAGGTATAGACTGATTTAAGTTGAACAATCTTTTCTTCCTGCAGGGAAAACCTCTGAATAGGCAGTGGTGACTAATAAGACAAACAGGTTGGTTTTCATGTGAGACGTAAAATGTTTCCAATTCCAGGGGAGAACAGGTTTAACAGGCTGTGATGTGATGACCATGATCAGCAATGGTACGTGTTTCCTCCTGCCAGTCGTTCTTCCTCATTTGCCCAAGGTAAGACCACTGCTCCGATATATCTCACATTACACTATTTAATCAGCGGGTAATGAGCTATAAGGTTGTTGGCAGGTGTTATTGGAAATGTCTATGTGGCAGGGGCAGGTCTGTGCCTGTCTGGATCAGGTATCGGGACTTGGATGTGTCTTGTTTACATAAGAGCGAAGTCTCATGTGAGCTCGAGTGACTTGACTGCATTCAGCGGGTGCATTTCATGGCTGATACACTCGGTTTTCTCTGATATAGGGGTAGAAAAATACATCTTTGCCAGTCAGAGTTGTGTTTACATGCTGTAATAATTCTGTGTCATCTTGATAAAAAGGTGGACGATGAGTAATACACGTTTAAAAGGGTGAATATTTCACACCAGTTTAAAAACAGTGCAACTATATAGACTAACAGTCTAGATTTGACATTTGTTTCTATTTTTATAATCCCTAAAAGGGATGAAGCTGCTGATATATATATATATATATATATATATGGCTTCTATAGTTACATTAAAACACAACTAAGATTAATGTGTGCGGCATTATTAAAAACACTAAAGTATGTGAAGTATGAGTAAAAGACTGATTTACGCCATCACATGTTACACTGTGTGTACTGTTCTGACGCTGTCACTTTAAACCAGCAGTGCTAAACAATGAAAGACTGGATATGTAGCGCCTTTCATTGTTTAGCAGTCAGGAGGAGAGATAATGCAAGTAGCTATTACGGCAGAATCAGAGCTTCAGACTTAAAAGCAGTAATATGAGACTCAGCATCACAGAGCCTGGCATACAAAGAGCTAAACCGCCACATAAAATACTTTACAATTGACTCTTTCCAGTGCGCCCACATTAACACCAGGATAAACTGAAAGAAGCTAGTGTACACACAGCACATTTCATTTGCAATGCAAGCTGGAAAAGCCCAGGGTATAAAATGTTATTTTTTCATTCTTAAAACCTTATATGTTGGTTTTTTTTATTCATTCCCATTTTCTCCCCAGTTTCTCGGATTCAGTCCTAAACAGAGTGATTACACGTGATTCAATGTCATTTTTTTAAACAATAGTCTTTCGTAACCATGTATTAATTAATTGGATTACTGGCACTTTTACTGAGACTGTATATAATACATGTTGTCTTGTCAATAAAAAAATGTCCTTTTTGTATATAATGTACTCTTTCACATGGTCTATTTTTCAGTTTTCTATATTTTGATACTGGAGAGAGAGACTAACAAAAATAAGTCTGACTCTGACTAGATAGCACAGTGATAATAGTGTGGAAATATGAGGGAAAGGAGTGGGCACCAGTATGTGTGAACTTCAGTTTTTGTTAGTGAGCTAAATGACAAGTAATCCAGCGAAAATTACTTGGAAATAAAGTAATTTTGCTTAATTCAATAGTGTTTTCACACACGTAATGTCCTTTGTATCCTTTATGACCAGGTAAACAACTTTAAGCTGGTCATCGCTTCCACTAATCCTAAAAAGTAAAATTATAAAGTGATGCATTGGATCATGTAAATACATTTTTAATGTAAGTACAACTTTTGATAAAAGTAACTTCCCCATAATCCAGTCCAACAAATTACCCCTAAAAGAAGAACAGCAAAAGAAAAAGGGCACGACTGACTCCACGAATACTTTTATCACAATTCTGATAAGAGTCTCACATGACTCGTGTCGCATGTTAAGAACCTAACATGTGACATTAGTCGTGTGTTAAGAATCGCTAATGTGGGTTCACCAAACGCAAGATCATTGTCAACTTTTTTCCCCACCAAATACTAGAAGATTGTGACGACTTGTGAATGAAGATCAAAAATAACCTGTTTTAAAGTGATGACAAATAAAAATATATTTAATTTGTCACTGAAGGAAAAGCACAGATGTTATCAACAGCAGGAGCTACGTGACTCGATAATTGTGAAGAAGAGTCTTACATTAATGCCCTTTTGGGGTTTTATCTGGAAAGCAAGACTGTACCAAATCAAAGATATCTGGGTATAGACTTACATCGTTTTTATGTAATTAACTATCTGTGATGAAAACACACATTTCAAACTTGCTCTTATCTACATTTCTGTTTTTATCTTCATGACAGAATCCTGTTTGATCTGTTTGGATGGACCCCCCTTCATATGAGGAGGCCAGTCGCCAACCTCCTGCTCTGCCCATTGCAGCTTTTAACGCCCCCCCACCTGCCTATGACGCCTCTCTCTCATCCCCACCGACACCTCCACCTGCCTACAGAGAAGCAGGTGAGATAAAAATCTTTCTGCTTCCTTTAACCCCATTTCTTGAGTCAGCTCGTGAGATATTGCTGACAGGATGTACACACTAACATGTGTCCTTTTCTATTTATTTTTTGGCATACTGTTTACATGACATACCAGTTTTACCAGGCTGATTTGTAGAAATGTCGTCATTAAGTGTATTCATGCTTTTACTCTGCCAGACAACCACTTCAGTGCACTCTGAAGTAAATTTAAAAAATATATATTTAAAGTAAAGTGTGGAAGGAAACCCTAGTGTGACTGCAAAATAACATGTAAACATTTCTTTTTCTTTTTTTAAATCACAGTTACAGTTCAGCCAGATCCTTTTCCTGTCCTGTCTGTGCCAACTGCCGTGTCCTCGCCTCCCCACCAAAGCACTGGAGTCATAGTCCATCCCATTACTCAAAGTATAAAGATTGCACTTTTAATATTGACTTTTGTTATGTAGACCTGTTCAACTGCTCATTAACGGAAATATCAAATCAGCCAATCACATGGCAGCAAACCAAGGCGTTTAGGCATGTAGGCATGCTGAGCAAGTTCAGTTCAGTCTCTATGTGCTGCACGCTGGTTTCACAATGTAAGAGCCTCAGTCCATATGCTGTCTGTAGTCTACTCACCAAATGTTTGTATTTTAACCCCACAGTGCCTGTCGTATCATATTTAATTCATGAGTTTTTGTGAGTTTTTGAGACTTCTACATCATCACAGTGATCCCCGTGGAAAGCCTGTCTAAACAGCACTAGAGAGAGAGAAACAAATGTAACAAATATAATTTCAAAGTAAACTCATGCATGCAAATGAATATGTTTTTTCTCAGAAGGTTCACAATATTTTCAAAAATCTTGAACTTTCTGGCAATTATTTCATGGTTCAGACTTTAAAGGGTCAAAGTGTAAGTATTTAAAAAGCTACATTAGGTTAAATTTTGGTTTTTCTGTGTTACAGTTAATCCGCATGCTTCTCGTGCTCGCGCTGCAGCTTCTGCTCCAGCTGCTGCGTCCTCGCGTTCCCGACAAGGCAAGTATCAAGACTACATCTTTACTATAAGCATGATCTCTTTACTGCTATTTACACTTACTGGCCACTTTGTTAGGTACACCTTTTCATCTGACTGTCAATGCAAGTATCTCATCAGAAAATCACAGGGAGGTAACTAAATGCATTTAGGTATGCAGATATGGTCAAGATAACGTGCTGAAATTGAAAAGGAGCATCAGAATGGGGGAGGAAGGTGGCATTCGTGGCTTTGAATGTGACACGGTTGTTCTCGTCAGACAGGCTGGTCTGAGTATTTGAGAAAAAGCTGATCTCCTGGGATTTTTCCACACAACCATCTCTAGGGTTTACATAAAATGGGCCAAAAATATCCAGTGAACAGCAGTTCTCTGGATCAAAATACCTTGTTGATGCCAGAGGTCAGAGGAGAATAGCCAAACTGTTTCTAGCTCATAGAAAGGCATCAGGAAACAAGATATGCAGAAGAGCATTTCTGAACACACAACATGTCGATCCTCGAGGCAGAAGACCGCACTGAGTGTCTCTCCTGTCAGCTACGAACAGGAAACTGAGGCTACAGTTTAAACTGGCTCAACAAAATTGAACAAGAGAGTCAGTCATTTGGTCTAAGTAAGTAAATACATTTTATTTCTATAGGATATTTAAAACCAAAATGTGTTACACAAAATAAAACAGAATAAACAGGTTCCTATAAAAAAAAACAGCAGCTAACAGCAGCCAATCCTCCAATCACAGCTCAACAATTCAACTGTTTCACAAGTCTAACAGAAAAGGCAGCTCAGATTTAAAAACAGTCTTCACTGATGCTTGCACGAGGTCATCTGGGAGGTCATTTAAGAGTTTTGATGCAGCAACAGCAAGGACACAAGCTGCTTTTGAAATAAGCTTTGACTGCAGGGATTATCAGGAGTAACAGAGAAGCAGACCCTAACGATATGCACGCAGCATAAACACCACATATACAAAGCTCAAATCATCTCAGACGGGTTTTCCTGACCATATGGCCTCCATAGTCATCATATTTCAATTCAACATCTTCATGATGTGGTGGAACAGAAGATTTGCATCATGGATGTGCAACAGCTGTGTGATGTCATCATGTCAATATGGAGGAAAATCTCAGGAATGTTTCTGACACCTGTAAAGGCAGTTTTGAAAGGGAAGAGGACGTCCAACCTAGTACTAGCTAGGTGTACCTAACAAAGTGTCCAGTGGGTGTATAAGCCTCTGCCTTACTTGTTCTTCTCTCCTTCTAATAACTTCATCTGTCTCCTGAATGGCAGCTGGTGCCGCACCGCGTGTCAACAGCAGACAAACTCAGCCGATAGCAGTAGTGAGCCAGCCGCAGCCTGTTCCCATAGCGGTGGAATATCTGAGAGGCGCCCCTGGTTTGGTACGCTGCCCACACTGCAGTCATCTTGTAACCAGTAAAGTCACACATGTACCTGGGACAGCTGCTTGGTGCTGGTGTGTCATTCTTGCAATGGCGGGGTAAGAGCCCCAAACACTCACACAGGAGGAGTATTGCATGTGCACCGGCGCTAAACGAGCTTGAGCACAGCTTCATTGGTGTTTTCTGTGCTTGTGTTTCAGGCTCATCTGCGGTTTCTGTCTCATTCCATTAATGGTACGGGGAATGCAAGACACACATCACTCCTGCCCACAGTGTGGAAACCCTCTGCACGTGCACAAAAGATGACCCTGTGAGGATTAATTAACCTTACACATCGAAGTGTGGACAAATGAACTAATGAACTTGTGATGCTAGTGTGACATCTATGGCAAACGAATACTTTACACAGATGATGGCTGAGGAGAGGCCCGGAGTCATGTGGAGACTTTTGTACAAACTCTCCCAGACTGTTACAGAGGACCTCCAGGTCACCACACACACTACCACAGCTGGTAGCTGTACTGAGACATTTTTCCTTTTTTTCACACTTTAGGCTCACAAGCAGAAAAGCATTTCTAGGACGTAAATATGAAAAAGAAATTACACAAAAACACTTTTCGCACTTTCTAATTTTGTACAAATGTATTACAGTGTGAGTTCATTATGATTAAATGACACACAGCAATAACACTTTACACTCCCCTAAAGACAGTGCAGGACAGTCCTTTTTCATTGCAGACAATGGGATGAGACAGTTTAATGCAGCCATGTTTAACCACATTTGTCCAAATTCTAACATGAAAAGAGTTTTACAGCTCTGCACTAAATTCTTTTATCATTTATAATTAAGCTTTCATTGCTTTTTAATCAAACTGACTGATTTCTATATCTGAAAACAAAAAAAAAAAAACTTTGATGTTTTTTAGCTTTACTGCAGGTACAACTGAAGTTTTTAAAGTACCTTTAACTGCCTAACTACACTATTTTACTCTTAGTGATAGTTAGAAAAAAGGTTATGTGGTTTAAATTATTATATTTATTACATCTGTTATTATTTCATGTGAGAATGGTGACCTAACTCTGCTGCACTGCTTTCTAAGCAGCTGTAATCAGTCAGTGGGACTGACTCATTCTGTCGTGTGGCCAAATGCCAGCCACTCCTGATTGAAACCTGTTCCTGAACTGATTTACAGGACTTCTATTTACTTAGCAACATATAAAAGGTTTGTTTACACCAGCAATGTTTACTCTCTGACAAGCAGACCTATAAATGTTTAGCTTTACAAATATGTTATGTGATCAAAAAAATTCATAAATAAATAGAAATCCTTAAAATACCTTAATGGTTGTGATGCGTTGGAAATCTATCACATAGAAATGGTCCAAAGAAAGTACACCCTCTTCAAATTCCAAGTATTTACATATCAGGAGATAATAAAAATTTTGAAAAAAGGTTGGTCTTTAGCAGGTCTTGAAGTTGAAGACTTGATAGATGATAAATCAATGAGATATTACCCTCTGTCATCATTTAATTAGCAAAAAATAAGCCAAAATGCAGAAGCAGTGTGTGAAAAACTAAGTACAACATTAGTGTTTCTATAGAAAGTTGGATTGCACTTGATTAACTGATGACCGCGGGTGAGCACCTCTATAAATGCAGAGGTTTTTGGTGTTTGCTACTCTGAAGCATTCAGGTGTGTGTTAGCACACAACAAAGATGACAGACAGTGATCTTAGAGAAATAGTTTTTATTTTCCATCAATCTGGAAAGGGTCGCAAGGTCATTTACCAACAATTTAAAGTCCTTCATTTTACAGTGAGGTAGAAAACATTCAAGACAGCTGCCAGTCATCCCAGGAATGAACATCCCAGCAAATTCACCCCAACATACAGAAGATCCAATAATCAGAGAAACTGCAAGAGCTGCATCTCATACTCTACAGGCCTTGGTTAAATGTTACACTCCATGGGAGTACAATTAGAAAAAGACTGATCAAGTATGACTTGTAAACCTTTAGAGTAGAGTGGAATAAAATTCCTCCACAATGGAGAGAGGGAAAGGGAAAGTGATACAGAAAGTGATTACTTTTAATACAGGGAGTGCAGAATTATTAGGCAAGTTGTATTTTTGAGGAATAATGTTATTATTGAACAACAACCATGTTCTCAATGAACCCAAAAAACTCATTAATATCAAAGCTGAATGTTTTTGGAAGTAGTTTTTAGTTTGTTTTTAGTTTTAGCTATTTTAGGGGGATATCTGTGTGCAGGTGACTATTACTGTGCATAATTATTAGGCAACTTAACAAAAAACAAATATATACCCATTTCAATTATTTATTTTTACCAGTGAAACCAATATAACATCTCCACATTCACAAATATACATTTCTGACATTCAAAAACAAAACAAAAACAAATCAGCGACCAATATAGCCACCTTTCTTTGCAAGGACACTCAAAAGCCTGCCATCCATGGATTCTGTCAGTGTTTTGATCTGTTCACCATCAACATTGCGTGCAGCAGCAACCACAGCCTCCCAGACACTGTTCAGAGAGGTGTACTGTTTTCCCTCCTTGTAAATCTCACATTTGATGATGGACCACAGGTTCTCAATGGGGTTCAGATCAGGTGAACAAGGAGGCCATGTCATTAGTTTTTCTTCTTTTATACCCTTTCTTGCCAGCCACGCTGTGGAGTACTTGGACGCGTGTGATGGAGCATTGTCCTGCATGAAAATCATGTTTTTCTTGAAGGATGCAGACTTCTTCCTGTACCACTGCTTGAAGAAGGTGTCTTCCAGAAACTGGCAGTAGGACTGGGAGTTGAGTTTGACTCCATCCTCAATCCGAAAAGGCCCCACAAGCTCATCTTTGATGATACCAGCCCAAACCAGTACTCCACCTCCACCTTGCTGGCGTCTGAGTCGGACTGGAGCTCTCTGCCCTTTACCAATCCAGCCACAGGCCCATCCATCTGGCCCATCAAGACTCACTCTCATTTCATCAGTCCATAAAACCTTAGAAAAACCAGTCTTGAGATATTTCTTGGCCCAGTCTTGACGTTTCAGCTTGTGTGTCTTTTTCAGTGGTGGTCGTCTTTCAGCCTTTCTTACCTTGGCCATGTCTCTGAGTATTGCACACCTTGTGCTTTTGGGCACTCCAGTGATGTTGCAGCTCTGAAATATGGCCAAACTGGTGGCAAGTGGCATCTTGGCAGCTGCACGCTTGACTTTTCTCAGTTCATGGGCAGTTATTTTGTGCCTTGGTTTTTCCACGCGCTTATTGCGACCCTGTTGACTATTTTGAATGAAACGCTTGATTGTTCGATGATCACGCTTCAGAAGCTTTGCAATTTTGAGACTGCTGCATCCCTCTGCAAGATATCTCACTATTTTTGACTTTTCTGAGCCTGTCAAGTCCTTCTTTTGACCCATTTTGCCAAAGGAAAGGAAGTTGCCTAATAATTATGCACACCTGATATAGGGTGTTGATGTCATTAGACCACACCCCTTCTCATTACAGAGATGCACATCACCTAATATGCTTAATTGGTAGTAGGCTTTCGAGCCTATACAGCTTGGAGTAAGACAATATGCATAAAGAGGATGATGTGGACTAAATACTCATTTGCCTAATAATTCTGCACTCCCTGTAATTTGCGGCTGCTAAAGGTGGTTCTACAAGCTACTGAATCATGGGATGTACTTGTTGTTGTTAAATCCTGATATGCAAAACCTTCGAGCTGACAGAAGGTGTACTATTTGCTTCCTTATAGTAACTGTATGTGTAACTTCTGTCAGTGTAGTAGTTTGTTTGATTTCAGTAGTGATTTTATTTTTAATCCCATTACCTTTGACTCTGCACCAATGTTAGATTTTAAAATGAGGTCTATTAAAGAATAAAGGAAGTGTGTATTAGCAGTTACCCTTTTCAATTTTGATTCAGCACACTTGTAGGTATCTTACCTGGACTGTAAATGTGGAGTAGACAAACACAACTTGTATATCTTACCTGGCTTTGGCACGTTTGAAAAGATTTTGCAGCTAGATAGCTACCAGTCACTTCACTGGAGACCAGCAAGCCTGACCAAGAAACAATCGAGCACAGAGGGAGCTTTGATATGAATCTCTCAGAATATGAACAACAGGAAAACCTGTGTGGTACTTAACATTTACTAACCAGCCGAAATTAGCTACTCTTGCAGATGAAAACAATTTCAAACTTCAAGCTAGCTGCAGGTAATGAGGGTACTCATCTATTTTTAAGCAGTTTTCTGGTATTTTGCTGTTTATATCACCAGATAAAACGTTCTTACTTACCTCATTATGATTAAACAGTTTTTATAGAACATAATTTGCCAGCTTAAGTGATCCTGGTGCTGTTTCTATTCTTTAATGCTAAGCTAAGCTAACCATGCAATTGTTGTACGCAGAGGTGGGACCAAGTCATTGTTTTGCAAGTCTCAAGTAAGTCTCAAGTCTTTATCCTCAAGTCTCAAGTCAAGTCTCAAGTAATGTCAGGCAAGTCAGAGTCGAGTCTCAAGTCACTGGTGTAAAAGTCCGAGTCAAGTCACAAGTCTGAAACTTTGAATTTCAAGTCCTTTCGAGTCTTTAAAAAAGAAAAAAAGAATGTTGCAGTTATGCTAAATGTAAATATTAGACCATGTAATTTTTAAATCTGTGTTTTTCTCAACACATGACAAAATAGTGAACTTAGAAAATATACACAAATTGTGAAATTGCACCTCTTTAAAATGCAGCTCAATTAAACCTAGCTCCAAGAATAATTTTCACCGACAGTTCTGAGATAAGCTGCATGTTATTCTTGGATGCGGTTGTAGGACCAGCTTTAAAATCGCATGACAAAAATATCATACACATTAAAAAAAACTGCATCACCAACGTAGCCTGGAAAACATTTGCTAGTTAAATGAAGTCAGCTATCTCATCGTAGCATATTTATATGCATATTTATAATCATACGGTTCTTGGAGTGAGTGCATACACTCATGAAGTTTAGTAACTTCCGGTCACTGCAACAAGCCCAGGTACAGTTTACCGACGGATGGGTGCAGGACCTTGAAATGCACCGTGTAGAAAGTAAAGACCATCGTACCTATCATAAGTTTACCAGTCTCACAAATCGTCGTCATAAATACACATTCGTTAACCGTTTATTAATAGGACCTTTGAGCTCAATGGTAATTAATTAGCAGTGGAAATAATTTCTGGTACCCATCACAGAAATGTAGCAGTGACAATAATACTGTATGCTGTAATCGTACTGGACAATTAGTGATACAAAAAACCTGTTTTATCCTGTGAATAAAAGCATATGTTTTTGTCAATGTACCATAATAACAGAAGCGAAACGCAGTATTGTGTCAGGACAATTCACTATTTATGCACAATAAACACAATAAATAAAGGAGCATAGCGCGACAATTTCTGTTCAGCGCCAGACTTGCTTGTAACCTATATCACCAATTATGTTAAGAAAAATGACGCATTAACTACAGCAGCAGACTGACCTTTGTGTAAATGCTTGGAGCAGACTAACCTGTGAGCTGGAGTGTTCTGGGACGTTATATTTGATCTTTGAGTGGCTGCAATCCAGTCCATCCGTCGCCTCTTTGTTACTTCGGAAACATGGCTCGAACAATTTCTCTTCAACGACGTAATCCGATAACAACCGATCTCTTTACCCGTCGGCTTCCCGTGGCTGTCATGCGACAACATTTTTGTGTTTCTTTTTATCGCTGTATAACTGATTTCAATTGAAAGCCTGCGTGCGCTAGTACCTCTTGCCACGAGTTCCCAGAATCCTTTGCGGTTCTACCCGTGAATTACGTCACATTTTCAATCTCTATATAATATGCATGTTAAATTTTATATTTGGGGTAAAATATCAAGTCTTTTCAAGTAAACCGGTTCAAGTCCAATTCAAGTCCCAAGTCATTGGTGTAAAAGTCCAAGTCAAGTCACAAGTCTTAGAACATTTTTTCAAGTCAAGTCTAAAGTCATAAAATTAATGACTCGAGTCCAAGTCATGTGACTCGAGTCCACACCTCTGGTTGTACGGACATTTTTCTTGTTATCTAACCCTCTGTTAAGTCCAGTATAAAAACAGTGTGATAAAATGATATGACAGTATGGGATCAAGAATGAAAAGGCTGTTAAATAAAGTGATAAATGGGCTTTCTTTCCCTGCCTTTAATGCTGTAGTGAATGTTTAGTATCTTTGCCAAGTTGAGGTCATGTTTCGTTGCGGACCAAAAACAAAACATGCATTTATGTATTTTCGAGGGCAAATGGGTGCACTTTGCATATGAACACAAACACCAAATGTGTGAGTAACTTCCTCTTTTATGTCTGCTGTGTGACCTTGTACAGGCAACAAAGTTAGGGTTTAGCGTTTAGATACTAGAGCCTGATATGAACAGCAGCCAATAGCAGACATACAGCAGTGCTCAGATAGGAAAGTTAATCAGCTATAGGCTGCTGGGTCCAGGCGGCAGATAACGCAAGGATTCACAGTTATACCTCCTCGGCACTGATACACACATCAGACCTCCCTTTCACCACTCCCGCCAAGTTTGTCAGTGTGAGACTGAACCGCCATGAAGAGGCTTTTGCTGCTGTGCGTGACGGCCTTCTGTCTCGGCGTATGCGTCGCCGCCGACACGAAGGAAGACAAACAGTTCCCAGAGAAAGACGGAGTGTTACAGCTGAAGAAGGGGAATTTCAAAAGGGCGCTGAGAAAGCATGACCAACTCCTGGTGCACTTCTGTAAGTTAAACATCAAGCCTAGTACAGCATGACCTTTGACCTTCATACTTTCATATGGTAAGCGCACAAACAGGCGACTGCAAGGTGTGTAAGAAATCAAATCCTCATTTCCTCTGCGTGTCTGTCAGTTGCACCTCTGTCGGGAGAAAGCCAGCGCGTGTCTACAGCTTTCCAAGGAGCTGCAGCAGAGCTCAAGGGGTCAAAGGTCAAGCTGGCAGTGGTTGATGTGTCAAAAGAGAAGGACCTGGCTAAAGAACTGAACGCAACGGGCCACCCGGTAATCAGACTGTACCTCTCCGGAGATAAACACAACCCAGTAGCCTGCCCTGGTAGGTGCAGAAGAGTTTCATTCATCTCATTTATTCTTTTAACAAGAACAATGTATATCATATGACATGACCCAGAGGAGTAGCTCCAGATATGGCATACTGCTGAAAAATAAATGATCCACACTTATTTTATCATGTGACAAAGCGAATGAAAAATCAGGGTTCTGATTATTAGGAAACAATAGAGAAACAAAGAGATGCTTTGGTTTGAATCTTCCTCTACCTCTGTTCGAGGGCTTTGTCCTCTAGTGCTCTGACTTCATTATGATGTTCGCTGGCACCACCGATGGCTAGATGCTGGGTAATAAAAACAGCAGTGAAAGCCCTGGCTGGAGTCATTATGTTTTCATATGAACCATATATCTCTAAAGTTATCCAGCACAAATTTTAATCGCATTTTTTGTATGAAAGTTTGCTCTTATTCTGGAAACGTGAAAAGATCAGGATGAAAGAGGCACATGCTGCAGTTAAGTTGTTAAAGCTGACACCCTGTCATTAAATTTTGCCTTGAACTTTTCAGATATGTGTCTCTTTGAGTTAACTAGCCTGCCATTTGTTGTGAAACACCAGTGGTTAGAGTTTACTGGCTGTTGTTTCATATTTCCTGCAGAGCACCAGGAGTTATTAGGATCCCCTCAGCTGTTGAATCTTAATTGTTTTGGGTAAAATATTAACAGTAAAGTGATTTGTGATCTTGGATTGTCCTGAAGTTCCTCAGAGCTCGGCTTCCATCTTGACCTGGCTGAAACGGAGGGCAGGGTCAGCTGCTGACCTCGTCACTGATCTCAGCCAATCAGAGGCCTCAGAAGAGGTGACAGTGGTTGGATTCTTTAAGGTAAAACAAAAGCCTCGCCTGAGTTCCCTTCTCTATTATGTTGTGCATCTACCGCACTCCGACAGTTTCTATGCGTTTGCGTGTGAGCAGGAGCTGAACCACGAGTACGTCCAGGTGTTCTACGCCACGGCGGTCGAGCTTCCTGACGTCAGGTTTGTGGTGACGCAGGACGATGACGTCATCGCCAAATACGGCCACACACATGATGTTGTTCTGATGCTCAAAAAGGTTCTTCACGCACAACACATACAAACACACCGGTTCACAAAAACAATACTAGTTGTGACATTGCTCTATGTGAAGAGAGGTTTTAGTTCTTTAGTTAGTTTTTAGTTCTGTTTAGTTAAGAGAAATTAGCTGAGGGTGAATGCCATAAAACATGAGTGAGATTTTAAACATAAACCTCACTGTGAGCCTTCAAAAAGACGGCATAACTGAAAGAAATCTTGATGTTGCATCCAGAGTTTTACAAAAGAAGCATAAATATATGAAGCAGACTTGTTGGTTATAGTCTTACCTGTGATACCATGTATGTTTGTGTGTCTGTGTGTGCCCACTGCAGTCTAAGCTCATCAAGGCTTACAAAATGACGCCCGAGACATCTAAAGGGGTCCTGATTGTCTTTATCACGATCTACCAGATGGACCCAGTCACTGAGTACACCGGGCAGGTACAGTGTTGTGTCCATGGTGTATTTTCACACATATACAACAGCTACGGTAGGAACGGTTTGGTCTGAATCCACTGGGATGGTGTTCAGGGAAAATCTCTGCTGACTGAAATCTAATTGCTGTTTTCATGTAGGCTACACCCACCGAGCACCTTGCACCTTGCAGTGTAATGCAGCTCTTCTGCCATAAACTTTTATAAGTCTATTGTTGATGTAACACCTGCTTAGTATAGTAGGGTTAAACTTATAGACTAGATTCGAGAGGAGTAAAATAAATTTGAGAGAATTGAGTGTTGAACAGCCGGCAGATTTATTACAATGTTACAGTGGTGCAATAATCCAATGTAAACAGCATAGAAAATTAACAGAAGATCAACAGAGAAGAGCGCTCTTTTGAAAATAACAACAAAATAAAATAAAATAAGTAGTCTCTTTAGACCTGACTCCTGATGAGCAGGATATTGGGAGTTCAATAGTTTCCCAGAGAAACAATCCGTATGAAGTAAGCAGTTTTTGCTCTTGCTTATCTGAAATCCTGCGATTCGAAGTAATTCAGACTGTAGCTCTACTCCTGCATCCAGAACAGCTGGCCACACTGCTTTTGGATTCGCCAAGAGTTTTCACAGGGTCTGGCTCGCCATCCATATCCAGAACCACTTCAGATCCAGGATCACAAAAAACCAGTCTGCACATACAGTACAGAGCAATAAACAGAATAGTTCTTAACAGTTTTTCTAAATAAAATGAGATCTCATAAAGTTTTCAAAATCAAGTACACTGTTGTTTTAACATTGTTCTGTCTCTATGAATTCCATTTGTATTGCTTTACAGCATTACAATCAATTGTATTTATATACCCCTTTTTAAGGCATATGTAATCACATCATGAAATGTTTGTAACGTAACTAGTTTTAAATAACTTATTTACCTGTATTAACCTATAACTGAAATTACAAAGTGCAGAAAAGGCACTGGACAACATTTATGGCTAAAAGAGAAGTGCATCCTGCATTAGTTTTGCACATTTGTGAAGATGCCCAATCAAATAGACAATAAAATAAAATACGACATTCCATTTCACACACGATTCAAGTACTCCGACTGGTTTTAGCTTTTTTTAGACAATACGGAATTCGCACTGTTGCAGTGTTTACCACATGTACAATTAGCATAAGTTTTCCTGCTAACTTATCATCTCTAGTAACTCACCGGAATTCCCAAGAAACAAATACACGCTCTGCCTGGTTTTGGTCGAGAGTAAAACACATAAAGGCCTCTGAAAAGTACATAACTTTAAGTTAGAGACTGTTGAAAATACTTTATAACACTTATTTTATACCAAAAGACTCACTGTGTAGCTTGTTAATTGCTCTCGGTGTCTTGCTCCGTTTTGCCTAGCTTAATGCAGCAATGTGCTTTTGTTGCATTCACTGAACTACAGAAAATCAAAGTGTGTTCAAGGGGTGTCGGAAATAATATTACCAGGTAAAAACAAGAAAATACTAGTAACCATGTCTATAGGGGTTACATTGACATTGCCCGAAAGGTGATTATTCTACTTTATCTTTATCACTGAGGTCGTAGTGGGTGGTGGTGGTGGTACTGGATCGCATTATGTTGAAAATCAATTTTAATATTTATCCACCTCTTTGGCATACATGACGCCATATTAAAAGGTGTTTTTAAACTCTGAATGAGTTTGCACAGCACTTTAACTGAAGTTTAAGTGCTTTTTATCACATGCGTTCACACTCTGATGGATGCACTGGAGCTTTGGCACACAGAGCTGGAGTTTGTTGTCCTCTTTATCCACCTTCACCTCCTGCCTTTGCAGTTAGCGGCTCAATTACAACTTAATATCCTCATTTGCACCTGTTATGATCATCTCAGTCAGTAGAGGGCTCTGTCCATTGAACTTAAAAATGTGCTGAATTGCCTTAACATTAGCGCCAGCTGAAATCCAGTTTCACTGCTTAAGTGTTTGAACCGCTTTGTCTCCTTTTGCAGACAGCCTCTCAGATCTTATCTTCGCCTGTGTTAAACCACGCTCTTCTCTTTGTCAACAAAAGTTCAGAAGACTTTGATGAGATTTTTTCTGCCTTCAGCACCGCTGCAGAGACATTCAGGATGAAGGTACCTAACATATGTCTGTGCTTTTGAGGTCAATAATAATGTATTTTCAGACTCTGACCTTGACTCGATCGCATAAATAACATTAATCCTCACCTTAAACCTACTTTTTACCCAAACCAGTTCTTTACTAAGGTCTTGTGAGCAGTTTGGCTGCAGAACAGCAAATCATAAACAAATGACCGTATCTGACCCTTACTCTAGTCCCAGAGTGAGATAAGAATGAATACAGCACATAGATTTAGTTTAATTTTTCCTTTGTTTTTGACCATACTGTTTAGGGCATTCTTACGGGGTGGCTGTAGCTCAGGTGGCAGAGCAGGTCAGCCACTAATCCGAAGGTCGGTGGTTTGATCCCAGGCTGCCTCCTGGCCCTGCCGCCTTGTTGTGATGTACAGGAGCGTCTGAGGGCTGTATATGTTTGTGTGTCAGATTTTGTTTGTGTTGGTGAACGTGGCTGAGCTTCGCAATGGCAGAATGATGGAGTACTTCCGGGTGCGGGACTTTGAGGCTCCCCTAATCCGACTGGTTAACCTGTCAAATCACGTGACCTACCATCTGCCCTCTGACGCCCTGAGCGTAGAGATCATAGAAAGGTTCTGCCAGGACTACCTCGAGGGCAAAGCCAAGGTAAGTCCCACTCACCTCTGCTGTGTGGCACAGAGACAGAACCCGGGAGGCAGCTCGTCTTTATGTGTTTAATGGACTTGTGTATCTCTAACAGCCTAAGATGCAGAGTGAGCCGATACCTGAAGGATGGGACCAAAAACCAGTGAAGGAGCTGGTGGGGATGAATCTGGAGAAAGTTGCCTTTAACCCAGACAAGACTGTTTTTGTCCTGTTTTGTATGTAAACACTGTTCATTTTAATATCATGCTTTAATTTGTTTTTCTTTTTAAAGAGGGCCCTAAGTTATACTGGGAGTCATTGGTGACTAAAATTGGCGACCACCCTCTGAATCCCATAAGCTAAACAGCACCTTCAAGCCTTTAGATTGAAAACGCACATGATTTGAGTTGTTGGGAGTGTATTTAAAGGGCCCTGAGAGTATAAGGAAAAAGATTCTCTAACATGATGTGTTAGGAGAACTCACACGGATGGATTTAGTGGCAGAAACACACGGGCACAAGATAGTAGTGATGCAGATTTATATACAATGATGGGGAAATATTTACAAGGGAAGGGGCTATATACAGTGACAGGTAAAAATGTGCAAGGAGAGCAGAGCTGAAGAGACGAGACGGAGCCGAGGTATGCGGGTGGGCAGATGACGCACCAGAGCTACCTGAAAACGAGGGACAAACAAAGTTTACGGAGTAACGTCGATAGCCGAGAGTTAAACTAAAGACGATGGGGAGAGTTGGAGAGCTTACTTGAAACACAGAACTACAGCTGTAGCGGTGGTCACAGACTGGTATGAAGTAACTCTCCGTCACGGATCCAAAGAAGCCAACACAAAGACAAATAGGCAGGCGAGCAGGCAGCGGGACAGGCTAGAACAAAGATAAGATAGAACTTTATTAATCCCTCGGGTGGGTTCCTCTGGGAAATTCGACTGGAGAAGCAGGCAGGAGATGGATCCTCAAAACATGCAGCTCAATAGCGTGGAATCAACAGATTCAGCTTGCACCAACACGTTACCACTTATGACAGCGACAATACTCCGACACCAGACGTCCGTGACTCAGCTCCATAAAAGCGCTCACTGATGACGTCCGATGCGCCGCAGGTGTGCCGGAATGCCATCAAGCCCCGCCTACCTATGCCAAAAAGGGAAACAAAACCCAAAAACAACAATACACCTACCCACCACCTCCTAACATGATGAGTCAAAAAAGTGTTTGAACAGATCTCCCAGGCAATACAAACACTTGAAGAAGTCCCCTTCAATGAAATGATCAGTTAACCTTTCAGAAAATGAGCAAACCAACACAAGCAACCAAGTCTGTGCCAATCCTTTATGTAGTTCAGCTAAAACCATCACTCAAATTCTATTTAAGATCCATAGACAGACTGCAGAGATACATCCCAAACAATGTGATGAAATTTGACAGATTAAAAAAAATGATGCCCTTATTTAGGGCATTTGATACAAGGAAAGTTCAAATTTATGTTGTGATTAAAAGTGAAAACATAGAGAGCTTCCTAAAGTAATCGTATGTGTTTGTATTGAAGATCTGCCCTACAGTAAAGAGTCCCGCGCTGTGTTTCCGCTGTGGGAGGAACTAGCTGAGGCCTTTGAGGAGCGCGAGGACGTGGTCATCACTCGTATCGATGCTTCAGCCAATGATATCAACTTATCAGTGCAGGGCACGTACCCATCACTCTGCTTGTTTCCTGCTCTGTATGCTGAAAGGGTACGAGGCAATTATGAGGCGATTAATCGTTTTTATTAAAGCCTATGATATCATCACGAAAAACAGATTTTAAAAAAGGAATTATTTGCTCTTTAGAGGAAACCAGGCTCATTACAGTGAGATCTCTGTGGTCTGTGTCGTAGGTGGTGGTTTACACTGGAAAAAAGAAGCTGAAACCCCTGATTAAGTTTGTAGAGAAGGAGATGGAGAAAGCCAAAAAATACAGAGCTAAGGTGAATGATCATCCTTACACTTGTGCCTTTGTGTGTTTTTATAGCTGTCTGTGTGTTTGCGAGCTGCCTTTTTCTTTCAGTTAAAAATATACTTTTCTCCTTTGTGTATCCAGGAGGATGAAGACAGGAGGAAGTACACCGAGGCCATGAAAGCTGAGGAGGCAAAAAAAGCCAACAACACCAAAGATGAGCTTTAAGACAACAACAAAGACATGAGTGTGTGTGTGTGTGTGTGTGTGTGTGTGTGTGTGTGTGTGTGTGTGTGTGTGTGTAAAATGATGCTCTTTAAATGTTTCTAAATAAAAAAAATACTTTTTCTTTTTTTGATTCTGCATTAAAGTCTCAAAACATCATTTTTGATATTTAATGAAACTTTAAATGGAAAAGGTTGAATACTGAAAGAAGACACAGTATGTGCATACAGCTAAAGAGTTTGACAAATAACAGATCACCGTCCACAACTGACTATGGTTGCTGCTGTCTTCACGTGTCTCAGAACAGAATCACCAATTACCAGAGTTTGATCCCCGGCCGGTGTGTCGCTGAGTGGGGAAAACAGTTAGACACATGAACAGGTTTGTGGTGCGTCAGGGCTTTTTGCACAGTCTGAGGAACAAATTCTCCTTTTGTTGATGAAACACTAGGAAACACTGTGTGAGGAAACGTTTCACTGGTCAAAACTTCAGGTGTAGGAAGGGGCCTCTCCAGAGGTACAACCTCCCTGAGTTGTGCTGCTGACCATGTCCATCGTTTTATGACCACAGTATACTGCTCTTATAACAGATGTCAATCCAGCAGATTATCTTTGGCATGTGGTGGATCAGGAGATTTGCAACATGGATGCACAGCTGACAAATCTGAAGCAACTGTGTGACGCTATCATGTCAATATGAAACTAAATCTGTGAGGAATGTTTCCAGGTCTTTGTTGAATCAGTGCCACAAAGAATTAAGGCAGTTCTGAAGGTTAAATCTAATTTATGTTCATTAATGCCCCTCACACTGTAACTTAAAGTAATACATTGGTTACTGATTAATTACAGAAGTACGTTTGTGAGCATAAAGATGTAAGCCTTGGACCATCGGGATAAAATGTGATTTGGAAACTTAACAAGCATTGATAAAGCTTCATCAGTAGCTCGAGCAAGACCTCATTGTTACAGTGCTAACAGAATCATACAGGTTTTTGACAGGGAGGTTAAACTCATGCAGATTACCTTCACCCAGGTTCATGAAAACACTGATAGCAGATCATTTGTGTCAGTGTGTCAGGATGGTTTATATTTGAGCTTCTTGTTCACACAGAACTATTTTTCTTCATTTTTTAACGATTACCAAAGTCTGTGAATCCCCAAATTGTTCAGCTGTTCTTTTTGCTCCCCCTGAGGTCACTTTCACCATGTGACAAAAACAACACCCCACTGTACACACTCGGGCCACCAGTAACTTTCTAAATCCTCAATAAAAAGCTGACAGGTTGCAATGATGTTCCAAATAACTTATTAACAAAAAACAACTAAATACACAGAAAATATTTTGAAAACTGGTTTATTTTATATCTCCTAGTTTGAAGTGAAGCAATAAAAACGTGTATAAAACATCACAAACTGTAATATTATACAAATGCTTACGTCCTGCTGATGCAATGGAGACATCTTCCAGTGACAGTCTTCATCCGTGTGTGTGTGAGGAGGCTCCTAAACCCACCGACACAGAAGTGCATGTTCACAACTCCCTCTGTGCAGGCGGGGTCAGGACCCTCCTCACCCTGGGTGAAGAGGGGTGGTGCTGTGGCCAGTCAGGTATGAAGTGCTGAGAGTGGATCTTTGGTCCTCTGTGCAGCTCTGTCCACTCTCAGCTGCCCTGCAAAGCAATAACACAAGAAAGACGTCATTTTAACACAAAACAGGATTTCCATTGTAGGCAGCTGCAGCATGTTGTTAAAATGCAATTTTAAACTCAACATACACACATAAACATAAATAAACTTACACCTACAGTACTGTAGGACGATGATTTATACCAGCTTTTGGAAGGATTTAGTCTTCAAAACAGTTTGTAGCCAATGTGAGGTGATAACTTACATAGCTGGAACACAGCACCACTCTCCAGTTTGTCATTTGGTCATCCATCCTTCTCATCGGGTTGGGGTAAGGCTGTCTTCTGGGTGGAGTATCTCTCTGTGTTAGCTCCGTCCTGGACGTTGAGTGTCTGAAGTGCTGAATGCTGGGAGAGGACGATTTTAAAGCACCTGAAGACAAAAAGACAAAGAGAAAAGCATGAATTCACAGATCACCGAGTTGTTCAATTTACTTTTCTTCTGTTATGTGTTTTTACTTCACCTCTGATCCCTGAGCCACAGGCTATACCTTATGTAAAAACAAGAGACTACAGTCAGTTCACTACATCATTTTTAAACCTTTTCTAATTATTCGTGTTGACATTAAGTACAGACTTACCTTTGTCCTGCATGGTGAGCTAGAGCTTGAGAAAAAATATGTAAGTCATTTAAATAGTTACCTGTGATATCAAAAGAAATAGAAGTAACAATATCTAAAACACTACCTTACAGTCACACAGGCAAAGTCACATATTAAGAAAAAAACAATACATTTCACATGTGTTAGTTAATATTTTTTAAAAGTCAGATATTCTTAGTTAGCTGTCTTACAAACATCACAAGACACAAAGGCTTAACTTACATATTACAAAGTTAATTAAAAATTAAAAGATATTTACAAGTTTAAAAACAAGTTCTAACATAATCTAGTCAGAGTCGCTGTCATCAAGTGAAAGGTTAAAAGGCCTTTCCCAGAAGCGTCTGACACCAAAAGAACCCGATGATGTTGAAGGGCCATAGAACGTGTCATCACTTACCTTGCTTACCTTTGCACTTACCTCTTCAGTGCAGATGTCTTCTCTCCTTCTCTTTGCTGAGGAGGTAAGAGCTGAGGTTGAAGGAGAAGGAGAAGCTGTAGGATCAGCAGAGGAAGCAGCTGAGGGAAAAGATAAGAGAGCAGGTGAAGAAGAAGGAGCAGGTGAGGGCGGAGGTGACGGAGCAGGAGAGGAAGCAGCTGAGGGAGTAGATAAGAGAGCAGGTGAAGAAGGAGCAGCTGAAGGAGGAGCAGCTGACGGATCACCGACTGGGGCAACGACTCGAGGGAAGAGTGGGTCGTTGGCGTGGCCGAAAGGCGGCATGGCGAATGGGGCACCACCTGGAGAAATAGGACGTTGCCAATCGTGCCAAAACGGCTCTGGAGAAAGCTCCCGGATGAGAGGGGAATCATCTCTCTCATCCATGGTGTCATACCCCGAGTCATCGCTAAGCCAATCGCCCCACTCTTCTGAGTCGTTCCAGTCAGATGAATTGTCAGTGTCTTCACTCACCTCTTCAACGTCCTCAGGTACGTTGGGAGGGTACTCACCTTCCTCTTCACTGTCATCAGGATGCTGTGCTTCATGAGAAGAGGGGGAGGGTGAGAGAGGGAGATACTCACCATACTCACCTTCACTGACAGTGTCAGTGTCATCCAGGATCCTGATGACTTCAGGAAGGCCTTCTTCTGCAGGACGCTCAACCACGTAGTCAAGACGACCTGTGAGGAAACAAGTTTAAAATAACATTAGGAATGTAATAAACACCAAGTGCTAAAGCAACAGACCTACATCTGTTAGTTTGAGCAGATGATGAGAGAAAAGCATTTTAGGCTACATTTATGTCAGACTGAATGACACTTCTTAAGTCTGATTTCAGTTGTTTGCTGGAGGAGCAAAACAGTTGTTTGGTCTACAGGTTTTCAGAATGGAGATATTGACATTATTTGTATTTTTACTGTACAAAGAGGCAAGAGCATGATGGTGAAATAAAAACTGAGTCTGAGAAAGAAACAAATGGATTATACTGCTAACATCTGCACAGACAGCATGCTTACTCGGAGCTTGGCTAGTTTTGACGTCTATGAGGACCCAAACCCAGGAGCCAGACCTTCAACGGGTAACAAAAGCAGTGATGAGCATTCAGGCTTGCAGCATTGTCAACATTCCTACAATGGACTCTCTACAGTGGCCCCGAGGGGCCAAAAGGACCGCAATTTAAGAAAACGCCAACAAATATGATAGTAAGATTCTATCTAAAATTCTGGCTAATCGATGATTAAACCGGGTAATAACCTCTCTTGTACATGTAGATCAAGTTGGTGTCATAAGTTCACGCTCTTCAGCTGATAATATTAGGAGGTTAATTGACATTATGTGGGCGGTTCAGGACAGTCATTCTCCCATAGCTGCGATTTCATTGGATGCCGAAAAGGCATTCGACAGAGTTGAGTGGAGATATCTATTTGCCACTTTGGAGTGTTTCGGTTTTACTAAAAGCTCTATTAGTATTTAGTATTTAGTATTATTTTAGTATTTATTTATTTATTGTCATTGTCAAGAACAATGAAATTGCGTTTGGGGCTTCCATACAACCCAAAAAAAAAGAAGAAAATAATAAATACCCCTTAAAACCCAAGTGTACATATTTAACCCAGTGTGACTCCAATGCAATAAGACAATCCTTAGCAATAATGTTCGTAGAAATTCAGACAAAGACCTGAGAAACATGACAAAATACAACAATGCAACCCATTCAATATTATTGTACTGTGAGATATGATATCAGATATGATAGTTATCTATTTAAGAAAGAGGGGGGGGGGGGCAGGAGGGGGAAGAGAATAAAGATATGATGCACCAATGCAGACCAGTTCATTGCTATTAAGAAGTTGGATACGGTTATTGTCCGTGAGAGGGGGGCAGAGAGTTCAGGAGCCTCACAGCCTGTGGATACAGGCTGTTGGCCAGTCTGGATGTTCTGGCCTGTATAGACCTGTACCTTCTCCCTGAGGGCAGCAGATGGAAAAGGTGGCGCGCAGGGTGATGTTGGTCCCGCAGGATACTGTGCACCCTCCTCAGACAGCGAGTGGGGAAGATATTACTGATCTCTGGCAGACTTGTTCCAATAATTCTGCCAGCTTCTTTCACCACCCGCTGGAGTGCTTGCTGATCGGCCTTGGTGCAGCTGGGGAACCACACTAGAAATCCATACGTCAGAACGCTGCTGATGGCACAGTTGTAGAAGTTCAACATCAGAGATCTGGGAATGTGTGCGCTCCGCAGTCTCCTCAGGTAGTAGAGGCGCTGTTGGGCCTTCCGTACAACTGAGGTGATATGGTTGCCCCAGGACAGGTCCTCGGTCACAGTTACCCCCAAGAATTTAAAACTGCTCACCCTCTCCACCGCCTCACTGCCAATGAAGAGAGGCAGATGGTTGTTATGACCCCTCTTCCGGAAATCTACAATGATCTCCTTGGTCTTTTTGGTGTTTAAGACCAAGTTATTGTCGTGGCACCATGACTCTAGTTGTTGCACCTCTGTCCTATAGTTTGTCTCATCATTGTTGGATATAAGTCCGAGCACTGTAGTGTCATCTGCAAACTTAACAATGAGATTGGACGCGCAGGAGGAAATACAGTCATGGGTGAAGAGAGTGTATAGCAGAGGGCTCAGAACACACCCCTGAGGGGCACCGGTGTTGACCACAAGGGTGGAAGAGGTGTTCTTACCCACTCTGACACTCTGTCTACGGTTAGTGAGGAAGTCCACAATCCAGTTGCACAGAGAGGAGTTAAGTCCCAGTTGGTGGAGTTTGGGACGGAGTTTGTATGGCCGGATGGTATTAAAAGCCGAGCTGTAGTCTACAAAGAGGAGCCGTGCATAGGTGTTCCTGTGTTCCAAGTGCTTCAGTAATGTGTGCAGCACTGTGGCGATCGCATCCTCGGTTGACCGGTTCTCCCTGTATGCAAACTGGTGCGAGTCCAGGGATGGTGGAAAAGCAGCTCTGATGTGTTTAATGACCAGTCTCTCCAGGCATTTGGCGGGAATGGGGGTGAGTGCCACAGGTCTGAAATCGTTCAGACATGTGACATTTGACTGTTTTGGGATGGGAACGATGGTTGCTGCTTTGAAACAGGATGGTACCAGTGAACAGGACAACGAGGTGTTATATATAGAGGTGAAGACGTCCGCCAGGTCCGCAGCACAGTCTTTTAGCACCCGGCCCAGCACTCCATCCGGCCCGGCCGCCTTCCTGGTGTTAATGCTCCGGAACACACGCCTCAGCTCATGAGTGCTCAGGACCGGAGCAGGGTCGGTTGAGGGGAGAGGGGACAGGACAGGGTCGGTGTTCTCCCTGTCAAAACGGGCATAAAAGAGATTTAGATCCTCAGCCAGAGTAGAACTGTCGGCTGAGGGTGATGGTGTTCTTCTTTTGTAGTCCGTGATAGCCCTGATGCCCTCCCAGACCTGCCTTGGGTTTGTGTTGTTCTCAAACCTGGCCTCGATACGCCTCCTGTGCTGCTGCTTGGCAGTCTTGATGCCTCTTCTCAGGTTGGCCCTGGCAGCACTGTATGCCTCCTGGTCCCCGGATTTGAAAGCGTTGTTCCTTGTTCGAATAAGTTGTTGAACTCCGTGTGTCATCCAGGGTGGATTATTAGGGAACACACGGAATCGTTTCCAAGTTGTTACATTGTCCACACAGAAACAGATGTAGTCCAAGACAGTGGAGGTGTAACTGTCCAATGCGACACGATATTAACTGGATTTGGCTTGTATATGTAGACGCCAAGGCATCAGTACTTACAAATGGAATAATAGGGCCTCCTTTTGAACTAGGTAGAGGAACTAGATCCCCTCCCCTCTCCCCACTCCTTTTTTGCTCTGGCCCTTTAGCCACTGGCAGTGGCTATTCGTAGGGAGCCCAATTATCCAGGTGTTAGTATAGGGAGAGACTGTCATAAACTGTTGTTGTACGCCGATGACATTTTGCTTTTTATATCAGACCCAGAAAAGTCTTTTCAGTCCTTGCAGGTAATAATAAATACGTTCTCAGGTATTTCTGGTTACAAGGTGAATTGGACCAAGTCAGAGGCCCTTCCGCTAACTAGTTATTGCCCTAGGTCGCTTTTTCCAACCGGTATGTTTTCCTGGCCTCAGAAGGGCATTAAGTATTTAGGCATTACCTTCCCACCTCACCTGTCAGACGTGATAAAGATAAATTTTGAACCTCTACTTAGCGATATGAGAATTAATGTTGATCGCTGGTCTCAGATGTATCTTTCGATGTGGGGAAAGGTAAATGTAATAAAAAATGGTATGCACACCTAAGTTCAATTATTTGCTGCAGGCTCTACCAATCCATGTTCTTTTGAAATACATCAAACAATTTGACCAGATTTGCAAAGCATTTATATGGAGTATTAAAAAGCCTAGATTGAATTTGAGAAAACTGCAGAAACCAGTAGACAGAGGTGGGTTAGGGATGCCCGATCTACTTTTATATCATTATGCTTTTTCTCTTAGGCATTTGGCACATTGGTTTTTACCCCCTGAGAAAGCGCCTACTTGGTTCTCCATTGAAAGTACTGCATCGCCATTTACACCATTATATAGCTTATCAACTAATCTGTTCCCCCACATCCAATCACATCTGGTATTTTCTCATTTAAAAGAAGTATGGAAAAGAATGTCCAAATTATTCAAATTTGACCCACATCTCAACCAATCTGCTGGTATTTGGTATAATCCCAAACTTTCTATCACCAAGTTACCTTTCTTTTGGAAGCTCTGGTTTCAGAGAGGTATAACAGTGCTGGGGGATCTTTACGAAAACAGTACATTTAAATAATTTGAAAAACTTGCAGAAGAATTTGATTTACTTTGGCAGGAATTTTGGAAATACCTGCAACTAAGACATTTGATGGTTAATACATTTGGCTCATCCGCAAAGTTCCCTTTAAGCTGCGATATTCTGGAGGAAATCAAAAAATCTTTGGGTGTGGACAAGAGGCATCAGCTTATTACAAAATGCTTTTATTAGCTTCTGATCCTAACACACTGTCCCTCAAAAGAACGTGGGAAATGGCTTTAAATCTCAGCTTTACACTGAGGAATGGAATGGCATTCTTAGGAATCTGAAAAAAATGTCACGTGAACTGCGTTCAAGATTGGTTCAATTTAAGATTTTAAATAGAGTTTACTGGACACCCTCACGGTTGCACAGGGTGGGTCTAGCGACTGACGATGCATGCTGGAAGTGTCAGCAGGATAGTGGCACACTTTCACATTTGCTTTGGGGATGCTCCAAGGTCCAAGATTATTGGACTCATATTCACACTGTAGTAGAGAAGGTTGTAGGCCATTTATGAACAGTCTTTATGTACTAGGAGACCCTTCAGCTTTGGGTCACTTACCTACTCCTCTTGCTCATTGGGTACAAATGGCTATTACGCTGGGGAGGAAGCTGTTGGTGAAAGAGTCGGAGGCCTCATCGACTCCTGCCTTCTCTCAATGGTATATTTCTTCGGGACAAGTGGCAGCTTACGAAAGATTATCATATAGGCTGCTAAATAGACTGGACGACTATAATGACAAATGGGCCAAGTACCTTTCATATACAGGTCTCGGTAGTACACGTATCGAGCTAAAGTAGTTAAGGTCGGACTAATCACAATAGCTGTAATTGGGTTTATGGAAAATATTGGCATCATTGTGTATTTATGTTATTTTGGATTCTGTTTTTGATGAGAATATGTACTGATTCTCAATTTATTTTGCTATTGTAACTGTGTTAAGGAGTGGAATGTCCATTCTGTTATCTTGTAGGTTTTTGTTGTTTGTTTGTTTGTTTGTTTGTTTGTTTGTTTGTTTTTAATTATTAAAATCTAATAAAGTTCAAGTGGGAAAAAAAAGAAAGAAATCGTCAGCAAATAGAAAAACCCAGGAAAAGCAGACAAAACACAAGTGAAGTAGGAAAAATGAAAACAAATTAGAAAATAGAAAACAGAATTGTTTCTAGGGACACAATGCTCAACAGCTAATAGCAAGCATGTATTATATGAATCATTTTAAATTCACATTGCCTTGAATTTTTTTCTTCTTCTTCTCTTGAGCGCGTCTCAGCGCGGTCCTTTTTAGGTTTTGTGCCAGTGCAGGGGCTGTCGGACATTTGAAGACCGCGAACGTTTAAAAGTAATAAGCTTTTATATGTGTGGATCTAGAGCAAAGTGAGTGAAAGCGAGAGCTGTGTGTCAGTATCATTCATTCATCTCTCCTCACTAGTTCCCCTGTTTAAGGACACAACAAGACTACATGCTTGTTTGGCCTGTGATTTTAGACAGTTGTTGGGCAGTTGCTAGGCAACGCGGTGACGTCGTGAGCACGCGAAATGAAAGTTTTGTGGAGGTGAATAGACGACGTTGTCCAGAAATGTCAGTGATAGGCTGCTGTGCTGAGGTTTTATCCATGTATAAATGCAACAAACTGCAATCTGTGAGCCAGGAGGAGCAAACAAAGGGCAGAGATTCCCTTTAACATGGGTTCAGTTCACTCTGTGATAATTCGTTATGCGGTTTTTTCAGATTTATTAATTATTTATTCAAAAATAAATCGCCTATTATTTGGTTTATTTATATATTTATATTTGACATGGGTTTATCGCTATTTTTTTAAAATAAGGTACACATGTTATCGATAATATTAACATATTTCTAGCAAGAAACAAATTACATAAGGATATTCAAGCTCGCGTTGATATTTTGGGTAAACAGGAACCACGTAGCATATCGGTGTTAAGCTGAAGTCACGGTGAGTGTTATATTGCCGCAGCCTGTGCCGAGCTGCTGGCGGTGACGCGTTGTGACTTCACACGGAGGCTGGAGTAGGACGTCGCCGCTCCGCGCAGCTCACACCGACTCGTCTAGTTCTCTCGGCTGGAGTCAGGCATCAGAAAGCCGGAGGGATGCAGCCAGCGGGCGCGTACGGCGCCGGGAAGGCCGGGAGCGTCGCCTTCGATCCGGTCGCCTTCTTCACGCATCCCCGCACCGTCCTCAGACTGCTTTCGTGGGTAAGCCTCCCCTGCACTGTGTGGGTATCTTCATCAATGGATAGGCCTACCTGCAGCCCCCCTCTCTGCCTCGTTCCCACTTACATCTGTCTGGTGTTTCATCCACTCACGTCTGCATTTTACATCAGTGGGCTATTTTTGCAAAAGGCTGAGTGTCTGAATTTCAGCTTTTACAGCGCTCACATCATTTCAGCCTCTGGCACAGAGGCTACAGGGCTGCCTCTTTGTGTCTGGATGGAGCTAATGTGAACGCTCGGGGATAATAATGCCCCCCAACCGGAACGTAACACCTTTGTTTTCTCTGTGCTGTGCTGCTGTGAGTCACCATACAACATTTCAGGAGCACAGGAGGCAATGTGCTACAGATGAGCAAAAGCAGAGCTAGTTATAACAAAGCACACCAGCCCTCCTTTCCCGTGTGTGTCCTTCATAATTCAGCTCATCATATGTCAGCTAGTCACTGTTGCTTTTCTATTTCTATCCATCCATTTTTCTTTGACCTATCCAATTAGCACCCGCTGGATGAAAGAAGACATTAAGTTGAATGATTTCACCATTAGTCTCCAAACTATGATTTGAGCCTAGTCCTGAGAAGTATTAATGACATATGAGATCTCTGTGGACCAAATGAACAGTGTAAAGCTGAATTACAATCACACAATACAAAAGTGATGTAGCTGAAACCTGTAAAGCTCATCCATGACACTTCTTTGTCTAACTGAAAAGGATTTTAGGGTAGCTCCTGATATTTGGCTACAGATTCATTAAACAAGGGTGCTTTAAAAACTAACAGTTTTATCTACCTCTGGCAAATGATTCAATTTGTGTTTTATAAATAAATAAAAGGAAAATTCTTAGTGCTTTGAGAAACCAGTTGTCTTTGAAAGAAATCCCATTCTTATTACTTGGTATTATCTTTACTCAGTTTCTGTTTCCTTTTATATCAGAGTTCATTTTCTGCACGGTGTGTCACATGATGACATTTAAGTAACTGGCACAAGTGTTTGTTTTTGTTGCAATTTGGGCGACATAACCCTTTTAAAGTATCATCTAATTGTGGAGAAGAAGGATATCCTTGGTCTTTGAGCTCTCAACCGCAGGAATGCATGGCACTGGCGCGCCGGTGTGAGTTAATTCTCTTCTGCGTGTCAGGTAATAAACCGGCCAACACGTCTCTCCCTGCAGGTTTTCTCCATCGTGGTGTTCAGCTGCATTGTGAATGAAGGCTACATCAACATCGGCAGCGAGCGTTTGCTCTGCATCTTCAACAACAACGCCGACGCCTGTAACTTCGGTGTCACCGTGGGCGTGGCCTGTTTCCTCGGCAGCATCTTTTTTCTCATCCTGGATGCTTACTTTCCCAGCATCAGCAGCGTCAGGGACAGAAAACGTGCGGTCCTGCTGGATCTCGTCTTTTCTGGTACACAGTTATCACAGGCCGAATATCGTAACACACAACGTAGAGCTAGGTCCAGGAGCATTTGAGGTACATGTGCTAGACATCATCTTTTGGATATTTACAAAGAAGAAAATCCTTATATTTAAAATTATCTTGGCTTGCCCAATTACTTTTTACACCCCTGAATCCTAAATACAACACTTTTGTTAAACCCCTTAAATTCAAGCGGCAAGTCGATCAGTTTCAAATAGGCAAAACAAAAGTATTAAAGCCAAATCTCAAACATTTTAACAACAACATTTAAATATCAGGCATATAACACTGTATTCTTTAATCTTCTGGGAACTGCACATCTTTACTTTCAGCCAGCACTTGGCTTAGCTTAGCAGAACACTGGCAGCTAGCCTGAGTCCTGCCCGAAGACAGTAAAAGAAGTGCAGTTTCAATAATACACATCAGTCTTTCAATGTAATTTAAAAAAACGCTTCTGTAGTAAATGAAAGAAATCTGTCAGCATGACTCTTTAGGCTTAAAATGCAAGAAATGAATGTGTAAAAATTACAGAAAAAGTTGTGGTAGCTCATTGAGTAAACTGTCCTGTGATTGTAAAATAGGTTTTTTTGTAATTGACAGAAAGTGTCGCTTTAATAGATGGTCAAGAAACATGAAGATTTCTGTCATTTAATGTCCATGGTGGAGGTCTGTGTCATTCATAAAAGCTATAAAACATCTGAAAATACAGTTCATATTTTCCAAAATTGTCCAGTGGGCTGGATTGGTGCTTTATTGTGGGGCCATTCATGGTCCCGGAGCCTTATGTTTGACACCCCTGTTTTAAAGGAAAGGATTTTTCTTTAACAGCAACATGAGCTTCACCTTTGTGGTGTTGAGTGAAACAGCGCATAATTTAGCACACATTCAGGTTGCTGTTGGGATAAATTGTAATAGCTGGTGATTCAGTCCGTGGTCATTAGTACACATTTTCAATCTATCCAATATGCCGGGTTATGAAAAACAAAGATTAATGATTGTCCTTCCTCAGCTAACAGTTTGTGTTTATATCTAATTAGGAAATGTTAGCACACTAATAACGCTCAGCTAAAACTATTGATCATATATCATGCTTACTGTGAGCACTGTGAGCAGTGCTGTACTAAACGTAGCCCATGACACCTGTTAATTCAGCGGCTGAAACTTGATTTTGTATGTTTAATAGTTATCTGAAGCCTTCAGTGCAGAGAAGCTGAGAACATCAAAGGAATAAAATATATTTTTAGAATGAAAAAAACATGAATAGAGTATAATCTTCTTTCTTTTTTGCCTTTTACAATTTGCTTCATAATCAAGTCAGAAAAACAACAGAGAGCAGAATCTCTCTTTAACATGAAAGGAGACAAAATTCATCTTTTCTGGTTCTCAAATAGACTGGAGACACTTTTTTCTGTAAAAAGTCGAACTGGGAAAAATGTGGTAATTATGAAGTGACCCTGCATCTAAAAGGCCTGTTTTCCTCTCCTCAAAGGTATTGCATGTTTCCTGTGGTTTGTCGGCTTCTGTTTTCTGGCCAATCAGTGGCAGGCGACCTCTCCGGAAGAGCTGCCGTTGGCGCAGGGCTCCGACGCAGCCAGAGCCACCATCGCGTTCTGCTTCTTTTCCATCCTCTCCTGGGTGTGTATGCTTACACCTGTCGATTCCCACTGCCCTCTTTGTCTTTTGCACGCCTGTGAGCATGTGGTTATCATCATCATCTGATATTTGATCACCTGCATGCTCGCGTGTGTGTTTTCAGGGTTATCAGTGTCTGCTGACCATGAACACATTTAAGAGCGTTTCCTTCACGGAGGTCGAGCAGCTGCTGCCCACGACCCCCCCGGCCCTCTCTCAAGTCTAACACTGTCGCACACACTTGGTTGACCTGGGCAGCTTCCAGGCGTCGGTGCTTGTTTGACCGTGTGTGTGTTTGTGTAGTTTTGCTGACAAAGCATCTCACTGCTGAGAACTGCATTGCAAGAATATATTTCAACTGAGACAGTTAGCTCATTTATTATCCCCTGGTGACTCAGTAGAGCCTGTTAAAACTAGCTTAACACCAACCTATAGCAGCCATTCATCTCACTGTCATCGGATAAGCTCTAATTGTGTCAAGGAAGTGGTTTCACTTTTTCAGTCATTTATTAACCATTAAGTTGAAAAGGACTCAATTGTTCCCCTGCAGAGGGTTAGTAGCAGGTGGCAAACAATCATATTAAAGGTTCGGTCGTCTTCAGGCTGTAGCTCCTCTCTGGAGGGCATTACTCATTAAACATGATTAGCGAGTGACACCTTGTAGTTGTTTGGGCTTCAAGGCTGTCATTTTTTTTGACAGGAAGCTTGTGTTTGAAAGCAGTTAAATCTGCATATAACCTTGTGTCGAACCAAAGAGGGTCTGTGTGAGATGATGATAAACAGCCTAGTGTCTCGCTTAAGTCACAGGTCCTTGAGTTTGAGGTTTTATCAGATGCACAGTAGTCTATAACAGTACAAAGAAGGATTTCAGTACTTTGAATTGTTCTTTTAGCAGCAGCTGGGATGGACTGCTCTCCCACTGTGACACTAAACTGGGGAAACTGGGATGAATTTTCCAGTTTGTTATCCCAGTGTAGAGCCAGTGTGGGTGTGAGAACTTGGCACCTGGTATTTCATCTGTCATTAAAATGAAACCTGAGGCATTTTGAGAAGGTTTCCAATTGTAGGCACAGTGTGAGTGACAGGGAGCCTAACACTGCTATAATTAAATGCATGTTTTATGCCCAGTTTCAGTGTGATAGGAGACACTCGGGTTTAATAAAAACAAATAAATATAATCTTACAATAATGATCGCAGCGCATTTATGTCTATGTGTCTGCATGTGCACTGTCACACATACACACAACGATTATTAACATTCATATGTTGTTCGATTTCCTGTATATTGGATTCATTTTATGAGTCGCCTGCAAATGCAATATCAGGTTCTCTGTTTGCATTCGTTTCAGTTTTCTTGTTGAACATATGTTGCCCATACTTAACGCTCACTGTTTCCTTGCATCTTCCAAATTTGTACCTACGACAGAATTTCTTCTGACTCACCACTAAATACACTAAGTAAATATAATTTAAAAAATAGCCCAGGCTTTAAGTAGTTAACATATTACTTATTTTCCTCTGTAAAACCATTAACGCAGCGGTCCCATTCTGTCAAATGAGCCTTATAGCGTCCATAACTCAATGAATAAGAGCAGCTTTTAGTTTAAAGAGTTTAGTTTAGCATTATATCTGTCATCATCTGGGTTTTGTGAGACTTCAGAATCAACCGTATTTTTATGAGAAGGTGGATTGCTGAGGTATCAGGTAATGTTAGCCAGCCTAGTCAGCAAGTTGCATACATAGACTTTGTGTCACACAGTCACAGATACTTGCTAAATGGTGTTAAATAACATGCAAATAAAATACCTGAATGTCACCACAGATGAGCACAGACTAAATATGGCCTGATTCACACATAATTTTAAGCCTTCATGCCTTCACTGTTATTGCGATGTTATTAAGGAGGTAAATTGGCTATGGAGACCAAAACATAGTATAGCAGGCTGTAAACATGTTTATTTCTGATGTAAAGTTGGGCATTTTAACATGAGTGTCTCACTCTGGGAGCGAGCTTCGAGTGGCCACTCGAGGAACTGCAGTTTGATTTTTCAGCTCTGCAGGTTTTTATATTGTTACATTGCGCTGTTGTTTCATTGAAGACTCTGAAACTGCGTAATGGAAAAGCACAACACCTAATCCCAAGTGGTGTAAACCTTCTTCTTCTTCACCTTCGTGCTTCTTCTGTCCATTTTTCGTCACTGCATCTTTAACCAACCCGTGCACATCTGCAGGCTTCTCTAAAAACAGAGTGTTACTCAGCGTGTGATTAACAGTGTTAATCGTTAACATGTGTGTGTCTGCGTGTGTGTTACTAACAGGCTGTGCTGACGCTGAGTGCGCTGAGACGCTTCTTAACCGGCAGTAACTCAAACTTATTCACCTGGCAACACCTGGATCCCATCCCTAGCAACACTCGAGCTACACCATACCCTATTGCCAATGGCGCTACCATAGTTACCACAAATCCCTATCAAGCTCCGCCCTTCACTGAAACCCTGGACCCCCAGAAGCTCACACAGCAGAGACCCTTGGCTCCTGCCTTCTAGAGACACACACTCAGGGAGAGAAGGACAAGATGTACACGACATGGACAACTTCCTGCCTCACTGTTGAGCGGTTTCTCCGTCCTCTCCTGGGATTGGCAGGATTTTGGGTCATGTGAAGCGTGATATGTTATCACCATGGCAACTGCTGGCTCAGCTTAGTTATTTGTAACTGTCTGTGTCAAGAATTCCGTCTTCTGCTCATGCACACACACAGATACCGGCGCACGCAAACACCGCTGTACTCCCTCACACCTGGAAACAGATGCACACACACACACACACACACACACACACCCAAACACACACCTGGAAACACATGTACATACACCTGGAAGAACACACGCTCACGCCTTGACTGCATGTTCATATGGTGAAGTGCAGATTAACATAGATGTAGATGCAGTGATGGTGCTCCATCTGCCTTATTAACAGATAACTTAGCGAAGGAAACATGGAGGACAGGGAAGCTGTGTAGCTATCTATTTCTGTTTGTCCTCAGTCAGCCTGGCCAATCACAAGCTGCCCTGCTGACACGTGAGCTCCCATTGGCTGAACGTCAAACAGAAGGTCGGTTTGACCAATAGATTGTGAGCAAAAAGAGTGAGGCCAGGCAGACCTTGCAGAAAATGCTACATTTTCTTAGCAGGGGAATAAAGGCAGGACTGCTTAATGCATTTTGTATGCTATGGTGTTTTAGTGTGAAATATTCATGTGATTCAATATTTTATTGTGATATGCTGAAGTGGTATTTGAAAATAAAATCTATCTACTACCACCACCAGAGTCTGCCTTTGTTTCCATTATCTTTAAATAACTTCTTTGCTTCCTGCAACATGAGAACACATTTTTTTGAAAATAATCATGTGTTGCGACAAAGATCCGGGGACGTGTTAGCATACTAATCACCATTTGCTGGAAGAAGGCCATAGAGTGGTTAAATTCATTAGCGGCAGCAGGCAGCTGCTGTGTGTTATCATTATTTTTAGATTAGGAGGCACGTGTTGAAGACTGCGAATGTTTCCGCTTCTGTTTCTTTTTACCATCTTGACACACGAGGAAAGGACAGAATTAGAAGAAAGGTTATTGAGTCAGATAAAAGTCAGACAGGAAGTGGTTTTATTCCAGCACTGTCCAATCATCTCCTCTCTTTGTATCATTCCCCGCTTCCATTAATATGCAGGAACATTAAACGGCTTTATGAACATTTGCATCATCCACCATCATCATCAATCGTTACAACTGGCACCCCTCATCATCCATCCTTGTCATCACCAGCAGATAAATTGACATTCAAAAGTGTAGAAATTCACCTTTGTAGTTCTCCTACCACCCACTGTGTTAATAAAATAGATTCTTGACCTTTTCTACAAAGTTTTACGCATTGTTATGTCACCTGAATAAGCCCTTCTTTTACATCTGCGTCTGTCTGAATCACCTCTTCAAATTTAAGGGGCCAGCAGAGGGCAATCTAACTCCGCAAAGCTCTGATCGCACCACACTCAGCTGTGTCTGAACTACCTCTACCCTGAGAATACTAAGACGGAGGGGGGGTTGTGAGAAAACGGAGCTGACTGAATGTTTTGAGTGGGTGGGATCGGGGGGAAAGCGAGGTAGAAACTACTAAGGCCTAGGTCACGCTACATGATTTTAACTTAAAGGTTCAAAGAGCGGATTGATTTTTCAGGCTGTCAGGGTCGGGTGCATACAGGCCAAAAATCAACAAGACATCAAGGTTTTCTCAGGCCATGAGCAATCAATCAAGTTTACTGTAGGCCGTGATGAATGAAGAAAAAAACCCTCCAAAAACCAAAAAACTGAAGATGAATCATATTGAAAATCAAAAACTATCTTTAATATAAAATTTCCTATTATAATATATCCAACAAGCTGCTGTACAGGATTCATTATTACTGTTGTGGAGGTATAAGTCTCTTATAAAACGGCATTGTGCCTGCACCATTCACATACTGCAGGTGTTCAGTTACAAATTATTATTATTTTTTATTACGTTTTGTAATTCTACTGCTTAAAACCACATTTGTAAACATAAACTGTCATTTCTGCACCACAGAGAACAAAGTGGGGGAAAATTCTATTCAAGTACCGGTTTGCAAATTAGGAAAATCATCAGATCTTATTAACTGAATGAGAGCTGAAACAGCTTGTTGATCAAAGGGTTAGTCAAAAGAAAACAGTTGGCAACTCTTGATATTGATAACTGACGGATACATTTTCAAGCAGCAATGCTGCGAGGGGTTCTGCTAACTAATCAGATTTGTTAGTTTTACAGCTTTTTCTTACTTACTAAGACATTACTCCTAGCCTGCTGTACCACACCATGGTAAGGTGGTTAAGTCAAGGAGTTGGGGTGATACTAAGACTGAGACATATTGTTGAAATCACTTATTTTCTTTAGGATTATTCATCATCTGTCCTGTAAATAGATGGTTTCATACATGCGACTCTATTTAGAATGTATGTCTTTACACTGAAAAAAAGGGGAACATTTTGAGGTGTTTTTCTTTTATATTGTTCAATGATTTTACTATTTCATTAAGATCAAACTGGGTTGTGTGTAGCCTAAGAACTTAAATGACTTTGATCCTCTTGATCCAAAATCATAATAAACTGACAACCTGCTGTTTGGTCTTTTTTGTCGGGGTAAAGAAATCCCAGAACAGCCTACTCTGTTCACCTGGATGCTGCATTTTCAGTGGGAAAAACATTTAATCACTAATCCTACTGACAACTTCAGTCATTTGACATTCAAAAATGTGGAAATTCAACAGTCTTCAGTCACTTGGATGGCTGAAAAAGTCATTTATCCCATTAAAAAAAAAGCTGCAACCAGATGAACAGAATCGAGTGCCTTGGGTTTGGTATTTTCACAGAGGAAAAAAATGTGATTAGACGTTACCGTGATCCGGTTATGTTGTGTGGACTAACAGGTAGTTGCAGCCCCAGCTGTGTGGTCTCTTTGTGTAAAACAGCAGACCAGTCACTAACTTAACCTGCAGTGCACCTTCAGAGTAGTTTTGTACTCTGACCTGGGCTTGAGGTGCGAGGAAAAGGATGAGCGAGTGGAGCAAGCAAGGGGGAGGGTTAGTGTTTGAGTAATATAGCTGCAAAGTGACTCTATGAGTGAACTAAAGCTAGAACTATGAGAGAAGAAAAGGAAACTTCTTCTTGTGTGCATCTCGTGTGCATACGGCACAAAAGGGGTCCAAGTCTTTGAACACATACACACTCAGTACACACACAGTCTGAGTCCTGCTCACACAACCTATGAAAACCTTGTGAGTGCAAGAGGCGAGGGGCGGGACAGGAGACGGGTATAATCCTGTTTCCGGCCGCGGCTCCCGTCCCTCTCGTGCACTAAAGCAGCACATTCGGCTCCTCCACTTCAAAGAATGACCAATCCCATCACAGGTTTGTTTAGTCTTCCACAGAACTTCCCTCCGGCAGATTAGGAGAGAGGCTTGTGGCGTCAAAAGACAAAGTCCGCCTCCTCAGCTCAGCGCTGCTGTCAGTTAGTTGGGTTGCGACTGGAACTGGCTCCTCCCTGGGCGGCGGGCTCATTCGCTGCTTCCTGTTCCTGCCTGAAACCGGGGACACCGAATGGCTGAGGCGGCTCCTGTGCTCCCCGGGACTCGGGGTGAGGTGTCTGCTTTTGTGCGGGGAGCTGGTAGGTTGCGTGTGAGAGTGAACAGAGCTGTTAATACAGCTGACCTCTGCGTCAGCGTCATCTGGCTGCGGGGCGGGGTCTGAGCCAGGAACGGGGCTGGCTGCTCTGGAGTCACAGAGTGGAACTGATACCTTCAAACTCTTCTCAAAATCTGCTTCTGGCTGAGAGCCACAGGCTGTCTGCTCAGATACGTGTTCTTGTGCAGCGGTATCGCTGTGGCTCCGGCTGTGGCTCCTGCAGGAGATGACCCTCTGCGAGTGCGCATATTTCACTGTGTGAACGCTGGACGACCGTTGCCGTGGCGGGGTGGAGGAGGCTGCGGGCACAGTGAGTCGGGGCTCCGCCAGATCGTCAGCTGAACTCTGATCCAGAGAGTCGAGGCGCACGGCCTCCTGCGGACACAGCACATTCACAAACACTATGAGATAGCCAATCGCAGACTGTTGTAAAGTGCGTGTAGGCTTGTGTGCTGCAGATCAACCTGGAGCAAAAGATGGAATTCTAAAAAATACATTTAGATAATTTTTTGTTCCTTACAAACACAAAAAGGCCCCAAAATTGATTATAAGCAACTACCACCCACTTCAAACTTTGCAGACGTTGCGATTTTAAATTTTTTGGAGAGATGCCCTCTAACCTCTCAGCTTGATTCCGATTCATTCCCATAAAATTAAAAAGCACCATCTAAATCCTTCGAATCTCACCTGGCTTATTTAATTGATTCAAAGGGAAACTGTTAAACTTGTAGAACTAAACTAATATAACTGTCTTCCTCTCCTCACCCCCAGCAGATATGTTATTATAGGGTCTTTACCTTACAACATAAAGCAGCTTGAGGCGACTGTTGTTGTGATTTGATACTTTATCAATAAAACTGAACTAAACTGAGCTGAAAAAGGTTTGCAGTGTGTTTGTGTTCAGCTATCATCGTCATAAAAACACACCTGTCTCCTTAACTGTCTGCTTGCAGCACGGAAGGATGCTGGTCTCCTCATGGCTGAACTGTCAGGGACGTAGGAGGGGCTCAACTTGTTTCTGTCTAAACTGTCTTCGGGACTGAGCCAGTAAGAAGGACGCCTGCCGCCGCTGTGCGTGGGGCTCAGTCTGAGCGACGGATGCCTGTCTATGCTGTGGCTGGACATGAGCTTCGGCCGCTCGGCGCTGGGATCCGGATTCACCCTGTATCCGTCCATACTGTGAGCAGAGCTGAGTCTGTGTCTGTTGATGCGATGCGCTGGGCTGAATCTATATCCGTCTATGCTGTGAGCCGAGTTCAGTCTGTGTCTCTTGGCTCTGTGAGTGGGGCTAAACCTGTATCCTTCTACGCTGTTGGCTGAGCCGAGTCTGTGTGAGGAGTGCCTGTCGATGCTGTGAGATGTGCTGAGGCAGATCATTGGCCTTGAGCTGCGTCCAGACCCCAGTGAAGCGTGACTGATGGCTGGCAGAGCTCCTGGAACCTGCAGCAGGGAGCCGCCTCCACTGGAGCCCAGAGATGACATGGAGCCTGCAGACAGTAACGTGGATTATGAAGATGACAGCTAGAACATAAAAAAGCAAGACTTTAACCATTAGATGCATTTTTTTTTTAAAAGAGTTGTTTCACCTCACAGCCACACACACACACACACACACACACACACACACACACACACACACACACACACACACACACACCATCAGCTCCTATATTTCAGTACGTTTTCACAACTCAGGAGATGAAAAAACTGTTTTGAGACCAAGTCACGATTCAGTTTCACCTCATCTTTATCTCATTGGCAATTTTAGTTAACATGACTTTCAGTGGAGGACTCTATATTCAGCTCACTTGGTGCAATAAACTCCCACTGTTAAAAAAGACACTTTAACATGACAAGACTGAAAATAACTTCCAGGTAATGCTACAGGCACACTCCAAATCTAGAACTACTTGATTTCTAGTTTTAATCTATGATAAACCTTTTACTTACAGCATATTGTTAAACATCTGAGAGAGAACACTGAGTGGAAACAAAGAATTACGGTGTGTGCAATTGAGATGTGGTTGGTTTTATATTGGATGACCCAACATTTTCTGTTGTTTTTTATTTGTTCGTGGGATACCTGGCTGTTCCAGGATTTGTTACAATCCAAATATAAACTAAAGATGGGAAAGACGTGGCAGGCGTATAGTTCTATCAATTCCATTTAAATCCATAACAAATATCTCCTTCCTTAAGGCCTTTGATAACATTGCCTTACCTTGTGCAAACTTCACAGCTCTGCTGCCTTCTAAGCTATTTATGGAAGCAATAATCTTTACAGGAGTCATTTACTTGTTATAGGACAGTAAAAAACAGTTCCTTAATTCGATTGGCTATAAACAGCCAAATTACCTGAGAAGCTGTAGCCGGAGAATGCCTCGTGGCCAATGAGCGGATAAGGAGAGCATCTGAGCGGCTGAGGATAGCTGTCGCTGGGGAGGGAGAGCATGCGTCCCATGCTCAGTAGGTTGCCATGGGAACACCCTTCATCCTCAACTTGCACCTGGCACATGACATCACCAACACTGTTACTCTCACTGTCATCTCTACCCTGCTAGCTTACACGCATGCAGAAATACAAGCAGGCACCTGGGCAGGTGCGTCCAGCTCTAAGTCCCCGCCCACAGACGCGGTGCTGAGCCGTCGACTGGCCTCCTCCCGCTCTCTTCTCTCCTCCCTCTCCCTCCTCTCCTCCATCTCCTCCAGCTGTGCCTCCTTGTTGCTGTCCTCCAGGTGCTTCATCAGAACGGCCACGACCACGTTGACAAGCACAAACTGAGCCGTGAGGACGAAGGTGACGAAGTAAACGGGCGAGATCAAGGGCAGGTAGGTGAGGCAGTGGCGATCCTGCGGGCGACACTCGCGCAGTGTGTCCTGGATGATAAAGGAAGGGAAGAGGAGACGATAAAGGATCAAGAAGCAATAACCTGATGATAAATGAAGGGATTAGGGTGATATATTAATGCGCTCTGCTGTACTTCCTCTCATCTCCTACAGGGGGAGATGTTGATCTGAGCCCAAAAGGACCTTGAGCCTGTCACAGAAGAGTAATACACTCTCCTGACCCTCGAATGTCATCAGCTCTTAGTCTGTCATAAAAAAACAGTGATCTGCTCTCTGCTTAATGCAGAGGCTGTCTCATAACCTATGCATTGAGACACGCAGACACAAACATGCACTCAGTCGTCCATCCATCTTCTTAAAAAACCCCCTCAGAGTAGAGGAAAGGAAGAGTAACAACCTTCATGATCCCATTCCAGTTGTCCCCGGTGGACACCCTGAAGAGCGTGAGGAAAGCCATGCCAAAGTTGTCAAAGGTAGCGTGGCGACTGAGACCCTCGCACGGGTTCTCGTCTGAGCACTCTGAAAGAGGATGAAAGGAATATTAGATCTGGTAAGTGTGGGAGACGAAGGCAAGGGGGGAGAAGAAAGAGAACTGCGCGCAGATTAGATCACTGATTAGGTTGCTGATTCTAAATTGGCATTAATTAATGTATGTAACTCAGCAAAATTTATGCTTGTTTATGTAATCCACACATAAATCACCCGTCGGTCGCACCCGCTTGCACGCATGCACAGGCTCACATGCACACTCTTGCACATACATGCACGCACACACTAACCCAGTTTTCCAAAGAGCTCAACTCCCAGAGCTGCATAGATGAAGAACAGCAACATGAAGAGCAGACCCAGATTCCCCACCTAGACGGACACATTACACGCACAAACAGATATATAGAGTGTATGATACACCAAAAAATAGACATGTACAGTATACACTGAAAAAGAGAGAGAGGGAGACGCCAACAGATAGGATAGGCCCAAAGACAGAGACCGCTGAGCCTTACTGCACTGACGTTTACTACTCCTTAAAAACTAACGGGATCCATCATGGTACCTGGAGTGGAATAACACCTTACGTTTTAGGGCTTGAGAAACAAGTGAGTTTTTGGCGCCTGGACCCAACCCTGATGAGTCACAAACACGCTTGTTACCGAGTCCTGGCCTGCCTCTCGTCATGGTAGGAGGCACGGCGATGTCTAATTAGATAAAAGGTGCATCCACCGATGAAGCGAACTGGAAACAAGCGCATTGGACGGCGCTGCAAAGACGTGGGTTTGATCCCCTGCAGTGACGTGTCACTTCAAAGACACACAAATACTACACAAATGGGAAGTGGAGGATCGTGGGTATTTTCTTTATAGCTGAGATTTCCGCTGGTTTGTTTGAATATATGCAAAGATGAGCACGGTCGTTTAAAATGAACATGGTTAAGCTGCAGGTCAAAACCATCACCACACCTTATGTGTACTTGTATACATGTTTCCGCTTGTTTGATGTGCACCACCGCCCCCTCCCTCACCCTTTCTCCCTTGTTTCTTGTGGGGTCCCCCGAGGAAGGTTGGTTGATCCTCCCCAAAGCCTTCCCACATTATATTCAAAGAAGGCACACGGGGAAGGCGGCAGCTCTGTGATGCTATACTTAGGCACAGGAGCGCTTTGACTTAATGGTAACACGCTCACAGATACAATGCTAATGTGCAGATCTCTAGTAGTGCGCACCATAATTATGATGTTATGCCCACGCTTGTTAGCGTGCTAATATTTGTTAATTAGAAGTTAACACACAAGTAGATCTGAGGCTGATGGGGATGTTTCTGAGTCATTGCTCAGGTGAATGACTGGGTTTTAAACTAATTGCAGAATGTTGGCTGCTCCTTCCAAATGCTAAAATGTCCTTCTATTATCCCCAACCAGCCGCCCCTTCCTGAGACGGGTTTTGCAGGAAATTCCTTCCTGTCAAAAGGGAGTTTTTCCCTCCCAGTGTCGCCAAGTGCTTGCTCATAGGGGGTTGTTTGATTGGGGTTTACCTTACAATATAAAGCACCTTGAGGTAGTGGTCCAGGCTGTCAGTGTTAGTAGAGGACATAAACACAGGCTTGAAAAAAAAAATCACACAGGAAAGGAGCTCAGGAGGTAATCAGAAGGTTGGCGATGTGATTGGCGGTTGGTGGTGCAAATATGAATGGGTGTGTGAATGAAGCTTATAGTAAGAAAGTGGTTTGAGTGCTTAAATACAGTGGAAAAGTGTGATATATCTACCAGTGTATTTGCCTGGTAAAATCTGCCTGAATGCAGCTTTTGTCTGCAGAGCTTTTGTGCCTCAAAGAAAAGAAAGCTTTTCAGATTGGATCTTTGGATGTTCTGCTTTATTCGTCAGCAAGCAGCAAAACAATCATCCCAAAGCCAAACTGTTTCATAACATGCCAAAAAGTCAGGATTTAACTGATGAGTTTAAGGATCTGCAGGTACCTTTTAGCTAAATCTGAGTATGTCTTCTTCTTTGTTTAGTGATTATTAGGTGTCGCTGGTATAGCACTGCTTGGGAGGAATAAGTGATAAATCATGGAAGAGGCAGTCAGTGCCAGGCCTCGTAAATTGCTAAATAAAACAAGCCATCTGCTTTTCATCAGATCTGGACACCAGGCAGCCATTTAAAAAGACATGTTTAACTGTACAAGCACAATAGATGCTTCTTACCTGAGGCAGAGCCTGCATCACCGTGTCCAACAGAGCTCTCATCCCCGTCGCCATCTTTAACAGCTTCAGCACTGAAATATCGCAACATGTCAGCTCTTATCAGCCTCACCCCGTCGTGTTTTTTTTTTTTCTGTGTTTGTCTCCCCGTGTGCTTACCTCGTGTTATCCTGAGGACCCTCATTATCCGTATAATTGTGGGGTTGATGGGCAGGGAAGCACTCAGGTCTATTTCCTCCAGTGTGATACCCATGATGGACAGCAACACAATGGCGAGGTCCAGCTGGTTCCATCTTGACACACACGGACAAAAACAATATTAGCTTCTGAAGGGATGCTTTTTGAGAGCCTCTGTCTCCATGCGCGACTGGGGATACCTCTCTTTGAAAAAGCGCCGAAGACCAAACGCGATGAGTTTCAGAATGGCCTCGATGACGAAAACCAGCGTGAAGACATAATTGCAGTACTTCAGTATCTCCTCGAGGTACTGCAGGACACACAGATACACACTTCTACAATACCACTGCATTGTGCTTCATTACTATGGTTTTAGGACAGGTGGAGGAAGGTGTTGCCATGGTTACCTGAGGTTGGTTGTAGTGCTCCATGCTCATGGTGAGGAGGTTTGTGAAGATGATGATGGTTATGAAGAGATCCAGGTAGTGGCTGGTGCACACGGTGTGGATGCTTCGACGTAACGGAGAGTAGTCGGCGTAATACGGCTTCTCAAGGGCCCCTACACACACACACACACACACACACACACACACACACAGAGATACAAACACAGACACACACACACACACACACACACACACTGAGAGTCATTAAAATGCTTCTGAAAGAAAAATATGATATTGGCTATGAGGTCACTGGTGAAGCGTGTGCCAAGTGGCACTCTGGTGTGTGCGTGCATGTGTGTGCACAGACTAAAAGTGCCACCTCAGGAATTCAGTCCTATCCATCATGCACACACACTCTCCACGGCACCTCAAGGTGTCTTTGAGCAGAAACCCTCGCTGTCTGCTGCCAGACAGTTAACTGACTAAGAGGAGAGCACCACTAGAGATTACACTGCAGAGAGAGCGTACAGAGAGAGAGACAGAAATCTAGCAAGAGAAAGAAAATGTGTGTGTATGTAGGGGTGCTGACTATGCGTGTGTGCACACCTATGTGAAATGACCAGAACTATGTAGACACATTCCCTGACAAGGGAATATTTGATACAATTTTAAGACAATTTAATGCCTCAGGATAAAATTTTAGACAACAGCAGGCTCCAACTGATACACCTCTTTAACTGCTCGTTAACAAAACTATCCACTCAGCCAGTGACATCACAATAACTCAGGCAAGTCAGGTCAAGATAACCTGCTGAAGTTTGCTTGTTAGAACAAAGGAATGCAGAAGAGCATCTCTGAATGTGTTTGAAGCAGATGGTCTACAGGAGCAGAAGGCCTTCACAATCATCAGATCTCAGTCCAACAGAGCACCTTTGGGATGTGGTGGAACAAATATGGAGCTCTGTGTGATGCTTTCATGTGAATGTGGACCAAAATCTTGCTGCGCCTTGTTAAATCGGGCCCTAGCACACTGTACATAATAAACTGGCCAGTGAATGTATAATAGGTCCATGTACTAAGCTCCATAAAGAAATAGCTCCATTAGTTTGGTTGGAGCACTTTTGACTGGCTGACGCAGTGACGCTGGGTTTACTGCCAGCATCAGCGCCAGCATTTTCTTTCAGTTCTCCAGCAGGCATGTTTCCCTTGTTGTTTAAAGCAGGATCATTTTTTTTTGTACCTTTTCCCTCTGCACCCGTTTCTTCTGCTTCAGACTCCAAAGGAGAAGTGACATAAACAAACTAAAACTAGATTTGCTTTGAAAAGTGAGGAAAAGAAAAGAATGAGGAAATCGCTACATAATAAGTCAAGGTTACTCGTCAACACATGCTGGCTTTTATGAAATTTAATGCTGAGAAATAAAATGCTCTAACACCGACAGACCTGATGAGATAGTAGAGCAGAGAAAAGAGACACTCATAAACCACAAATGACATGTCCTACTTTTAGCGCACTCTGACGCACCAGTTCGAATGGAAGCTGATCGTTCCGGACACTGGGAATAATGTGCTCGTGTACAGGCGTCGGCAGACCTGGGCCCAGAATGCTTTATGAATAGTTCCTCCAAAAGAAAACATAATCGTGCCTTAAAGCTGGAAAATAATGGATATTGCTCATCGAGCACATGAAAAATGTTCAACTCTTTTTGGGTTGTTCTCTGTTCTCTCTCTTTGTGTGTGTGTGTGTGTGTGTGTGTGTGTGTGTGTGTGTGTGTGTGTGATGTAGGGATGTATGAACATTTTTCAAAGGAAAAGGAGATGGAAGCTAACGGGCGCAGGCGAGGCCAGAGGAGATGCAGGAAGAGTTATCTCCCGTTGCTGTAGCAGCAGATGAGTCAGGACATGAGAAAGCCACTGCCTCATCTACGAGCTCGGAGGATGAAAAGCTAGAGCATTTCTTTCGCAAGGCACACTGTGTGAAAGCCTTACCTTACACCTCCATGTGTGATTAAAGCCGTGTTAACCATCTTACAAATGACTTATTCTGAGGCACGCTGGGCGAGCTAGCCGGAACTCACTGTGATCTTAGTGCGGAACATGGGCCGAGCGCAGAAAGGAAGCGGGATGACCTTACTTTTCCCTTTGTAGAAATCAACTGATACATCTTCCAGCCATAATCAGTTTCCCCTGAAGCGTATTTATGAATCATCTGCATTTGCATTTGCAGTCGATTTGGCCACTGAAACTGTTCCACAGTGAGAGGGAGTGAAAGAGAACTTAAAAGAGGAACAGCAGCATAGAGAGATGAGGTCACAAAGACAGATGCGATCAGATGGAGAGAGCCCAGGACCCAATGATTAACTGTAATAAATAGCAAAAGAACCCTGATTGATCTATATGTGCTGCTGAACATCGACTATCGACCTGCAGCTGACATCCTGTAGTGATCCTATGTTGTGTAATTATCAGCCCATATGGAATAATGAGTATCGATGATTATTTAGCCCCTATGGGAGGAAATAGTGCACTCATGTTCTGCTTCTGTTTTTTGGAAGAGAGGGAGCAGGATGGTTGCACAGTGATTAGCACTACTGCCTCACAGCAAGAAGGCCCTGAGTTCAGCTCCATCACCCGACCTTCCTGTGTGGAGTTGCATGCTCTCTCTGTGTCTGCGTGGGTTTTCTCCAGGTACTTCTCCCACAATTTGTGATTCTAAATTGCCCGCAAATGTGAATGCAAATGGTTGTCTGTCTCTCTGTGTTAGGCCTGCGATAGACCAAAAAAAGACATTTTACTAGATTTAGGATGGTATATGGTGATGGGATCATTTTCATGGCCAAGGGAGCAAAGAGCAGAGGAGGAGGCAACTCTAGCAGGCAGAATGGAAAATGGTGCAACTATCAGGGGAGACTCTAAAGACTTCTGGGTAGGGTGAAGCCACCAGTGGTTCAAGATCTTTACAATACCTCTTAAAGAAAGTGAAGTGAAAGCAACGTGTGTGTCCCCTTTCTTGAATCACGACTGCATGGTTTTTTTCAGGTGGTTTAGGAATCACATGTTAAGCAGTTACAGGTGTAACGTTTGGATGTCCACTTAAAGCACTGTGCAGATTTTGAGCCGGCCCTCCTGCTATTTTTTAAAGTGGTCCTGAGTAACAGTTCTCCCGGCTTTGTGAAGGTCTTTCAAAGTTTTTTCTTTGGACATTGGCTGCTTTTTCACCCATTTTCAGTCCAGTCCTTGTACCTGACCATTTTCATTTGTTAAGCCGCTGAACACTGACGTGTGAATCATTCAAGCATAAACGGACATCCAGCTCAAGGGATGAACCAATGTTGCGTCTACACATAGCAGACAACTTAGAGCCCATTTCAAATTGTATCTTTAAGGCCTTTACACACCGGACGTGTAAAATTTGTGCAAATATTTTGTGATTTAAAACTATTTTTCGGACTCACCTATTCTTAATAAAGCCATTCACATTGACCACAATAAATGCCAAGTCTGCCAGTAAAAGTTTCAACAGTCCCACTGACATCCTGAAATATGCACAGAAGCAGACGCGATAGAATTTCAACTCCTGGGTCAAAACATGAAATTCTTCCTCCTGCTGCCTTCTCGTGAGAGTTGCAGGAACCCAGAATCTCAGTTTTTTCCTTTTCTTGTTTGGAAACATCAGGACCAGCTGGTCATAGGTTGACATATTTTTCACAAAATCACAGTGATTTCAGTCTATATATATATGTTACGTGACAAGCTAGCGTCCAAAAAACTGAGAATTTCATGCAGAATTTCGTAAAGGCTTTTAGCAAAAACACAAAAAATTAGGTATTATTAAAAGGTTTGACAGCATAAAATAGTATTTTTGCACCAACAAGGTGATTCCCAAAGACCTATTAGCCTTAAATGTGGTTTATCTTGCCATGCTATGCAGTTTTCTCTGTAGTCCTCACAACATTTAAGGAAACAGAACAAGTGGAAGGCAAAGAAAGAACATTATCAGTCATGGATTGGCCTCAACATTACTGAAGCACTGTGGGATCATCCTGACAGAGAACAGAACAACAGGCAGAAACATCCAAAGAACAGCTTTGAAAGTCCTTCAAGAAGCCTGGAGAACTATTCCTGGAGACCACTTAAATAAATTACAATAACACTTGTCTATGAGAGCTCAGACAGTGTTGAAGAATAAAGTCAATACCAAATATTGGCATTCAGGGTTGTCAGAATTGTACAAATTCTGTTTTTGTCTTCTATACTGTATTTCCATTTATATCTCCACATTTCAATAAATGGCTGCACCCATTTCCCATTTTTCTAGCCAAATATGAAGCAATGAGAGGTGACTCAAGACTTTTGCACAGTACTTTACTCTGATGTCCCTCCACCCACTTTCCCGAAACACTTCCTCACTTCTCCTCCTCTTCTCCAGTCGCTTCTGTCGTTTCTCCTCCCTCAGCCGCGCCTCTTCCTCCTCCTGCTGCTGGCGACACTTGTGAAAGTTTTCCACCACCACGCCCACAAACATGTTGAGCACAAAGAAGCTGACAATGAGCAGGAATGAGATGAAAAACAGCAGCATCCAAGGATTGTGGTTTCTCACTGGCTGCAGAGAGAAACAGAGAGAAAAAAGCGAAGAAGAAAGGACAGGAGGTAGCACAGAGACACAAAAGGTAAAAAAAAAAAAAAACAAGAACAGAAAGAGTGATGAAAGAAGGTGAGGAGGGGTGGAGAGGAAGAAAAGGAGAGAGCACAAACAAAAAGACAATGTAAGTACTGAGTCAGCACTAAAACTGCCAGCTCTGTCAGCTCACATCTATTCATCCATCTGCCTTTTTTTTCTTTTCTTTGCACAGCTACACCTCACTCCCGAGATATTTCCCCTTTCACACTCAAACAAACAAGATCAAGTGTTCCTAAGAACGACACAAAAAAGAAGGAAATCACAGGGAAATATTCACTCGCTGAATGAGTCGTTCATCTCCCTGATTTTCACTTTTTAATCCCTCACACACCCGCTCTCCCCCCCGCTGTGTGCGAGACTGCCTCTCCTCACCTGCTGGTCCACACCCATGGCATCCAGGCCGTCGTACATGATGCTGACCCAGCCGTCCTTACACGACAGCACAAAGAGCGACATCAGCGCCTGGCGGGATGATACGCACATAATTCAGCTTTGCTGCTACGATTACCAGCCTGTAAGAGCAGATGTCTGTCCAAGAGTGTGACAAACCTGTCCCAGATTGTCGAAGTTGTATTTCCGCCGCAGCCAGCGGTAACCAGCCTGCAGACACTCAGTTTTATTGGTGATGTTACTTACATTGATCCCGTCGCAGTAGAAGAATTTCCCTTTAAACAGCTGCGCAAGTGTGAGCACAGAGAAAAAAAACATGAGAGAAGACTGTAACCTCAAGGCAGTGTAAACAAACCTTCACACAACAGAGCAGAGGCTGTTATATTGCTGTACAGTAAACAGTCTGCAAGAGCCTGCAGACCCCTGTGCAGAATCACTCCAGCATGGGTGTTCTCATTAGAAGATAACCCACTGATAGCGTGCTTTTCGTCAAATATAAGCCTACGTGTTAATTAGCTTCAGCGTTCATTAGGTATTATATCCTTGCAAGGATTAAATCTGAATATTTGTATTTGCAAAAAGAGAAACATAAGCCATGAAAATGAACTGACTGGCTTTGAGTGGAGTTTTTAAAAACGGTACTGTACATTCATTTCCTGACTTTGACATTTTAAAATGTGGTGAGAGCCTTTAAACCTTAAAGGAAGTTTCATTAATAGATTCTTTTGTTTTAAAGTATTTCTTCTGTTTTTTTTCTCCATACAGGTGATCCAGGTGTTTTGTTTGTTTTTTCTTTCTTCCCCCCCCTTCTCACCATCTCTTCTCCCCTTTGGTTTTCTTTCTCTCCCTCTCTTTCTTTCATTCTTTCTCCCTGTCCTATCCCCTAGTCATGTCTGTCCCGTTTGTAGCACCTGAAAATAAAATAAATTCATAATTATAATAAAGGTCAATCAAATGGACCAATATGGCAAGGCCATGATGATCCACTTGGTAAAATAAATCCGCTTGGCATCTTTCTTGGCCTTAAGACAACAATTCTGATGGCTAAAGATCCAAACGGGACACAAAAAAAAAAAAAAAAAATAAAGTATTTCTGAAGGACTTCAACGCGTGAAGAAGTAAATGTGTCCGGAGACTATCCAGCCTGTTTTAAATGTGCACTTGAGCCTGACTCCTATTAGTGCAAAGATGTTTTACCTCACATTTAATCCCTGAGATATCGTTGCATAAGAAAAATAAGCTCAAAATAGGCAATTTCAACAGCACATCTCTAGTAGGCTCTAGTAAATGAAAGAAAATTTTGGGCTTAAAGTGTAAGAAATAAATGTGTAAAATTCATTACAAAGTTTTGGTAACTCTTAGACCAGACTGCCCTGACATTATAAAGCAGAAAGTTTATGTTAATGCCCTTTTTTTTTTTTTTACTGTGGACCCATTATAAGAAAAATAAAATTTGTATAGTACATAAAGAAAAAACAGGAACTTTTCTGCAATTTAATTGTTTATATATTACTTATTTACTTTGGTGTAGTATGAATGGCCATGGTGGAGGTCTACATCAGTAGCCAATGGTGTAAAACTAAAAAATACAGCTAAAAATTCAAAATTTATGACCTCCCTCACATTTTCCAAAGCCGTCCATTGGGGCCAGATTGGAGTCTTTGCTAGGCCAATTCTGGCCCACAGGCCTTATGTTTGACACCCCTTTACAGCAGAAGAAAAGTATATAATTACAATCTGGTACAAAAAGCAATTTTTGGCCTCTGTTTCTCTGATAGTTTCTCCCTTCATAACAACTCTAAGTTTATAAGTCAACCACCTGGATAATTGAGTTAAGGGCACGGCTACTTTGATTGACAGGTGTCCCAACACAGGCAGGCGTAGCCAATCATCGCTGCCAGGCCTCAGCGCCACTAATTGGAGTCACTGAACTGAACCTCTCCACTGTGTTTGCGGTGTTGGTGTCTCCTGGAGCATTTTAATGGAAATATCTGACAAATAAAATGTCTCCCTGTATAGCACACATTGTCCAAGAAGTTTGTGCTTCAGTTTTGGAAAGTGAACTTTGAGGGTTTTATTAGTCTGTTAGCTTAGCATTCATTAGCAGTTTGTATACGCAGCTTTGAACAAAGCTTGCTAGCACTAGTTGATACCTGGAGCCCCCCACACCTCATTATGATATGTTCAATTGTGAAACCAACCCCCCACCCCCCAAAAAAACATGGCAGCAGCCTGAATGCTAAATGCTAAAGTCCAAATACTTTAGCATTTAGCTTGACATCACAGTGGCTACGACCTAGCTTGCAGATAAAGGTGAAAATTAAGTGTTAATTCATGTTTCAGACTGTAAAAAAAGGTGAAATGCTGATCAGTAATTCTTTTGTGTCCAAACCTAAACAAACTGCAAGCAAAAAAAAAAAACACCTCCCCTTTCAGACTTTCACTGTCCTTTACATTAGAAACACCAATATGTCACTTGAGGGACGCTGATCCAAGCTGGTTTTCTAAGGTAGGAGGAATCAAGCTACTATTTAAAAGTAGAAACAAATTAAACTTTATTTGCGCTTACATTTTTTTCTTTCTTATACTGTACCCTGTTATTTGGCTTCAGAGCTTATTAACAGTCCTAACCCTGAGGTCTGAAACCAAAGCAACGTGATATTATTTTTGATCCTTTATATCAAGCAAAGTGTGTTATTTATAGTTTATTAGCTCATTCTGAATATTAAGCTATTTTAATAAATAATAAGCTGTATTTATGAATTTGATTAGTAATATTAAAATCCAGGTGAAAATCCGATTTAAAAACCACATTCTCAGCACATTCCCCCTGTTGAACCATTGTTGTTGTTTTTTTAATTACTTCCAGGGACTGGTGCATAATCAGCAGCTCATTTGCATTTCCTCCCAATTTTTCTCTTCACTTTTTATTACCTGAAGCTTTCTCTGAGCTCATTTACTTTAAGCCACAGTGATCTGTGTCTTCTTGCAGCAGAAAACACAACGAGCTTTTAATGTTCGGTCATATCAAATCGAGTGAAAATGAGTTTGACGTGTTTTGTATTTTGCTGTCTCGGGGGAAAAATGATGGAGCTTATCTTTAACTGACAGAGGACGAACGGGGAACGGTCGGCATGAACATTTACCTGGACTCCCAGAATTCCAAACACGATGAAAAAAGCACAGCAGATCAAAACAATATTCCCAATTGGTCTGAGAGATGTGATCAGAGTTTCAACCACCAGTTTCAGACCTGGAGCACGACTTATCACCCTGCAGCAAGCACACACACACAGGTTAGACAGTCCTTAATATAATATCAGCAGAGTAAACACAGATGATAATCTCCTTGATTTGTACCTGAGTGGTCGAAGTGTGCGGAGCAGGCGAAGGACCCGGAGGATGCCTAAGATCCGATTACCACCTGCTGAAGCGATGGACACCAGGATGTCCACAAGTGACACAAACACCAGGAGCCCATCCAAGACATTCCAGCTGCTCTGCAGGTACACGCCCTCTCCAAAGTACAGGCCCATAGCTACCACCTGCATGCAGACGCGCACAGATCCAACAAAATTACTGAAATAATTAAATAAGCTAAGGTGTAAAATGAGAATGAAAGCCATTCTGATCCCCACCAGCAACGAAAATTGCCTCTTTAGAATCAAGAAAATGACTTTGGAGTGGAGTGCTTATTCAGAAAATGTTCACTGTTATGGTTACCTTGATCATCATTTCGCCCACGAAGATCACAGTGAAGATGTAATTGGACACACTGAGAAACATCCGCTCCTGTTGCACACACACAGACACACACACACAGGCGTGAGAGCATGCACAGATTAACAGCAGGAAGCGCATTCGTCAATTTAAAGGCTTTGTAGCCTTAGCTTTGATTCTGGAGCACAAAGTGTTGCATAACGAGCTAAGAAAAAAAATGCACAGCAATCGCTGTAGAAACATAATAAAAGCATACTGGGAACAACACGTGTTGTTATAGAGACTCTTACATCAGCTACAAGCACATGAGCTCTTGTAGTAAACAGCCCCTCTTTGTGTGCGTGGTCATGCAAAAGACGTATGCTGCTTCTGTATTTGTGAGCCGTGAGTCATGTCTTGAGCTGTTTAAGGTTTAGATTACAGTGCTGCGCGAAAGTCCTGATCTGCCACTTTTTCTAGGAAACTGAGAAATAGAAGTGGCGATTTATTGAAACATGTGCAAACATAAATAGAAACGCAGTATATAAGTTGAAACAGAGTTTGGCTTCAGGAACAGTTCTCCAGGCTTCTTAAAGGACACTTAAAACTCTTCTTTGGATGTTTCTGCCTTTTGTTCCCTTTTCTGTCAAGATGATCCCGCACTGCTTGGATAATATCGAGGTCCGTGCTCTGGGGAGGCCAATTCGCTGTGCGTTTTTCTATCCAGGTATGCTTTTACTGCATTAGCAGTGTGTTTGGGGTCATTGTGATAATGGAAAATCCAACTACTGCCAATCAGATGCTTTCCAGATGGTATTGCATGGATCAAAATCTTATGGTGTTTCCACTTCTATTCTTTTAGCTCATAACTATTTGGGAATCTCCTTACTGGTGCACAAATAATATTTCGACAACTGCCAAATTGTGGTATCTTTAGCAGTTTTATAGGTTCAACTAAAGTAATGGAAGCAACAGGCTGTTAATGACAAAGTGCTTAAAGATAAAATTCAAAGTTGCTTCTTTGCTGTGTTGTCTGTTATCTCTAAACACAACACTGGTTCAGCCCTTGAGTTAGGTCAGTGGTTCAGTCATTGCTCAAGACTACTTTAAAAATGAAAGTCTGGATCATATGAAGCAAAATCTAAAGACTTTTGGGGTGGCTCAAGACTTTTGCACAGTATTGTAGCTGTTACGTTCAGACTTAATCTAAGCACTTAGACTAATGCATAATGAGTTCAAATCTGTCAAATCATCAAATAAAAAGCACAATGAAGATGGAAATTATATCAATAATATCCAGTTAAACCAACCAAGGAAGACAAGAAACAGAGTTTCAGTGTAAAATTACATCCATTAAGTCCGGGTTAAAGGTTAAAGGTCAGGGTCTGGAATGTCGTTATGATGGTGCTTATGTCAATACTTCTCCTTACAAGTGTAGTAACCGTGTGTGTGTGTGTGTGTGTGTGTGTGTGTATGAGGTACCATGCTGTGTGGCTGTATGTCAGGTCGCTCCAGGGCGATGGTGATGCAATTAAGGAAGATGAAAAGCAGGACGATGTGATCAAACATCTTGTGACCTATGACCCTCTGACACCACAACCTGAACCTGCAGAGAGACGGTGTGAGAAGAGAAAAGGATCGGCAACAACCCCAGTGTTTATTTTCTATTCAACACATCACCTGCATCACTTCCATTTCTGCCAGGTTTAATTGATAAAAGTACAAGTTGTAGAACCAAGCTTTAGCTGTCACCTTCACACTTTAGCTGTGAATTTTTACACATGCGTGCAGTTAAGGCCACCTAGGCCACCCTGGAGAATATCAGGGGCTGTGCATAAACGTGTGTTTGTGTGTATCTTTACTGGTTGTGTGGAGCGAACAGATAGAGGGACCATTCTTCATGCTCCAGGCACCACTGAGGCTCATATGGCTCCAGTATCTTCTTCAGCCTCTTACATAAACTCTGGAATGAACACACAAACAGACGAATGACATCGCAGCGTACACTCGTTACGTTACAACAATCAGCATTGCTCCAAAAGTTGATTCTGTTCATCTGGACGTAGCGTTTTGTGGGAGAAAATCAGAAAATCAGTATTGCTCATCATCTTATACACCCATGATACCGCAGAATGAAGTCATTTTCATTTCTATCCAAGGTTTTTTCTTTCTTTCTTTTTTTTTTTTTTTGCAGCGACCTCGTGTGCATGCACAAAAAATTCCAACACAGCTATTTTTTCAAACAATATTCCGAGTCATTCTTCCACCCGGATCTAATTTAAATTCAGCTAATTAAATTTTTCTAAGAAACAAAAGTGTCTTAAGGTCAGCCAGGTTGGAATTTATGCCTTTGCGGGATAATTAGCAGCAGCTTTTGAACTTCTGAACATGCCCAAAACAAGCTCTTTTATGAACTTGTTTTATCTAGGAATAACAGAAATGGGACACCATCAAAATGCCTGCTCCCTCTGATTGGAACACACGCCAATTAAAACTGCCCGAGTCTACATTTACATATATATTATATGGTTTTCCATTTGCTGAGACAAATTCATGAAACAAATAGGCATTAACCTCTTCAATCTCCTCTTCCTCTTGATCGGTGTGGTTATGCGATGTCAGGGGAGCATCGTCGTAGCAGTGGTCTGGCAGGTGGAAGGTGGTGCCGTTACAGTCTGGGGAGAGGAGCATTGGCACCTGCAGGTACTCTGACTGGTCCAGAGACTGCTCCCTGCTGCTGGCTTTGGAGCTTGAGTATGTGTCGGACAGCAGGGACTCCATTTCTCCAGACTGGCTCTTCCTGTGGAGGCTGGGGGCTCGGCCGATGCTGATCCAGCTGGAGCGACGGCTCTCTGGCCCGCTGTCCCACAGGGACTGTGAAGACAACTTAGAACAAAACCAGTGCCTTGTTGGATTTCTGCCTTATCTTTCAAGTGCAAATAAGGATTTCATTCTTCACAGATTAAAGCTGCCCTGTAGAGTTTTTGGCCATTAGCAGTGCAGCGGGGTGATGTTTTCATGAGTGGGCTCCTATTTTGTTTGTATCTTGTGCTCCTTATCAACCTCTACATGGAAATGACCAGGATTTGCGCTAATGATAAGTCTGTTTGGCCCAGCACAGTTATTAAACTTACTGAGAAACAGGGTAAATCAACAGGATGATATCTGATAACATTTTAAGAGGTTTCAGTGCAGAAGCTAGCCACAGCGAGCAACCACCTGTAACCATTTGCCAGTGGAACATACAAGGACTTGAATAACCTAGCCTTATCTTATCTTAAAGACTTTATAGTACCATGTCACCCCAATAGAGTACTTCACTTTCAGACTGCTGGTTTACTTGTGGTTCCTAGGATATATACACGTAGAATGGGAGGCAGAGCCTTCAGCCTTCAGTCCCCTCTTCAATGGAACCAGCTCCCAGTTTAGATTCGGGAGAAGGACACCCCCTCTACTTTTAAGATTCAGCTTAAAACTTTGCTTTTTAATAAAGCATATAGTTAGGGTTGGATCAGCTAACCCTGAACAAACCCTCAGTTATGCTGCAGAATGCTGGGGGAGTTTTTCTTTGCGACTATTGCCATGTTCTTGCTAATAGTGGTTTTAAGGTTGTAAATAAAACTGAACTCAATTGAACTGAATTCGCTCAATGGTCCATCAATACACTTTTCTTTACAACCTGTCCTTTAGCCTGTCCACAGTTACTGCTGTATCTGCAAGCCACTTTGAAACCCGCCTCCAGACCAATTTGTCCTTTCCATCCGTGTCTCACATAACCATTGTCATATCTGTCACCACTGACGTTGCCTGCTTTGTTCTATTTCTGGTCATGCTGCTGCTCTCCTCCTGCATTTTTTAACTAAGGGTGTGTTCACCGTAGGCCATCTGTTCCCCAGCACATCTGACCCCAAAGTCCAGCTCATTTCACTAGTGCGATTACTAGTGCGCGCCATTCGCAGTTAAGTGAACTGTGCCCTGTCTGGCTCGAATAGGTGGTCACAGCTGAGCTTCAGTTGAATTCAGTGATGGTACGCATGTAGTGTGATGACCATCCAAGCACAGAACTGCGCCACTTGCTCAATAGCAGCTGCCTCTGTCAAAATCCCTGCTTTAATAACAAATCTACAGGGCATAAGAACTGGCCCAGTTAAGCCACAAACTGCATAAAATCATGAACCCCTTGTGCTCTGCAAGAACGCTTTTTAAGAGTGCGTGTCTGAAAAACGGGAGAGAGCACGAGAAAGGAGTCGGGACAGACTGAAGTGGACCTGGCTCATTAAGGGCAGACCAGCTGGGGAGCGATCAAGCTCCGGCACAATGCAAGGCAACCGTGACCAGTCTGAATCCACCCTTGGAGGACATGTTTTAATCAAGATAGGCTAAAATTTTCAGCCACCTCACTTCAGTCTGAAACATCTTCTGAGTCGTTAGCATCAAATCTCCTAAAAGCAACGTGAAACGAACCTGACGTTGAGCTCAAGCATTAAGCTTAGCCGTGCATAGAAGGAGGGCTACATGACTCAACCCGTCAACAGTTGGTGATACTAAAGTGCCAGCAGAAGGCCTGCTAACAAAAAGACTGCCAGCCCAAACAATGCTGAAATATTTGGCTTTGTGAATGTTTTATGAGGATAGAAATGCACTCAAGTAATTTGTCGTGTCTTGAGAAGACACATAATGGGTTTGTTGGGAAACAAAGTAAACAAATGAACCTCTGCAAGGTAGCTTTAATGAAGCTCTGTGTTATCATTCTATGACTTCAACATTTAGAAATTGCTTCAGCTCAGCTTGGATTTATATCCTTTGCATAACAAACATCTTTTGATTAACTGTTTCTCTAACTCACATTTATAATAAATATTTAACGTGGTTTTATATAAACATATATATCTCCACATAAAAGCATGTGCCCAAGGCTCACCGGTGACCTTTGCTCAAGGCTGTTTTCCATGGATGCACCACTGGCCCGGCGTGACTGGTTGGAGTTTATGGTGGGCGTAGCTGCAGTGTGCGTGATGACTGGCAGCGGTGGAGGAGGAGGGGGAGGCATGGAGGCTTTTGGGTTCAGGAGACCATTGGGACTCAGCATCATGGCCTGAATCTTCAGCTCTGCACACACACACACACACACACACACACACACACAGAATATTTGATGTCAAAGAATGATTCTCATTTATTATATTTTGGGATTTGCAATATTTTCATGGTTTCGTTTGGATCAGGGCTGCACTGACCATGGCTGTATCCGCTGCATATAGGCTGTATATGTCACGATCACTGGCTGGTAAAGCTCTGTGGATGTTCAGGTTTTTAAGGTGGATCTTATGCATGAGTTGTGGAGCTGACAAACTGACTGCACTAAAAGTTGTGCAACTGACTTCTGGATCACATGGTCTGGCAAAATCAGACCAACCTAAATTAAATCCTCCTTTTGTGTGTGTTTTACTTTGATTATGACAACAATTAGTGACTAAATAAGACTTTAGAAACTACTGAGTGGGCCCATAAACCCATGTGGAAAGTCTCAGCTGAGCAATACGGGCATTTTTTTAGATATCAGTAGATATCAGTGAAATTTGACTTCGCTGCTCCTGCTCGACATTAGAAAGAAGACGTTTAAGACTTCAGTCAGTAATTTTTCATCAGGGAATTTGATAATCCGCAACTTAAAGTTTATGATTTAGAGAATCAAGCTAAAAACGTTTAAAAATTGGGTACTAATATTGTTTATTACTCACTGTCAAAGAGGACAACGAGAAGAAAAACACATTCATAAATAAAACAGGTTATCAGTATTTGTCCCTGAGAGTAAAGAGTAAAGCAAGTTCAATATAAACGTTGACACACATAAATATTCTAAACGTGGAGTCTGTAATAATTGGATTAGCTGTAAAAATGTGCTGCATTATTTTAAAAAAATCTAGATAGTGCACATTTGTGTTACTAAATGTTCGCAATGTGTTTCGTGTCCATTTTTCACTCCCGTGTTGTTCTTGAGCAAATACAGATGAGCTGCCCTCAAGAAGCTCACAAATGCAATTTAAACAAAATTAGCCTCTACTTAAAAAGCCCAAACCTCCTTCAGATTCATCTTACGCCTAATTTGAGGTAATGTAGGTTGAATTTTTGAATTAATATTAAAAAAAAGACAGCATCAGAGTGAGTAAATAATGGCCTATGTGTAATGTCAGTGAGGTTTATGCGGTTTTGCCCTTTTAATGAGCCCTCAGAGTGAAAGTAAGAGTAATGTCTTGATGCCTGCTTCAATAATCCAGGTAAGGAAATCCCCGAAAGTTGATTCTGTTCATCTGGACTCAGTGTTCTCATTAAGGTGACATCATCTGCAGCTTTCCCACCATTATAAACCAACGGCCAGCTGACTGAACCAAATCAGACAAACTGAGCTTGTGGCTTTTTTGTTAGTCGGTGGCATGAGTTTCAGTCGTTACGCAGCTGTTTATAAGGTCGGGGAAACCTGCAGTCAGCCGAGACTGAAGACGTCAGTTGAACGAGAGATTAAACTTTTCTCCCACTGAAAACGCTGCATCCAGAAAAAGATCTTTCAATCTTTCTGGGATTAAAAACAAGAGAATATTTTGCAGAATTATGGAAAGCCTTTAAAATGTTCACAGGATGAAAGAACCTCCAAGAATTCAGGTCAGAATACACCAAAAGGCTATTTTAAGGCGACTCCATGTGAACTTCCACTTCCATGTCCGGCTGATCTGCGAGTTTGTACCTGCAGCGTACAGCTCTCTGAGTTTCTCCTCGTCCTCGTAACACATCGAGTGTCTCTCATCATCGGCCTCAGATCTGTTAGCATCTCCCTGAAAACACAGACAGACGCAAATATACACCAGAGTCATCATAATCATCACCATCACCACCTTCCCTTCCTCAGTGTTGTAAAAGTGAAAAGCACATCTCGGTCGAGCGGGAAAGACTAAGAGGAAAACTAGGCAGATGGGCGGAGGGAATCTCCAGCGTTCTCTAGTTGAGTTATGTGGATGGCTTTGGCAGCGATCTCCTGTAGTCACGCCAATAAAGCTTTACTGAATTTAATTAAAATTCACGCCAGAAAGATGGAGGCAGGCGGCTTTGGCAAAGGGTATCTGTGTGTGTGTGTGTGTGTGTGTGTGTGTGTGTGTGTGTGTGTGTGTGTGTGCGCACGCAATAGTGAGAGAAAGAGCAAGCGCTCTCTGATGCCGGAGATAAAAGATGAAAACTAAACAACAAAAGCTCACCAGCTGTGAATGGCAGGCGATATCAAACACATCCCTACCCTGGAGAGTATTTTGTGTGTGTATGTGTGTGTGTTGCAGTGAGAGAGAAAGATGGAGGAAGAGAGAACGGAGGATAGGCAAAAAGCAACAGAGGAAAAGTGTGATGATAAAGAGACAGCGAGCGAGAGAGAGAGAAAGGAGAAACCACACAGGCAGGATGGAGGAGATTATTCTCTTGTAGGCAGCTTTGGTATCATCAACACAACAGAGCTCAATTAGTCTCATTCGCTCTGCCTCGTTGTCTAAGTAGCTCAAATGAAACGGCATCTTTGCCCTTACTTCAGCTTGAAAGCCCTCGACCAAAATGGCGACGAGCAAGTTGAAGAGGACGTAGTTGCCAAAGGTCATGAGGGCGACAAAATAGAGGGCAGCCAACGGCGTTGTGGAGGCCATCCCGTTATAGAGCACCGCGTTCCAGTCCTCCTGGGTGAGGATCTGCAGATTAGATAAGATGCGGAGAGACGTCAGGGGGTTAGAAAAACAGGCCGTCAAACACACAAGGAGCCAAAAGGCGACGCGCTACGTTGCTAGCAGGTGTTCCAAGAATAGATAATGTGAGTTTCTTCCTTTATTATCTTGTCGTCAGTTGAACAGTAATGACGCTCATCAGTGTTAAATGAACTCCCGCCGAGTGAGTGCTTCATTATTGCTCTTCCTCCTCTGCTCGTGAGGAACATCTTACCTGCCCACTGGGACAGTTTTTTTATACTTTTCTGAAAAACCGAGCGCGCGCGCTCCCAAATCGGAGCAAATGAAATCACGGGCGAGCGCTCGTGACTGCAGCAGCTGTTGTTTGAATCTCACTCCTAAAAGTGGCGCGTAATTGATGGGGAAATTCCTCCAAATCAAATACCGTCGGTGTCTTCGTGTGCTCTGCGCGTGTGTGTCCCTGAGCGAGGGTGCATGTGAGGATGTTTGTCTAACCTGAAAGACAGTGACAGTCGCCCAGAGCAGGGAGTCAAAGTTTTTTCTGTCTGGTAAAGTGTCTCCGCTGTCTTGTCGCAAACCAAATTTACAGCCGAACAGATGCATCCCCAAGATACTGCAATACACACACACACACACACACACACACACACACACACACACACACACACACACACACACACACACACAACAGTAAGGTAATGTTTTTATCAAGCAGTAATTTAATATGTGCAACAACAAGATGCGGTAATACTGCCTGCGTGCACAGCTGTATCTACATGAAAGCCGATGACACATGTGGTGATCAGTTTATAACAGAGGAAGGAGAATCCCAGCAGTAGCCATTTGAAATGTAATAACAGTATAATTAAAGCAGAGAAAACGCTTAATCATCACTGTAACTCGTGAATATATACCTGAATATGAATATAAAAAGCATCAGCAGCATGGAAAATGTGGCCACGTTGTCCATGGTCTTCATCAGCACCACCAGCTGCCTCCTGAGTGCAGGAAGGAACCGGACCAGCTTCAAAACTCTCAGCAGGCGGAAGGTGCGCAGCACCGACAAGCCTCCCTCGGCCTCACCCACGATCTCCCACACGCTGAAACACACACACAGGTTAAAAGCACAGAGATGCATTTCCATTGAAGCGATTAAGGAATCAGCTGTTACCCTTTGTCAGCATTAGCGTCACCCAGGAAGACAAAAACAAAAAGAAAGAAAGAAAAACTTCCCGAATCTTTTCAGAAGGGAGAGAGCGCTCAAGTCTTTTTGATGTGACGTGTGGCAAACGAAAAAACGAAGTCGGGCCAGTGTTGTTTACAGTTCACCAGCCAATAAAGAAAGCCAGCGCAGCGTGAACTGGCACGGTAAACAAGCAAGGCCTTCAAACGTGGATACATAATTTAGCTTGTAGTACTACATAATGGAGTGAATACAGGCCCTCTGGACTATGAGTGCAACCGCTTGGCTCAGCTGCCAGCATCGCTGGCAGTTCGGGAGATTTAGCTGCAGAGCCCGAGACGTGAGAACAGGAGGAATAACTAATGACAAGAATTCCCTTTTTGGGGTAAACACACAGACAGAGAGTTCCCCCCACCTGATGATGACAATGACGCTGTCAAAGCCGTTGTAAGGGTTCTTGATGTAGCCGAAGAGCCCGAGAGCCAGGAGCTTCAGCAGCATCTCGAGACTGAAGAGACTAGTGAACACCATGTTACTGATCTCCAAAATATCTGTCAGCTCCTGCGGCTGAAGAGGTGCAGTGTTTGTGGAGAGAAAACAGGGAGAGATTGATGTACAGAGATGGACGGGCACAGAGAAAAATGAACAAATAAACAGAGACAGACAGCGCGGAGCTCAGTGCACTCAACATGTTAGGAATCTCCAAGATGTTGGTGAAGGCTTCAGTTTGGGTTTACATGGATTAAAGCTGGTCAGATTTTGTTGCTGTTCTTTTTTTCAGATATTTTTTTAGGTTTATGACAAAAAAAAGCTTAAATTTGTATCCTCATTCCAAAAAATCCACAAAAAAAAATGTTTCAGAGCCTGTTTTTAAGGACATAGCTGGTTACTTAGTTGTTTCAGGACATTTTTCTACTGATCAATTTGCCATAAAGGCCCACTGTTATGTAAAAACATGCATTTTTTTTGCACATTTGGACAATCAAACATTTGATCCTCTTTTAACAGAATTAAAAAGTTAACCCAATAAAGTCTAGTAACCTCTAAACTTGCTAGCTATGTGCCAGTCTATCAGTATCTGAATTTATAGTGAAGCGACAGGAGAAACACGCTTCAACCACGTGACAAACGTTAATATTTCATCGTTTATCTACCAGAGGGGAAATTCCCTGTTAGGCCTGTCCCTGTTTTCCACTTTTATCGTAACAGTTGAGAGAGATGACATGAAAGCAGGGAGAGCAGAAGGAGGACGTGCAGGCTGCTGCGTTAGCGTCACACCATATGTGTGAGCCAAACAGCACAACAAAACACGACTGTGCTTTAAACTGCTTTGTCATATTATCTAAGTAGGGACCCATAAATGATGATTACACGTAAAAATTGTTAGAGAAATCTGTTCATGGTTTGTGCGTCTGAAAAAAATAATACTGGCTGATATGTTGATTTTTTTTTATTTGAGTTCAGTTCAAATTTATTGTATTATTATAGCATCAGATCACAACAACAGCTGCCTCAAAGGATTTATATTGTAAGGTAAAGACTACAATTATACAGAGAAAACTAATATGAGCAAGCACTTGGCGACAGTGGTAAAGAAAAACTCCCTTTTAACAGGAAGAACCCTCTGCCAGAATTATCAGACTCTTAAATCAGCAAATATCGGTCTTAAAGATGCTCACTGGGTTCCAATATAATTATTTATTTTATAATGAAGAACTTCATAAAATTATCTGTAACCCTGTAATATCGTAATATGCAGCATTTGTTCTTCTGGGGGACAAAAACCCACATCATAAACAACAAAAGTACTTGGTCATCTACACATATCAGGGGTGAGCAGTTAATTTTTAGGCGCACTCAAACTCGATGAGCGCTTTAGAACGATCCATTCTTTCACAAATGTTTGTGCAGCGCAGCCACATGTTTGATTTTATACACCTGTGTCAACTGACTAAGATTAAGTGATTAATGTCATGGTCCTGCGACCATGACTCAGTGACTTTATGTTTATGTACTTATTGTTATTACTTTCATTATTATTCATGGCTGTTTTGGGATGGTTTGTGTTTGGGATTTTAGACACTGGGTTCTGGGTTTGTGCTCCCTCTGTTGGTCCCTGGTGTTAGTGTTCCCCTGTCTCGTCAGGTTAATCAGGTCCAGCTGTTTCCCCCATCTGTGTGTGATTTCCCAGTGTCTCTTTGTGTATTTATAGCGTGTGATTTCCTCTGCTCCTCGTCGCGTCGTCTGTGTTCCTACCTGTGTTCATCCTCTGTGTTACCCTGCGTACTCTGCATCTACCCTGTGAAATCCTCTGCGTGCTCTCCCTGCTGTTCTCCCTTCGTGTTCAGGTTTGCCACTCCTTTGTGTAGTTTCACCCAGTTTAGTTCATCCGTAGTTCTGTTTTGCCATCTCCTCTTTATGTTTGTTATTATCAATAAATCACCCTCACACCTGAATGAGTGCTGCGCTTTGAGTCCTCCTTCCACTCTCCACACGGCCGCTGCCCCGGACCGTGACAGTACGACGCGACCACAACATGGACCCAGCAGCGCTTAATCCATCCAGGGAACTACGGGAAAATCTCATCGATGCCACACAGGAGCTGATCGACCTGTGGCTGGAAAGCCCGGGTGGCACGTCCCAGCGCGCTGTAGAGAGGCGGCTACAGCGTCTGGTGACCGGTCTCCCATGGCTTCTGGGCTCGCTTTGTTCGTGGGAGCGGGAGTTCCTCCTTCTGGACCTCGGTCTTCACCCCCCGTCTGCTTTTACTTCCGAGCAGTCCGAGGCGGTGAGCGAGCGACATGTTCTGGCTTCCCCAGATTCCGAGACTCTGTTTTCTGGGGCTATCCAGAGCGGGATGGGAGACTGTTCGGATCGCTTACCCACCTTCGTGGTAACGGACCCTTCGCAAGTGGGCGTGTACAGACCCTCTGTGAAACCGAGAGACTGTTTCTCTGCCGCTCCTTCTGAGCCAGGACTCTATCACCATTCTCCGGCTCAGTTCTGTGTCCAGCCACAAGCTTCCCAGTCTGTAGCTCAACCATTAGCCTCCCTTAAGCCACAATTTTCACACTGTTTTTCCACCGCCGTTTCTGAGCAGGGAGACAAACTGTTACATTACGGACCTGTTCCTCAACAGCTGGCAACATTAGTGACTGTTACTCACTCCGGGGCTTCCCCAGAGGCGGGGTTGCTGCCCTCAGCTTACTCTGGACCCCTGGTGGCCAAGATGCCAGCTGTGAACTGCACCGGGCTGTCACTGCCTGAGCAGGGGCAGTGCTCTGCGCAGCTGCAGCCCTCCGTATGTGTGCCAGAGGCCCACGTGCCTACTGGTTTTGTTTCACATGTGCCAGAGGCCCACGTGCCTACTGGTTTTGTTTCATGTGTGCCAGAGGCCCACGTGCCTGCTGGTTTTGTTTCATGTGTGCCAGAGGCCCACGTGCCTACTGGCTTTGTTTCATGTGTGCCGGGGGCCCCGGTGCCCACTGGTTCTGCGGCTGTTTTCGCTGGGGGGCCCGAGGAGCCCGTCCAGTCTCCCGCTTCGCCTGCTGGGGGGCCCGAGGAGCCCGTCCAGCCTCCTGCTTCGCCTGCTGGGGGGCCCGAGGAGCCCGTCCAGCCTCCTGTTTCGCCTGCTGGGGGGCCCGAGGAGCCCGTCCAGCCTCCTGCTTCGCCTGCTGGGGGGCCCGAGGATCCCGTCCAGCCACCTGTGGCTGCTTCTCCACCTGTGGCTGCTTCTCCACCTGTGGCTGCAGCGCCGCCTCCTGCAGTATCATCACCTGCAGCGCTACCACCTGCTACTGCCACGCCTCAGCCTGAAGCTTCAGCCTCGCCTGGTTCTGGTCCAGCTTCATCCTCACCTGGCCCAGCTTCAGCTTCAGCGTCTGCTTCGCCTAGCCCAGCTTCAGCTACAGCTTCATCCACGCCTGGCCCGGCTTCGTCCACGCCTGGCCCGGCTTCATCCTCGCCTGATTCTGGTCCAGCTTCATCCTCACCTGGCCCAGCTTCAGCTACAGCGTCAGCTTCGCCTGGCCCAGCTTCAGCTGCAGCTTCTTCATCGCCTGGCCCGGTTTCATCCTCGCCTGGCCCGGCTTCATCCACGCCTGGCCCGGCTTCATCCACGCCTGGCCCGGTTTCATCCTCGCCTGGCCCGGTTTCATCCTCGCCTGGCCCGGTTTCATCTTCGCCTGGCCCGGTTTCGTCTTCGCCTGGCCCGGTTTCATCTTCGCCTGGCCCGGCTTCATCTTCATCTTCGTCTGGTCCGGCTTCATCTTCATCTTCGTCTGGTCCATCATCAGCATCATCAGCATCGTCTGGTCCATCATCAGCATCATCAGCATCGTCTGGTCCAGCCTCCGTGTCTGCATCCTCGCCTGGTCCAGCCTCCGTGTCTGCATCATCGTCTGGTCCAGCCTCCGTGTCTGCACCCTCGCCTGGTCCAGCCTCCGTGTCTGCACCCTCGTCTGGTCCAGCCTTCGTGTCTGCATCCTCGTCTGGTCCAGCCTTTGTGTCTGCATCATCATCTCCGCCTGCTGCGGTCCCGGCTTCCGTGCCCTCAGCCTCGCCTGGCCCAGCCTCGTTTGGGTCTGGAGCTAAACGGCCGTTTTCTGGACCGCTGGCTAGGCTACTGGCCGAGCGCCGTCGCCTGACTGGCCGCCGTTGCCTTCCGCACGGCCGGCCCCCGGACCGCCATCGCCTGAGTGGCCGCCGTTGCCTTCCGCACGGCCGGCCCCCGGACCGCCATCGCCTGTGTGGCCGCCGCTGCCTTCCGCACGGCCGGCCTCCTGAACTCTTTACGCGCCGCCGTTGCCTTCCGCACGGCCGGCCTCCTGAACTCTTTACGCGCCGCCGTTGCCTTCCGCACGGCCGGCCTCCTGAACTCTTTACGCGCCGCCGCTGCCTTCTTCGTGGACGGCCTCCTGAACTGTGCTTTGGACTCTGCTCCCCTGTGGGTTTTGTGTTCATCTTTGTTTTGGGACTCTGGGGCCTCCGTCCGTGGTCGTGGTCCGGTCCCTCCGTCCTGGGCCCCCTGCCGCCCGCCCGGATCTGGTGGTGTGTTTCTGTGGCTGTCGGGGGCCAGCCCTTGAGGGGGGGGTACTGTCATGGTCCTGCGACCATGACTCAGTGACTTTATGTTTATGTACTTATTGTTATTACTTTCATTATTATTCATGGCTGTTTTGGGATGGTTTGTGTTTGGGATTTTAGACACTGGGTTCTGGGTTTGTGCTCCCTCTGTTGGTCCCTGGTGTTAGTGTTCCCCTGTCTCGTCAGGTTAATCAGGTCCAGCTGTTTCCCCCATCTGTGTGTGATTTCCCAGTGTCTCTTTGTGTATTTATAGCGTGTGATTTCCTCTGCTCCTCGTCGCGTCGTCTGTGTTCCTACCTGTGTTCATCCTCTGTGTTACCCTGCGTACTCTGCATCTACCCTGTGAAATCCTCTGCGTGCTCTCCCTGCTGTTCTCCCTTCGTGTTCAGGTTTGCCACTCCTTTGTGTAGTTTCACCCAGTTTAGTTCATCCGTAGTTCTGTTTTGCCATCTCCTCTTTATGTTTGTTATTATCAATAAATCACCCTCACACCTGAATGAGTGCTGCGCTTTGAGTCCTCCTTCCACTCTCCACACGGCCGCTGCCCCGGACCGTGACAATTAAGAGGTGTGGCCCAACACGTTTGTCCATTTAATGTACTAATTTCTGATGTTTTTAGGTTAGGCTATGTTAGGCGTTACCTTAGTGGTAGCTGTCATTAAGAAAAAGTTAAATAAAATAAGTAGAGTCCTACATTTGTCAACCCTTCAAAAGCATGACACTAAAATCTGTGTTGCCAATGATTAGGGAATCACAGATGGAGCCTGTCTCAACCTGTCTGTCTGATATCGAGGGTCTGCTGCTGTCTTTGCTATTAAAGTGCTGTCATCATGCCAAGATCGAGAAAGCTCCCCAAAGCCTTCAGAAAATCGTCCGGGTATCCACGCGAGTCTGCAAGGAGTTTTATACAGAATACTATAAGGGCGTTTGTATTATCATAGCGTGAGATAATTCACTATCTGGTAAGTACATGATATAACAATATCTCTTGCATGCCTGGACACAAGAACAAAACATTAATTAGTGCAACTGAGGTATTTCAGCCATCATGATTCAGGAGTTATTAATCACGCTCGTGTCTTATACACAGTCAAGGATGTACTTCATGTGATGAGCTACAAGGCTGAGCTGTAATTACAATGAGCGTGTAATCTGTTAGTGTCCAAATGTTGCCATAGTAAACTAACCATAATTTCTTCATGACATCATCGCCAAATAAAGTGTAGTTGATATTTTACTATTAAATTAAGATTAAACCCAAAATGTGGAGATCACATTTCACAATAGCTGCCGAGGCTCTACAAAAGCCTCGTGCAGATGAGTCAGTGAAACAACTTAAACAGCTGTCTTGTCGTGTCTCGTGATACAACATCCTCTTTACTGCATGAGGTTGTAACTGTCGACAACCTTGCATCTGTCCACTGCCAGCTATTTCATCTGGTCAATATTGTGTGGGGGTTTTTTCCTTCTGGCCAGATACAGCTTCACATTCCTTATACGCATCACCTCACTGTGTTTATGTGATAAAACAGAAATCATTTCCTTGTAACTAAAACTGATTCTGCAGTACGATTTCACGTTCTCGTGTACACAAAGCTTTATGCAGAGGGCTTTAATCTCCAAAATGATCAATAATATTTTTTCTCAATGTGTCCCTAACACTCCTTTGTAAAGAGCAGTCATTTGGCTGCAAAGAATTTGCAGGTAAGTTGGTATGAAAGTGCATGTTCTTAGGAGTGCAGTCGCCTAAATTTGAGCTGGTGAACATAAAGGCAAAACCCGCCCTTTTGGACTAAATGTGCTCCGGACAGACAAATACAGAGACGACTGGCTACAGTAACAGAAGAGACATTTGGTGCAGACCAAAGACATCTTTTCAGGAGAAGCGTAGCGGTGGAAATATTAGTGCTCGGGGTCACTTTGCTGCCTTTGCTGACTGGGCAGCCTGTAGTAATTAAATCAACGCCAAATTCTCTCCATCACATCAAAGAGTGCTTGAAGATAATGCGAGGCATCTGTCGGAAAACTGAAGGGGACCTTTTATGAGGATAATTGTCGTAAGAGATTTGAACCCCGTTAAAATGTTATGAAACAGGCAGAACGAGCAATAAGCCGTCAAACAGTTTGCTTGGAAGAGTGGTCAAAAAGTTCAACAAGACCATGACAAAAACTCGTCCACAACCATGCAAAATAATTTCAAAACAGTATTTTGAAAGCTTTTTGAAGGCATACTTATACCATGTGTGCTAATCGTTTTCACAGATAAATATCTGGTGGTAATTTGTTTGCATAAATGATTTCAAAAGTCCAAAATTTCCACTTCATAAGCACTCTAATCATGTTCCCCATCTTTAATAGTGATGTGCGATACCACTGATTTCCTTTCCGATCCGATACCAAGTAATATTCAGGGTGGTATCGACGATACTGATCCGATACCGATACTTTGTACAAAACGGATTTTATTTATTGTATCTCAAATTATAGCGTCATAATGATTACAGGACATCAGAATACCTTCTTCTTATCACTTAATAATGCAGAGTTCATCATATAGAAATAAAAAAACTAAAGTTGTGTGCTATTTGAACACCTTGCCTGCCTGGAGGACTAAAGGACTCCGTGAGAGACTCTCACCCTAGCAGCACCTGTCCCTCTCCTCCTCTTCAGTTCGCCTCAACATACGCTCGTCATATTTTGTGATATGATTTACTCTGAGGTGTTTGACAAGGTTAGTGATGTTGCCACAACCATACATGCCAACCCTCCCGATTTTTCCGGGAGAATCCCACCTTTCTCCAGATTTTCCACCCGGACAACAAAGTTGAAAAACCATATCACAGAATTCATAGCGCAGCCCAGCCAATTCCAGTTTCCAACAATGACGGCAGCGACTTAGTTTTAATATTACTCTTATTTCTCTTTCTGGGTCGCAAAAAAACTTTTAACATATTTTCAGGTGAGAATGTAGCCGTGTAAACTTCAAATATCTGAGCCGACCGACACATCGTCTTCAAACCCCCGCGGTCTTTCACCACTCGGGTTAAACATGATGTACAAGTCACTTTGATAACTTAAAAATGTTCTTGTTTGGCTTTTTCAGTGTTTTATTTGTTCGTGAGTAAATCGGTTTGGCTGAGATTAAAGTTATTAGATTAGATTAAATTAAATTAAACTTTATTATTCCCTCGGGAGGGTTCCTCCGGGGTTTTCACACAGCTGAATAAACGTCAAACAGAAAACTGATTAAACAGAAGAGTTTACGTCAGTTTCCGGTTATATTTTAGACAGCAAGGAGCAGACGGCAGAGTTTCACTTCACCGAGGGAGCTCATGACGTACTACCCGGCTTTCTTTAGACCGCGAAGGCCGGTCCTCAGGTGGAAGCAGCCTCTGAATTTGGACACCCCCGCTGTTTCCGGGCCGGCCAATAATAACGGTGACATTTAACGTATTTTATCCGATAAATAAACCCTGTAAAATATATTTATCCGCCCAAACAGCCCTTTTGAATGTCTCCCTAATTCTGAGGTCTCAAGGTTGGCAAGTATGGCCACAACACCTCACTTTTTTTGCCACATTTATTGCAAACCACGGCTCAGCTGTTTGTGGAGGTAAAATACATCCGCACAATTACGCTCAGCCATTGTTGTGAGTGCGCACGCCAAGGGGCTGCGAGACATTTATACAGCCGTATTTCGCACATGACTATGAAAGGCGGAAGAGGAAGTAGTTCCTTTGAATGTAGGCAATCCGAATGTTATAGTTTCTTTCCACTGTGTTCCTGTTAATGATAAACTACAAATTTACTCTAAATTACTAAAATATCGATATTTTAATGTGAGAATCGATTCTAGAACATAAATGATTGGTATCGGAGGAATCGATATTTCAGGATCGATCCGCACATCACTAATCTTTAAAATGATGCCACGTAGGACTTCCTCACCTGCACACTCAACCAGGCCCCGCACACACTTGATGAGGCGTCTTTTCCAATATATCACACAGTACTGTGCAAAAGTCTTGGGCCCACCTTTGCGTCTTTATATTTTGCCAGGAAAATGGGAAACAGGTGCAGCAGTTTATTAAAACGTGTAAAATGGGCAAAAACAGAGTTTGTACAGTCATAGCAGTACAAACATAATCGTTCATGACCACCTTTATTCTTCACCACAGCCTGAACTCTCTGACAAGCTTTTGTCTAATTTCTTTAAGTTGTCTTCAGGAAAAGTTCTCGGGGGCTTCTTGAAGGACATTCAAAGCCCGTCTTTGGATGTTTCTCCTTTTTTTTCTGTTTTCTGTCAAGCTGATCCCACACCGTCTAACACCCTTTTATTGTGGTATAGCAACGCTAGTGGGATGTTGTCCTATTAGTGTAGAAGCTGGACAGTCTCCGTGAGTCCATGCTGCTCTCCGTGCATCTGTTCAGAAAGACCTTACCATTGTAACAGGCTGGCGCAGGCAATTAACTAACCCCAGCACATGTATGTAGGAACAGGGTAAAGCCATGGAGACTTGACTTGTATGGTCTTGTTCTGTTAACGCCAAATAAAGATCTGTTGTTCTGTCTAACCGACTGGCCGCCGAGTTGTCCAGTTAATCACAGTGTCTGCTCCCACCCCCACAACCTCACCTGCAGTCAGCCTGGAATCCAGAGCCACACCACTGTGCCAGCCTCTCTCTTCACATGTTGCCTCCTGTGAGATTCCTGACACCCCTCCCCCACCCATCACCTTCACTCAATACCAGGTTGAGATGCAAATGAGGAGACTTCACTCAGGCAAGTCTGCTGGACCAGACGGAGTGAGTCCCCTTGTCCTCAAGGCCTGTGCCCCCCAGCTGTGTGGAGTCTTTCATAAACTGTTTATGCTGAGTCTGAGTCTGCAGAGGGTCCCGGTGATGTGGAAGACATCATGCCTCGTCCCTGTACCAAAGACGCCTCGTCCCAGTGGCCCCCAGGATTACAGGCCCGTGGCACTGACCTCCCACATCATGAAGACCCTGGAAAGGCTCATCCTGGACCAGCTGCGACCCATAGTAAGACCACATCTGGATCCCCTTCAGTTCGCTTATCAGCCTCGTCTCGGAACAGAGGACGCCATCATCTACCTGCTCAATCGTGTCTACACCCATCTGGACCAGCCGGCGAGCACTGTGAGGGTCATGTTTTTTGACTTTTCCAGTGCTTTCAACACCATCAGGCCGACCCTCCTGGGTGATAAGTTAGCAGCGATGCAGGTGGATGCTTCTCTGGTGTCCTGGATTGTTGATTACCTGACAGGAAGACCACAATATGTACGTCTCCCACAGTGTGTGTCTGACAAGGTGATTAGCAACACAGGGGCACCACAGGGGACTGTCCTCTCCCCCTTCCTCTTCACCCTCTACACCACAGACTTCAGCCACTGCACAGAGACCTGCCATCTTCAGAAGTTTTCTGATGACTCTGCGGTGGTTGGATGCATCAGCAGGGATGATGAGACAGAGTACCGGGCTGTGGTCGACTCCTTTGTCACGTGGTGTGAGCAGAATCATCTGCAGCTCAACGTGGCAAAGACCAAGGAACTGATCGTGGACTTCAGGAAGACCAGGAAACACTTGACCCCTGTTTCAATCCAGGGGGTCAGTGTTGACATTGTGGAGGACTATAAATACCTTGGAGTACACATTGACAATAAACTGGACTGGGCTAAAAACACCACAGCACTTTACAGGAAGGGCCAGAGTCGTCTCTATTTTTTGAGGCGACTGAGGTCCTTCAACATCTGCCAGAAAATGCTGAGGATTTTCTATGAGTCTGTGGTGGCCAGTGCGATCCTCTATGCTGTTGCATGCTGGGGGAGCAGGCTGAGGGTCGCAGATGCCAACAGACTTAATAAACTGATCCGTAAGGCCAGCAATGTTGTGGGGATGGAGCTGGACTCCCTCAAGGTGGTGTCGGAGAGGCGGATGCTGTCCAAGATAAAGACAATGTTGGATAACACCTCCCACCCACTCCATGACATGTTGGTCAGTCACAGGAGCACGTTCAGTGAGAGACTGAGATTACCGAAAAGCACCACTGAACGACACAGGAAATCATTCCTGCCTGTGGCCATCTCCCTGTACAACGCATCCACTTAACACACTGTTTGCTGCTACAACTACACATGTTTCTTTTCCAAATATTTATTTATAAGTGACTTATGTATGTATGTATGTATATATATGTATATATTGTACTATTCTTAGTTAGTGTATTGTCTGTCTTGTCTTAATGTTGGTTTAAAATGGAGCACTGTAACAAAAAATAATTTCCCCCAGGGATCAATAAAGTATTCTGATTCTGATTCTGATTCTGATTAACCTCCCCACCACATGCCCGCTGGTCCTGCTATCAACTGAATGGATCAACTGAAGTTCCAGATGTAACTTTCAAGTCCTGTGTTGGGTTTTTGCTTGATTTTCATCTGTTTTAGGTTGCTATTTTTTCATTTGACTGTTACGTGTACACACACCACTGGTTTATCACTTCAGTTAGATGCCTTTTTGTATGCTTGAATGATTCAGAGGTCAGTGTGAAGTGGATCTTTGAAAGATTTTGACAGACCTTCAGAAAGCTTGAACAAGTGTTGCTCAAGACCTCTTTAAAACTTTCAATAAAGTCTTCCTCCTTGGAAGGAAAATATAAACAAATGATAGGTGGCTCAAGACTTTTACACAGTACGGTGCATACAGATAATCCTGTATTACATACTGTGTTAGATTAGACTAAACAGGATTATTGCTGGGTTTTAACAAGATCAGGAAAACATGCTAACAGCAAACGCTCTGGATTTGACATCTTATATTTTCTGCCCAGCAGCTGGGTTTGTGGGACCCAAACAAAGACGAAGTCAAGCCAACGTCAACAAAGCACAAGAGTTAATATTATTCACAAATCATAATAACAAGTAGTCTGCATAAAGTCTAACATAGTTTATACCTCTGAGCCACAGAGCTGCTGTCGTACAATAACTACGACAGTAAAAGTACATGAAAGAAATAAATCATTGAAGCTGGTGACATTTCTTGAAATTACAGAGAACATAGACCCCGTTTTTTTTTTTTCTTTTGCTCTGCTCCTTAAACCAACAAATGAGTGCACATGAGAAACTGCTTCTCTGAGCATGCTCAGCGCCATCTGCATGACACACAGCTGCTCTCAGAGGGTTTTTCAGAATAAACAGCACTGGTCATCCTGATTGAAATTAGGAAACACTGGCAAAAAGAAACTGTAAAGCTATTTGCGTATGTCACAGTTTTGGATGATAAAAGATGGATGCATTCACTTATTATATTCATTCGCATTGCTTCTTTGTTGATTTTGGGCCAAAAGGGATAAAATAGGTAAAATAGGGCAGCTCTCATCCTTAAATTTTAGCTATCGGAGAAGTTAAAGCCATCCAGATTTGTCATATTGTTCAGGAAATAGGCCAAACACAATCTCCCGCTGCCTTTCAGCCAATCACAATGTCAGATCTGTCCTCCCTCTCCACCTCACTCATCCACTCGCTTCTCCTCGCTCTGCCCCCGCCCCCCTCCCCTCCCCGCCCCACCCCCGTCCTGTCCCAGGGTCACGCTTTAATTAACACTTCAGGTCTTATGAGTTTCTCCATCTCCTGATACATGCCTGCACACACCCACACACAGTCTCTCACACACACACATGCGCACACTCTCTCCGCGATCCCATATGCTCGCTGCTGTAAGTGTTGATTGGAGGGTAAGTTTATTGACTCCACCGCACACGGTGATTAGCGCATCACTTTTCAATCAAATTGTAGTCGCAGCCAATCTGCGAGAGGCGCGCACCCCACACACGTGCGCACACTTACCTGCTCGTGGTACTCTATGCCCATCGACAGAGTATTAATAAGGATGGCAATCATGATTCCTCTGCTGAAGTATCTGCTGCCAACAATAAGTTCCAGTTTAGTTCTGAGCCTCGCCCAGCCGCACTCCCACAGCCTCTTCTTTGGCTCAGACAGCTGCGCGTCACTGAGGCACGAGCTGCTACAGTGACACGGGCTGTTACTGTGACACGAGTGGCCGTGGCGCTGCTCTTCAGGCTGCTCGTTAACATTTTCGCCGTCACTAAGTTGGTTGTAGTAGATGCAGTACGGGCATACCGAGGACTCTCCGGGGACTTCGCCCGGCAACAGTAACGCCGGATGCCCAGCAGAGCCTCCTGCACAGACAGAGATCAGAGGAGAGGCCACATCAATCATGCATCCACGAGGGTAGAGTAAAACGTCGCTTCTGTATGCAGACACTCTGTCATTTAATATATTCTCGGCTCAGCAAAGGAGAGGGGTTTCTTTTCATTTCTGGGAAACAAAAATTCAATAACATGGAAACCACTGTGCTAGTGGGTGGGGGGCGGGGGGGTTGCTTTGTGCAGACGGAGAGCTCTGTTATTAGAACAAGGATGCTCAAGTGTGTGTGTATGCATGTGCGTTTTGTGAGGGTGGAGGAAGCTTGAGGGGGTAAGATTTCAGCAGAATTCATTAGTAAGGCACTCCGGAGGAATGCTCCAACGACATAACAACAAACACTAATCTAGCACGAGCAGTTCACTTGTCATCACAATTACAACAAATTCATGTTTCACTGGAGACTGATATAGTAAATCCAATCTGGTCGTTCTGCGGTGTGTGCGCGCGCGCGTATATAGATAAAACTGCCTTCAAGGCAGACTTGTTGAAAATGACTGACTTCACTACATACACAGGAAATACACTAATCAGGAGATGTGGGTGGCTTCCACGTAGCACCACGCTGAATGACTTCTGCTACAAAGTTCTCCAACTACAGTCGGAATTTATTGCATCACTGAAGTGTATTAAACGCTGATATGTGAAAACGGATGCTTAAAGTGCTGTGAAACACGCAGGGAGCCGTGGAAGGGGGGGACCCTGATGATGTCAGGATTACCCGGATTAATTCAGCTTGGACTTTGAGATAACAAAATTTTAATGAAAAGGCTGCGTTACCAACTGGGCTGTGGAGTCGCAATGTGTTTTTGGAACATGACTCATACTGGGAATTAAAAGACAGGATATCTTGGCCTCTGCTGCTTTGATGTTGCGTATATTTTTGTTTCTCCCAAGTGAATCTTCGAGTTTAGTGAGAGTACAGTTTTATGGAGTATGCTTTTAAATTAAGTTCTTGTCTTAGAAATTATATGTGTAATTCAACATTGTCTGGCAGAGTTTTTTTTATGTGAAAAATCTCGAGCCACCTCTCATTTCTTTCTGTCTCCTCCTCTGATCCTGGCGATGATTTGAACCATATTTTTTACAGTCCAGTTCTTGTGTAATTTTCATACTTCAGTCTTGTCTCTCTCTTTCTCTTCCTTAAGTATGGCTTCTTGACAGCCATCTTTCCACTGAGACCATTTCGAGGGTTCAGTGAATAGTAAATGGATCAGCTGAAGGTCCAGATACATCTCGCAGGTCCTGTGTCTGGTCTTTGTTGGATTTTCTTCCCTCCCATTTCTTAAGGACAAAACTTTCAGACACTGTTCATCCGCTGTAGACAGGCCTGCCATTTCTTCTTTTGTCCTGCACTTGACCCATTTCCAGACATTTTTAAAGGATACACTGCACACCATGCTGGGATATGCCAAGTTTTTGACTAATGGCTCTTGTTGGAGCACAAATATTATTTTATGACTGTCAAACTGTGTTATCTTTGGCATTTCTCATAGCTTTAACTAAAGTGCCTAAAGATATAGTTTTAAAATGGCTCATTGCTAAGTTGTCTGAAATGCACAGATCCAGCACTGGTCCATCTCTTGAGTTAGGTGTTTTCATCCCTGAATGATCAGGCTCTTAAAGAAAGAATTCCTGTAAAGACGGTCAGGTGCTAGGACTGATCTGAAATGAGGTTTGTTTTTTCTTTTTAGTCTGAATAAAAACTTTGAAAGATCTTCAGAGAGCCCAGAGAACCATTGTTCAAGACCACTTTAAAAAAAACGGACGGGTCAAGACTTTTGCACAGTTCTGCATTTTTATGCTGCTTTCAGCAATGCTCGATGTGTCGATGTGGGAAAATAAATATGCATAGTTTCAAAGGTTTTCAGGTTATCCCATATAAGGCAAAGAATCTTGTTAAAAGATCTTCAGTATTCTGCTACAAGTCATCTTCCTGAATATTTGCATCCCATCTCTCCACAGAGATTTCAGGGAATCAAGCACGCAAGGCCCCACAAAGGAGAAGATGTAGATAAAAAGGTTAGACCGGTGAGAAATGTTTTGGATCAATTGTCTGGAGACACTTCAACCTTTAGGCTTGAATAGTACAACAGATCATCTGAATGATCTTCCAGTTTTTTTCTCAAAGCTTTGCTGTTGTGAGGAATGACGGCACTTGCTTGATGTTTTTTAACAGCATGATTGTTCATGGCATTTTAAAACTGCTGTAAACATATGGTCCTCCTTTTGTCACATACATCATCTCATTACATGGATAATGCTCAGGCTACGGTAAACACAAGCTTATCTTTTAGCTCCTGCAGTGCTGTGTGAGGCAGAGGTGAAACCAGACGGGGAGTTTTGTTTCGGGATTGTGTCGTGTCTGCACAGCGCTCTGAAACTTCACATTTTTCACTAAGTTTGTGCGACATGGGTAAGACTACAGACTGCAGTGGATGACGTAAGGTATAAAGTTACTATGAAACTGCCAGCTGGTACTGGCAAAATAAAAAGCATTCATATATATGAACACTTTATGATCCAACACTCTGCAAAAGAACAAGGAAAAAAAAGAGGAGGCTGGTCTTTTTTCTGTTTGCAGAGTGGCTCTCCATAGCATTTACACATTTACGCAGCTGATTTGCCAGCCATATTGATTATAGTGGAAGCGTGTGGCTGCTGCATGAACTTGCATACGTTACATGTTCAGTGTAGCCACAAGAATTTGAATTATAATACCTCTGAGTGTCGTCTTGTATAAGGGACACACAGCGTTATTGAATTCTGCTCGCCTTTTCAGTGCATAAAAATGTGCTCAGACTGTAACAGACAGTGGCTCTGCTTCTTTTATCATACTGCTTTGAGCTCCGAAAAGAAAATTAAATGTGCCTGCGCAGTGTTAAAGGTGATGAATGTCGCACAGATATCAAAGTTTCGCTAAATAAATCTGAAGTGATCTGAATTTGAAATACAGCTGAGGGCAAGTGGGAAGATGTATTCTTGGTTAATTTGGGACTGCCAGAGATCATTTCTCAAATTAAACAAAAACAAAGATTATTCAAACGAACAACAGCAAAACAGGGGAGTAATCATAGACTGTATTAAAAGATGGACTTATTGTACTTTCCAGGTTTGAAAACTGAAGCCAATGTGGAGCTGTCTTAAACCTGCGTTATGGTTGCAAAAAGATGTACATGGCATAAGGAAATCTACTGGAAAACTGCCCTTGGCTTGTGATGATCCCTGTCCTGATTAGATTACAGGCTCAGTTGATAGTTTCAAGTCTTATTTAATAACTCATGATGACATTTTGTAAATTAAGGTCTTTCATTAGGGTTAAAAAATGGGATGAAGTAAGAAATGCTTCACCAAGACACAAGCCAATGATAATAAAGGTCTCAGAGCCACCCCACACTCGTCACGCCAGGTTTGAAAATACCAAGATGACAGTTGCTAGGGCCTCAGTCACACAGGCCTAGAGACCAGTCTGCAACCTCCTAGCAAGCTCCAGTCACTACGGAAAAATGTGTTTTCCCCAGCTGGATGGAAGTTGCTGTCTTCCTCCAGGTGAAATCGTGGTACTCCTCCCAAAACATCCATGCATTTACTTTGGTCGCTAACAGATTGCTTTGCTGGCCTGCAAACAGTTGCCACTTACTCTCTAAGTTGTAGTGGAAGTTGAAAAAGTGCAGCACAAACCGGAAATCGACAATGCTCACAGTCAAAGTAAAAGTGCTTCCTTACTGCTAATTTGTAAGCAATCAACACATTTCAATGTCCATTTCAAGAGTTGAAACTTTTGGTTCAAAGGAAAAGAGTTCCCGTTTCTGGTTTGCGTCACACTTTTCATGGAAAATGTTCATCATGTCCATCTTTTACATACAGTCTATGGGAATTTTAAAGCCTTTAATCCTGGACACTCACTGCTTCCACACATAGTCAGAGTGTGACACTGTGATTCACACACTTTCAAACATTCACACACATCCCTTCATCCTCACCGTGCTCCAGCACCAGCTGCGGCAGTCTGTTGCCGGTCTCCGTAGCAACCAGCCTCTTTTGGTCCTGGTCCTTTGCATCCCGGTGACTGAAGAGGGGCGCTATGAAGGGATAATTAAAGCCGTTGCCTCCATTACTGACGGCGGGGTCAGTCTGAGGCTGATGGTTTTGGTGATGATGATGATAAAGCTGATGAAGGTGTGACAAGTCATTAGGGGCGTGGCCTGAGTGCCGGTGGGCGAGACCGTTCATCTCCCCGGCCCCACCGCCCCTGGCAGATCCGCCACCTTGCTCTCTGTGGCACGCGCACGAGCAGCGAAAGCGCGCGCGCGTCTGAGCGTAGCAACGGGAGAGCCGTCGCCAAGCCTTACGGCCCAGGTGCGCCAGGTAACGGATAATCTCCTCATAGCAGCTCCCTGGTTGGCTATCGCTGGCCAGCGTGGAGGCCGACTGATGGAGCTGGCGGGCGCGCTGCTCTGACTTCATTAAGGCATGTTCTCTCTGTTTCGTTTCAGAAAACTGCGTTGCTATTACGACCAGGCACAGGTTGATCATGAAGAAGGAGCCCACCTACAGAGGACGACACACGTCACATACAATAAGTATAATTTTTTATGTGTATATATATGGATGTGTGTGTGGCCATTTGTGCTATAAGCATGTACTCACTATAATGAGGAAAATGAAGTAGATGAAGTTGTAGAAAGAATGTGCGTCCATGACATAGTACATGATGTCTACCCAACCCTCAAGAGTAATTACCTGAATGAAAACATGCACACAGTCAACAACAGCAATATGTAGTGTGCACCTCATGGTAACCAATCAGATTCCTGCGATTAATCCTGGAGACATTTACCTGAAAAATGGCAATCCAGGCATATCCAATGTTATCAAAGTTAATAGCTCCTTTGTGTGGGTTCAATTCCCCAGCACGACACTCATTGTAATACTGATACCAGTTCACACAAGACCCGGGCTCATCTACTCTAAGGCCCATCTCTGGTAGGGCCTCCCCAGCATCCAGCAAGCAGGAAGTCCTGCCTACTCGGCGACGAGGCACATCAGAGCACCGGAGCATCCCGTTTTCTCTTTCCATGGAGCAGATGAAAGGGTGGTCGTCTGTGCCGTCGGGCCGATAGTAACCATTCAGGAAGGAAATGTTATATTTCCTAAAGAAGAAGAAGTTTCATGAGTGAACAGATGTTAGATTTCGCTTCGTGTAAGCATAACCGAATATAAGAGGACAACAAAAAATGTTGATTGTTTTCTTTACTGCCAACAAACAAATAACATACCATTTCTTTCAAAATCATCTTTTCAAAAATGATTAAACTGTTTTTGTCAAATGATACTTAAACTGAAGTAAACAGTGCATTTCTTGGTAACTACTTCAGCTGCAGAGTAATGAGTGTAATGTGAGAGTGGGTATTTATGACAACAAAACTGCGTGAAGAAAGATGTCTCCCATTATGGCTCATGGATGTGTGTGTACATGTGTGCGTGTTGTGTTTTTTAAATTGCATGAAGTTAATTCTGAACAATGGCAGAAAGGAAGTTGTATTTGGCCCCGGCTGCACAGATCTCACGAGTAAGCCAGCATCAAGCACGAGTAACACGGAGCGGACCTCAAACACAAACGCTGAGTTGCTGGGTTGGATTCGAATGGTTTTCAAAAAGATTAATCATTTTATTGACCTACTGTTTCCTTCAAAGGTCTGTTTTCTTGGGGAAAGAAATGAAAGACTGTGTGAAACACACAGAGGTGCTAAAGGAGGAAATGAGGAAACAGAGAGGGAAACACAGATGAAGGGAAAAAGCAAAAAAAAGCCAGGGAGGGTGCATTGGAGAGATAAGCAATCAATCATGTGTGGCGTAGAGGAGGGTCCCGGGGGAGCGCTGCTGCCTCACTTCTTATTAGGAAAGGTCATTTTGTTGTTTATGAAGCAGAAAAAATCAAAATCTTTACAGTGAACATGAAACTGGAGAAGGGTTCGTTTTGCTAAAATGGTACCGGATACTGTGCAGTGGGCTACTTGTGGGCTAAGCGAGAGTCGGTTAACAACTTCAACAACTACTGCAGACGGTAAGGAAAGGAGCTGTTCCTGCAGCAGAAAGCAATTCCAGCTGAACTGTGCGCATTATGTTGCAAATTAAGTGAAACAGCTGGAAATCATTTTGCAAATGTCATTTTGTAAAATCTTGTACAACAAACTATGATCCACTCACTCGACTCTATTGGTAAAAATTACAGTGTCAGAATTCAATCTTAACCATCTGAACGCCCAGATTCCTCCAGAGAGAAGCCAGAGCATTCAGACTCTTGGAGCTGCGTGCCTTCTTGAACTTATGATGTAAGCTTAAGATTGGATGATATAACATTTCAAAAAATGTAACGATTAAACAAAATCACCTCCAGGAAGCACTGATGACTCACAAAGAAAAATAAAACACCCCAGGTTTAGCCCCTTTACCCAAATACTTTCAGCTGAGGAGTTATTTCTTTCCATTTCTCATTATGATTATGCTGATAACTATTTGCAGATCTGGGAAATATTAATATTTGCACGAGCTCAGTTAAAGTTGTGATGAAATGTGTATTGTGTTTTCATAATGAGGCAGTGTTTTGCCTTGTTTATCATCTCTCCATGAGCGCCCAGATAAATTCCACTCTGGCAGTAATGTCCTTACATTAAGCAGCAAAACTCTCAGTAAAAAAAACAAAAAAAAAGTGATTCTGGGAGAAACCAGCTGAAATTAAAATGTATCCCTGACAGCTCTGAAGGTGCCAGATCCATCCTGAGCACGAACGCTTTGTTCCCAATCGTTTCACTGTGGAAGCTGCGAATCTGCGCAGCTGCTGAGCAGAAAACATTTAGGTTAATAAGGCGACGTAAGATCACAATGACACACCAGAAGATGCAAATAATTAATGAAGTTACGCTGCTGTGCCACCTGCGTAAATTGCTCGCAATTTGGAGGGCCTCTATCCCGCTGCTGGGTGATGCCACAGCTGTTTAATAAAGTCAAAGAGCAGCAGAGTTTCAACGTGTGTTTTTTCAGCATGACTCAGATTTTAGCTTCCAGGCAGATTCTATAAGAACTGATATGAAGGAGATGAAGCTGATAGCGGTCAGTAGCCTTCAGGAAGAAAAAAGTGGAAAGTGCTTTTAATTTGCATTTGTTCTAATGTCCAGTCCTCCATCAGATCTACCATAAAATGTTCAACTAGAAGCTTCAGAACCGGAGAACTCAAGCCAGTGGATCATGTCATGTTTTTTACATCCAGTGTGATGGATATGTTATATAATTGTAACTGAAGGAGAAAAATACCCCTAAAAAGCTCAAACGGGGGCTTGTTTGTTTCCTGCACTGTGGTTTTATTGTGTGTTATCATTGTTATTCAGTTTTAATAAGGTGTATATTTAACTCCCTCTGCTTTGCTGCCTTTTCTAAACTGTGAGTTCATATTTTTTCTTCAAGTTGATTCACTCGACCCACGACAAGTCACCAAGTATTGACCCTGGTAACTCAATCTGTTTCAGGTTCTCTGAACTTCAGCGTATGCATAATGAATTTAAAGAGGACGCACTAGGATATATTATCTTATAAACCTTACATCCCACCACCATAATTTAGAAACCAGGTGCTCAGACCCAGTGGGCTCCTGCTAAAGCTAACTCCTTCATATTGACTTTCCTCATACAGATGTTGTACATTAAGTGTGCAACTCTTAAGTAACTCTTCATTTAAAGATTTTTTGCTAGGAGAATAGGAAATATGAGCACTGGGGAGGCCAATCCATGACTGACGCTGTTTCATTATGTGTTTTTCTATCCAGATATGCTTTTATTAGCAGTGTGTTTGGGATCATTGTCATGCATGTAGACACTTACTGTTGCACCTTTATCTTGACCTTTTGCATACATATTGATGAAACCAAAAATTACCAAATACCTCTTTCTCCTGATCTGACATCCACCTTCTACCTGAGAACATTTCTTTAGTGAGCAGTAGATGGATCACCTGAAGGTCCAGATGCATTTCTTAGGTCCTGTGGACTTTGGATTTTTTTTACCATATCTTAAACACTGTCTGCTACAGGCAAGTCATTGTTTCTTTGGTCCTCCACTTGTGTGCAGTTTCCTCAATTTTTTAAGGTCCCACTGCACACCACGGCGAGATATGCTAAGTTTTCAGCTAACAGCTCTTTGGGATCTTGGTGGTTCAAAAATACTACTTCATGCATCACAAGCTGTGTTATCTTTGGCATTTTACATAGACTTTAGAAAAGAAATAGGAATAAATAATGTGTTTTTGTGACAGGCTGCTAGTAACAAAGTGTGTAAAGATACAATTTAGAATTGGGTCTTTGATAAGTTGTCTGCTGTTTGTACGCAAAACACTGATTCATCCCTTGAGTTCACTTGTATGATTCATGGACCACTTTTTAAAAATTACAAGAAATTCTGGCTCCTTGAAAGCAAATTATAAAGAAATAAGAGGTGGTTCAAGATTTCTGCACAATACTGTACAGACACTAAGATAAGGACACTGAGCACTTTTGGTCGAGGCTGCTGCTGCTAGAGATTAATTTCAGTCTTTGCTTCTCCAGCATCACCACAGATTCCTTTGTAAAGCTGCCGTATAAATAAAGTTAGTTATTGGCAAGAACCACAAATTCATTATCAAATGAGTGAATGTTTGGCACAACAACAATGCGTCACCACAGCACCATCACTGATTGTTGTCCAAGTTGCTATCTAAGAAGGCGAAACAGACGTTATCTGATGTGGTGTGATAATATGTGGTCATGTTTGTGAACATGTGAGCGGGAAGCGGGAGTGGGAGTGACGGTAACATCATCAGTTAGACTGTGATCGAGCGTGACATGAAGGATTGTGTGGGGGAGAACCGGAGTGACAGCAAACTCAGATGGTTTTACTGTGGAAACAGCCGCTCGGAGGCAGCCACTGAATAACAGCTCCCTAAATTTATTTAGCCTTCCAAATCCCTTGATTTGTGATCCCTGATGCTCAAAGTGTCCAACGGGAAGCATGTAGCACCTCCGTGACGGAGCTGATTAGAGAACAAACAAGATCAGCCCATCTGTGATATCAATCCCCGAGTAAGGAGAGAGAGAAGCTGATCAGTTGTGAACAAACTTTTGACAGGTTGGAGCAATAAAGCTGGCGCAACTCGTGCTGTGACATCGGCTGGTCACTATAGCAACTCACATCTTCACATCCTCTCCCATGAAACAGCGGTTCCTCAGTAGCCCCGCCCACAGCTGTACGCCAACGATGCCGAAGATGAAGAAGACAAAGAAGCAGAGCGCCAACACGTTTCCCAGCATAGGAAGTGTGTCCAGCAGGAGGGTCACAAGAATGCGCATACCTATCAGTGCACACACACACACACACACACACACACACACACACACACACACACACACACACACAGCATAAACACAGAAGGGTAGACAGTCAGACAAGCAAAGATCAGCAATAAGTCAATGCAAACTTTAGCAAAATGTCAGTCACAGTAAATGTTGGCCAGACAGGACTCTTTATGTATTCTGCACAAAACGCAGGCAGTGCAATTAGCTGAATGGCAACACTGATAATTGGCTCTTACTCCACTCTCCTAAAGAGAGCACATACAAAATCTTCCTCCTTCCTTCTTCTCTACTCGTTCCTACTTCAAAAACACTCTCCGATTTTACAAGAACTCAATGAGAGCCGCAGCAAGGTCACCAAGTGTAGTAAAAAGAAAAAAAAAGACATAAAGTTGGCTGGCCAACTTGTGCGGTGAGCTATCAAGAACAACACAAGCATCACAATGATTCGCATGACTTTGTTCACAATGTCCTGATTTATTTACACATGCATCCATCACGGGGCGAGCTGCAGCAGGTGCGTAACTCGGGAAGTTAAAGAAATGAAGTGGGATTTACAATCTAGTCAGAGCGTGCAAGGACGGTGACACGTTCTTCATCGTCCCGGCTGTGACTAACGATGTTGCTGACACTCAGCTAAGGTGTTTCCACATCGGATGAGCCGCGCAGGAATCACGGCCCTTTCTGCTCCAATTAAAGGGGAGCGGGAAGCTGATTGGACATGTTTTCGTAAACTACAAAATCATCAGATTTAACATTTCTTCCAACAGCCAGTGGCTTTCTGGAGTCTACACCCTGCACATATCGCCAAAAGCTTTCTGGTGATGCTCTCCCGGGCCTGCACAGCAGCCTTCTCTACTTCTTCTGTTTCGAGGCATCAATCAGCTGAATTGCACTCTCAGGAAAAAAGACTCCTAGTTGTTTCCCCTCTGGTCTCTTTGAGGATTTTTAACCTGCTGCACTGTCCTCTTGTCCCGACTGTTCTCCTGCACTGTTCACCCAGCTTGTATGCGGGCACACTTTCAAAGGTTGAGTCAGCACTTTAAATCAGCCTCACAGTTTCAGCCCATTGTGCGGACGTACAGTCAAAGCCATGAAAGACAATAAAGTAACCCAGTTTCTGTGTGAGCTGCATGCTGGAGGGGAGGGGGGTAAGACAAAAATAAATAAATAAATAAAAGGAGAAAGACTCACTGGGAACTCTGTTGATGGCTCGCAGTGGGCGGAGAACTCGAACAGTCCGGATAGCTGATAAGCTGACGTTGTGTCCGTCCAGCGAGTACTCCAGCATTCTGCGCAGAGGGAAAGCCACCGCTGTGTCACCGGCATCCTGATCAGCCTGACCTTGGCAGACCCTGAACGCCTACAGGGACTCTAGCAGAACTCCGGGATACAGAGCCTTTTAACTACCAATCACCGAGGTCTGTGTCTCTCATGACCGAATGATACGATTGTCATTCTGTGGAGCTATCACACACACACACACACTTCCACTGATATGTCTAAGCACGCGCGCACACACGCTTGACATTTAACTGGCATTAAACAAGTGTCTAAGCTTTACACAAAACACACATACACACACACACATACACACACACATGCACACACACAGACACACACACTCTTGGCTCATATTTAATGTCAGGCGCGCCTGCGTGTGAGTGCGCGTCGGCTGCGTGCGCATCTGTCAAGCACTCACCCCACTATAACAATGAAGAAGTCCAATCTGTTCCATGTGTCGCCTAGGTAACCGCTCTGACCTATGACCCCGAGAGCCACCATCTTCACAACCATTTCTCCAGCAAAGAACACAAAGATGCCATCATCCAAAGCCTGCACACAAACACACACACGGAGACCCAGAGGATTAACTGATTAAGCGGGGGGGGGGGGAAGAAAAATGTTATTGGAAAAACTTTTCAGACCCTTGATAATGAAGTGTGACAGTGGAATATAATTAGTCTGCAATTTCAGATTATGTGTGTGTGAGCGTGCTTTACCTGCAGAAAATAAGGGGTGTGGCCACAAGGCTGGAACATCCCTAGAGTCACGCAGTTGAGCAGGATGGCCAAAATGCTCACACGCTCGAACCACGTGAGGCACGGTTAAGGATCAACACATCGACAGAGAGTCTGAACACTGATTAAAGCAACAAAATGAACACGTTTAATGAAGCTGTGCTTGTAAACTTTAGGGCAGAGGTGTCAAACATAAGGTCCAAGGACCAGAACTGGCCTGGCGAAGACTCATTCTGGTCCACTAAAAGGCTTCATCATAGATGTTGAACTTTTCCTGTTGATAAAGACCTCTCTCATTGCCGTTCATACTACACCACAGTAAAGTAATAGACAATTAAATGATACTAAAGTTGCTGTTTTTCAACTTCTTTTGTCTATTTCCACATTTGTAATGTAGACAAACTGAGACGGACTGTTGAAATTTGCACTTCTCATAATAAGATTTCTCAGGGATTAAGTGTGCAGTTAAATGCCTCTACATTGATATAAAAGAGAATTTACTGGTCTGGTCCAAACGAGTTTGACATCCCTGCTTTAGGGTGACTGATGGCAGTCTCAGCCAATCACAGGAGCAGAGGAGATAAGTACACTACTGCCTGCTTGTCTCATTTAAAGCTGGCATTGGCAAAATGACAACAAAATCCACGATAACATTTCAGTTTATTATCATTCAAGCTGCGTAAGAGGGAACTACACTCCTGTGTCCTTTCTGGACTTTCAGTCCTAATCTTAGCTGTGGTGGAAGACTTTTGGCAATCATTTATGTCTTCAGTCCAATTTTGCTGAGTAGTAAAAAGAGTATAAAATAATATATTAGAAGTAAGGTGCATGTAGGAAGAACAAGAGTGTGCTAGGAGCCACCTGGAGCCAAAAGTCAGCCTTGACTTTGTTTAAGTACATTAGAAACATACGTTGGGTGGGAGGGGCTTGCCACAAAGAAGGAAGTGCTCAGACAGCTTTTTGGCGTTTCAGCCTTAATTGGATAGAGACAGTGTAGATAGACAGGAAAGCAGGGAGAGAGAGCGAGGGGAAGAAATGCAGCAAAGGGCCGCGGATTGGACTCAGACCCGGGCCTACTGCTCTCTGGCATGTGGTCACCTGCTCACCCACTAAGTGTGAAACACCCATTTCAAATCGGAAGTTGGAATTTCTGAATTGCTGGTTGCAAATCTCAGCTCAAGTTCTTAAGTTGGACTTCCAACTTTAAAGGTTAGGGCAGCCACACTAACCCTGACTTCACAATCCAACACGGCAGCAGTGCGGTAGCAAAACTGTACAACTTCAACTGCGCAGCCATTGTTGTGTCCTTGTCACTCGCTACATTAACCGTACGCACGGTCGGGCTCTATCCGCGAATGCACTGCAGCGTCATGTACAAGAATCGAGCACTGACGCATGAATGGCTCCACCGTTCCAAAACTCAGAATAAATCCTGTTTTTTCTTTCTCCTCTGACTTCACAAGTATACTACGCTCAACAGTGACATCTGACTTACGAGGCAAATAAAACACAAAAATCGTAATTACAAAATAGACTTTAATTTAATATAAAAGGGGTTTTCGTATTGCTTCCCTGTTCCCCAAGCTGTCGCCACATGGCTCCACATGTTTGATTTAGCACAGGTTTTACACAGATGCCCTTCCCGACACAACCTTCCCATTTATCCGGGCCTGGAGCAGGCACCTGGAGCAGGCACCTGGAGCAGGCACCAGGAGCATGCACGCTTCTTACTCTTGGTGGCATAACTTGTGTCTCCTCTTGGAACCAAACCTAAATGGGACTTGTTTTTCAAGCTAGAATTGAACGTGCGCTCTTTGACCTGCTAACCAACATTATCTACTACTACACCACCAGAGGAACTGAAAGCTACGAAGACATGAAGACATCAATTAGACAGAAGACAGGTGATTTTTTGCAACCACAGGAGTCACTAGCCTACTGGCCATTAAAAAGACTACAGATTTTAGCACGTCCACTTAACTTCACTGTTCAAACTCAGAAGCTACATTTTTTTAGCATCTGTGGAAGTGCTGAAGAAGTGCAGCTACTTTCTAGATTTCTGCTCACTGCAGCTGTAACTGACTCCCATGTATCAAAAAAACATTTGTCACGATATTGGTGAGCAGTAAACATAAACCCAAGCTTTCAAACACCAAAGGAGGAGTTTCTGCTTCCCGAGTTTATGGAGTTGACCAAGTGTTGAAGTGTGATTGACAGAATTGCAGATGAGTGACAATGTAAAGGAAAAGCAACATACGGTGTGCTTGTAAATTGCTGGAACATCACAAGCTCCCTGAAGAGCTTCAGTGCCACCAAACATCAAGCTAAATCCGAAACCTCAGAAACTCTCCCTGAGTGTCACGCAGCATTCCTCCAAACACATTAGCTCATTTGTTTTTTTGCATCTGAGAGCCGAGAGGCAAAATCTCCCATGTCCACTTTTGCAAAACGACTTTGCCAAACGCTTACGAGGACACGTGGAATTCACCTCACCTGCATTAAACAATACTTTTCTTGTGATGTTTGCTTTGCCACACAGCACTCAGCACTAAGCTGAGTGTCACTGTCACATAATATGATAATTCACAACATTTTCATACTCATCAAACCATTCAGTGACCCCTCATGCCCTATATCCATTCCTCTGCATTCATTATCGTTCTGCACTCATTTATTCATGTTTTCCTTCCCCCTGTCTGTCACCCATGAATATCTGGCAATGGCAACGTCCATAGCAACAGCGAAGAAACTGTGACTCGTCAAAGTCCTGGAGAGTCTTGGGTCGATTTGTGGCTATTTTCAAATTTCGATTACATGCCATTTGCACAGTGTTGAATGGAATATAGCGAAAGTCTGCAAAAAAAAGTTCGGTCACATTTACTGTTAAAATTTCAGTATGACTTCCGGAAATTAGCTTCAGTGGCTAAGCTAGCGATAAACTTACACTATTGGTCCTAGTGGTCGATTTGTGCTCCATTGAAACCCATTATAAACGCTATTTTTCACGGCAAAAAAATTACGGTCAAATCGATCGTGATCGGTTATGTTTCCGCTTCCGCTTGCAGTACTGGCCTTAGAGTTGTAATTTTTTTATTTGTCCACCGGGTGGCGCCCTTGCTCCACATGTGACGCCTGCTGGAACATACACACCTTCTCCAGCGGCCTGCTCGAGACAGATACCCGGAAAAGGCAGACTAATTTCCCGCGTACAGCAGCAGCTTGGCCCGCTGCTCGTTCCGGACCATTTTATGACCTTAGGATCGTTTGAGGGTGCATTAATTTTTTTTAATCAACAGGAAATGACGTATTTGTTTTCACGTGGTAGCGGAAGTGTGTGCTGCAGACACGGGAACCGAACCATATGCTCCGGCGCTGCGCGAAACACACCCGCGGCAGAGGCACTCCTCCCCGGGGGAGCAGGAGCAGCAGCGCCGCCTGGGGACATTTTCGGCTTTTGCAAAAAAAATTAAAAACGGATCGAAATTAATGTTGGTGCCAATCTTTTGTCCATCTAAAGGCCTAATTATAATAACAATAAAATATTACTTCAAATGTTTTTTTTGGAAAATATTTTATGTTTTATGTTTTATGTTTTTGGGGCAAAAAAAGCAGTGCGCTCATGTGACGAAACCGGGATATAAAGGGTTAAAATCCGCGAAATGTAATTAAAACTTGACATGAATATTTCAAGGAGAAGTAGGTCTAAAAGATTGGCTAATTTAAAGTGGAATAAAATATTAATATATAAATTTTTTATAGCACTTTTTGGGCGTGGTCGATAGTGTGCATTTTATGAAATGCGCTCCTGGAAAAAAAATAAAAGGCGATCGAAATGACTGTTGGTGCCAATCTTTAGTCCATCTAAAGGCCTAATTATAATAACAATTGAATATTACCTCAAATGTTTTTTTTGGAAAATATTCAAGTTTTTTGTTTTTTGGGGCAAAAAAAGCAGTGCGCTCATGTGACGAAACCGGGATATAAAGGGTTAAAATCCGCGAAATGTAATTAAAACTTGACATGAATATTTCAAGGAGAAGTAGGTCTAAAAGATTGGCTAATTTAAAGTGGAAAAAAATATTAATATATAAATTTTTTATAGCACTTTTTTGGGCGTGGTCGATTTGTGGCTCTAAGACCGATAGTGTATGCATTTTTCTAAGACCCTCCAGTTAAAGGTCCAGCCACGTCTGTTTTGTAGCGCCCCGAACATTACCAGGCTGAACTTGCAAAATACCCGTCTGAGGCTAAGACGAGCATGAAATGTGTGCCTCGCAGCTTAAAATCACATTTACAAGCAGGGAACTGAACGTACCAACCTAAAAAACAACTTAGTGGAAACTTGCGATAATAAGCTTAAAGGCGTCAACCTTCATTTACGAGCAACAACTTCTGACGAGGCATTTTGACACGTTTAATATTCACAACTACAAGAGCCAGACAGCTACCACAACACAGCCAGTAAGACATGTGGAGTCAGTTTAAGAGCAAACTTGCTTATGGCGTGTGTTTGAGCATCTGCGCTGCTTGCTAGCTGTCAAACTGCAAGAAGGAGCATGAATCAGACGTGGGGAGAGAAGAAATAACAGAGAAGGATTTCAAAGGGAGAATAGTCTGAAGTAGAAAGTTAAAAGAAAGACTGAATTTGAATTTGTACAAACACGGATGCACACACACTCTCGCTCTCTCACACACATACACTTGCACACACACTTGCACACACACTTTTGAGCACTAATGTGAAAACTGCTGAATGGATGACAGGACTGTATTCAAGAGCCAAGGACGCATACATAACAAAGCCTGGAGCATGCACATGGACCCGTACACACAGACACATGTGCGCGCGCACACAGAGTCCCCTCTTCCCGGACACTTTGCTCTCGAGAGGGCGGAAAAATTAATGAGAGTACAATCCTTTATCACCCTTGAGACAGAGAGAGAGAGAGGGAACGAGAGAAAGAGGGAGAGAGAGAGAGAGAGAGAGAGAGAGAGAGAGAGAGAGAGAGAGGGTAATCCAGTGTCCTCCCTTTGCTGTGGTTGCCATGGGAACCCCCATCTCACCGTAGGAACTGACTTCTGAGTTTCACGATCCGCTTGCATCCTGTCTGGACTGGATCACAACACAATTAATACGCACACACAAACTCTCTCTTTCTCTCACACACACACACACACACACACACACACACACACACACACACAACAGAAACCAAGGTCTTCCTGCTGAAGCTTCCTTCACTCCTTCAAAAGCTTAAGAGAGCCGTTTTAATGCTGTTTCATCTGTATAAGTTACAGCAGCTTAAATAATCCCCCTGTGTGTCTGTGAAACACACACACACAGACACACACACACACACACACACACACACCTTAGTTAAACTATAGGAACCCGGCAGGGTCAAAAGTGTGAGTGATGGATGAGCAGGGAGTATTTTCACAGTTGGCACATCGTTCAGTATCAGCGATGAAACACGGAGGGAACGTCCTTTCCCCTGTTTCGCTCTCCCTCCAATGCTTTTCCTTTATCTCCTCTCACACTCAACCTTTCCCTTTATCATCTCTCATTTTCCTCTACAACCTTTTTTTGTGCCTCCTCTCTTTGGCCCAATTATTTTTCTCTTTCGCTTTGCTCCTCCTGCTCTCTGTGTCTCCCTCGTCCTTTATATAGTGCAGCATAATTTCCCATCTTCATTTCCTATCACTTCTTGCATATCTTTTTTTGCCTCTCCCATCCACTCCTGTGCACACGCACTCCCCGCTCCGTGTGGAGCGCCTCTGCTCGGCGCCCTCCCCCGTCTGCTTCTACCATCTCCACATACGACTGCCCTTGGGTAGAGTTCTCGTCTCTGACAGAAGCCCGAGTCTCAGCCAACAGATAAACCGCAAGTAAAAAAAAGTAATAATTAACATTGTGAAAAAGCTGAGCAAAGGCACAAAGAGTAGGAAATATGTATAAAGTATATAAAGTAAGGGGTAAAAGGGGGCAAGAATGATGGATGATGAGGTGAGGAATATGCTTAGATCAGGTGAACAAAGGGAGGAGAGCAGCTAAGACCCTGACTGTTCAAGCTCTTAAGTAGTCCAAATGTGGCATGGCCCCTTCTATGTCTTCTCATCCTAATTGCCTCTTATCCTCTCATTTTCACACTCTTCTTCCCTCTTGTACAGTGGCAGAGTCAGACAAAGGTAAAGACCCCACAATAATACAGAGAAAGCACCAGCAATGAAACCACCCTCTTTGAGCAAGCACTTAGTGACTGTGGGAAGGAAAAACTCCTTTTTAACAGGAAGAAACCTCCAGAAAAACCAGGCTCAGGGAGGGACGGCCCTCTGCCATGAATGGTTGGGGTGATGGCAGGGAGACAGGCAGTGGCGGCTGGCCCATAGGGGGCGCTCGGGCTCCGCCCCCCCAAATGTGGAGGAGTAAAAATATATATTTTTAAAAAATTCATCAATGATAGTTTTACTATGTGTGTGCCCATATACAGCCAGGCGTATTTTAACATTTTCACCAGCTGACTCATTAAAGTTCAACCAACAAACGGTGTTTTTCTTCTTCTGGGGCGCTCGTCAAAGCGCCCTTGATATGCAGCGAAATAGCCTATCATTAAATGGTTGCCAGGGGAAAATAATAAATATTTGACCTATCAGCGTCGCTGAATTAAATGGTTTGGGGGCGCTTAAAATTGCGCCCCTGCAGAAAACGTGAAAGCTCACGAGTTCATATGGACAACAGTGTAAAGCTAGCTGTGCTAGGGAAAACTAGCATAGCGGCGCAGCTAGATGATGGACATCGGATTGCTTTAAGAAGGCACAACGAAGAGGTAGATAAAAACCGTCATATTTTATCTAAAATCATCGATTGTATTAAGTTTTGTGGTGCTTTTGAGCTAGCAATGCGGGGACATGATGAAAGTGATTCCTCAGACAATCCAGGGATTTTTAGAGGTTTAGTCGACTTGATGGCATCAATTGATCACGACTTGAGGCAACACCTTGAAAATGCTACTGTATTTAAAGGCACCTCGAAAACAGTCCAGAACGAGATCCTGGATTGCATGTTGGCAGTTCTGAGAGAAAGGATCGTGGAAGAAGTAAAGGCAGCGAAGTTTTTAGCCATTCAAGCTGATGAAACCACTGACATTTCTACACACTGTCAGTTAGTCATGGTGCTAAGATACATTGACCAACGAAACCGTATTCAAGAGCGTTTTTTTGAATTCATCAAGCTACCCAATGCTTGTGCAGATGCAATAGCCAGTGCCTTATCGGAGAGGCTGCGCTTCATCCTCCCCCAGGGACAAGAGAGAAAGTTGATCGCCCAGGCCTACGATGGGGCCGCTGTAATGAGGGGTACCACTGGAGGAGTGCAGCGTAAGATACAGGACATTTATGCTAACGCTCACTACGTACATTGTTATGCCCATCAGTTAAACCTGGTAATGCAACAAGCAACCTCCCACATCCCTCAAATCAGTCACTTTTTTTCCGACATAGCAGGATTCGCTTCTTTTTTTACTAAATCGAGCAAGAGGACTGCAGTGCTTGACGAGGTGGTGGCGCACCGACTTCCAAGTGCATCGGCAACCCGTTGGAACTTCAACAGTCGTGCTGTGAATACAGTGTATGAACATAAAGACGATCTGGTGAGGTGTTTTCAGACCATCCGTAACAGTGAAGGATTTGATGCCCCTACAAAGAGAGATGCTGGTGGTTTCGTGAGAATGCTGGAAGACGAAGCTTTCTGTTTTTTCCTGGCCTTGTTTCACAAGATAATGCCACATGTAGACATGCTGTATAACCACCTACAGAAGAGAAACATCGATTCTGTCACCATCGCAGGGATCACCCAGACATTCATCAGCCGCATGCAGGCTATCAGGTAGGCATAAAAGCATAAATATGTAACCTAGAATAAATGTTAATTATCTATGCATAGATTCTATCAAATTCTCTGCATATATTCTGTGTTCTGTGACTTAAATGTTTAATGGAATTCAGATAATTTTGATTTATATCAGCCTTTGAAGTAATTTTATGAAAAATATTTGATTAAGTATATTTGATGAAGTATATTCCCAGTAATGATTTGATGTAGCCTATACCATAGGCTATTTCCTGAAATTATGGCCAGGGCCTTTATTTACTTGCACTGGTTTTCCCCCAGCCATTAAACCAGGTCCGGTTATTAATTAAATCCGGTAATTCCCGGTAATTAGAACACAACCTTTGTTTGGTTTGTGTTTGGTTAATATATCCCTATTCAGTTTTCAGAAGCCATTAATGAAACTTATGTATTGGATCAGGGAGGCACTTCCTAATCTGGTTGTGGATGAGGAGTACAGGGGACCTGTTCAAGACCCACCCACAAAGAGACGGAGAACATTGGGGGAAGACAGGCAACACCATTTGGCACTGGAGGTAAGCACTAGCTGCTTGGTCTGATTTAAATCGGATCATCAGATAAAATCTAATGACGATGCTGTCAGATGTCATTTGATATAGTGGTCATGACTGTTTTGTTTTGTTATGGACAGATTTTTTTTTTCAGAATAATGATTAACATGAGACATGTGCCAAAGTCTTACCACTGAATCTAACTCTTACCAATTATATATTATTGGATAGGTGTGCGACACCATTATGAGCCATGCCAAGGAGAGGTTTTCTTTCACCAAGCACCTTGTCAGCGCCACTCTGTTGCAAGGAGACTTGTTCCAACAACACAGCAAAAATTTTCCAGATGCAGCACTACAAACCACAGTGGAAGCCTATCCCTCATTGGACAAAGCCAGACTTAAAACAGAACTGTCCCTGATCTACGACAACGAGGAGTTTCAGAGTTGTAGTGGTGCGCTGGCGCTCTATCAGGTTCTGATGGAAAACAACCTTCAAGACACATTCACCGAAACTGTAAGTCTTCTTAACATCCTCATCACCACACCAATGACAACATCAGAATCGGAGAGGTGTTTCTCTACTTTAAAGAGGATAAAAACTTTCCTGAGAAACAATATGGCTCAGGATCGGCTCAACGCTCTGGCTATGCTGTCCATAGAGAAAAAACTCACACAAGAACTTCCTGATTTCAACACCAGGGTCATCGAGAAATTTGCCACTCAGAAAGACAGACGAGCAAAGTTCTTGTACAAATAAGAACCCTTAACCATATTTACTCTCTTTCTCCATCCCTCTCTCTTTCTCTCTTTAGCCCACCCCCCCAATCAGTTTACAGTTGTTGTTTTCAATAGTTATTTTTCATTCATTCAAAAAAAAAAAAAAAAAATCTGTTCATGTTCATTTTTACAAATCTATACAAATGGCCAGAATATGGTTGTTCATTTTAAATTTAAATTAAAATTGTGTTGTTTGATGTACTCATTAAATGGGTCATTTTAGTCGATATCATAAAAATTGCCCCCCCTGAGATTTTTTTCAGGAGCCGCCACTGGAGACAGGACTGTCTCTCTCCCATGCTGTGGAAGAGAGCCAAAGATTAAAAGTGAGAAAAAGTGAGAGAGTAACTAAGGGAAGATTCAGGATCACCTGATCGAGCCATAAATATAAACGTTATCACAAAAATAAGTTTTAAGCCTAATCTTTAAAGCAGAGAGGGTCTCTGTTCCCCAAATCCAAACTGGGAGCTGGTTCCAAAGGAGAGCGGTCTGAAATCAGAAAACCATCATGGCAATAATTTTCCTTTCTGTTGCAAATCGCCAACCGTAAAATAGTACAGCAGCATTTCAATAAGAAGAGATCATTAGATGGAATTGATTAACTGATATACAGAATTCAATTATACCATTTTGGCAATTAGACTGCGATAGATAAAGACAACAGAATGAAATGCCAGAGCAGGACCCCCGAGAGTCGAGAAGGTGGATGGAGTGACTCGCTTGAGGTGGAAAATGCTAGCGTTGAATGGACAATGAAAGATTAGCAGCACGATTTAAAGATAGCAGGGTGGAGGCTGATTGGTTTAAAGAAACAATGATGTCAGCATTGAGATTTGCAGCGTGGGAAAGTGGAAGTGATGTAATGAATAAGCTTAGCAGCCAAGCACACGGGAACGCAGACAAATGAGTGAATACAGATGTTCCTTATTGAACTCCTGCATAAGCTTCATTAGTATTTGCTCTGACAGACATGACTGCCATGGAGAATACACCATGGCTGCTCATGTGTGGGACAGTTTTTTTATGAAGCTTTTCCTCTGAAAAGCTTCCTACTGTAGTGGTTTACACATGTACCTACCTGCCAAAGCAAACATGCAGAGCTGCCCGCTGTGGCAACCCCCCCCCCCCCGTGAAAAGCAGGCAGCCAAAAGTAGCTTCTACTTACGTAACCGTAAACTGATTGAATAAATCTGGGAAAGCTGCTCAAGTTGTTCTTTTAACTGTTGATAAAGCTCAGGAGATCGTTACTATAGCAAAGGTGTAGGAAAACCAGCTCCAGAGAAAAGTTACTGTAGAAAAACAGGAGCTACTGGATGTCACTCAGGATCTATGAGCATGTGTGTAGCCCCCTATTGGGCCTGAACATGGCCACCCGCAGATACCCCTTTGCTCCACCCGTTCTCCCGTCCTTCTTCCCCTCTCCCCCACTCAAACACCCTCTGCTCACAGGTAATAAAGGTCAGGCAGACATTATAAATCAAATCAGATCACATCACCATGATCTTTGTGGCATCATCCGCCACCCTTGGCTGAGATAAACATGCTAAGACCTTCATGTGGCAACATTTTCATGTGAAATGTTCATTAAGTTAAAAGCATCATCCACAGTTGGTCTTGGATTTACTACCCGAGTCTCACGAGCCATGAAGTGCAGGTTTGATTCCAGCAGAAAACAGTGCTGCCTGCCCATGCTCCCTTCTCTCCTGTCAGTATACTTTATTGTTGAATGTCGGCAAACGCACCCTTAAAGAGCATCTGTTTGAGCCGCCATAAAATCTGACAGACATTCATGTTACTTATAGGATGAATGGGTATCACTGCTGTGCTCTTATCAAGGACTTAAACTGGTTTAAGATCATCTATCAGAATAAATACACTGTACTCAGCACAGGTCCATACTGCTCCTGTCATGTATACCCCCGCGTGTAAAGTCTACATCTGGATGTAAAGTTACAATCAGCCACAGTAAGTATGTAATACCTCTGTGTGTTAACTTGCGATCCTCTGTTTACACAGCTGATTGATCTTGGCTTGACATGTTTCCTCACTAAAGTCTTCACCAGCTCTCACATCAGTTTGAAAGCTGCAGGAAATTACTATTTTGAAACACAGGTACAATTTTTGTCATTTTAGCCTTTTATGAAAATCCTCCATTTAGATTTAAATGATAAAAATGAGCTCCAAGTCTAAACTGACTTTTAGTTTGAAAGGCTGAAAAAGAAGCACTGCCCCCACTGTCAAAGAGTGACATATTTATACACAGGCCCCTGTTTTTAAGGACTAAAAATCAGGATAAAATTATCATTTTTAATGCTTAGTAAAGAAATATATCCAGCTAGTGACTTCTAGAGTCTAGAACCTATGAGCATCATTAAACAATGGGTTTACTCCTTTAGGATTTTTGGCTGAACCGTTACTGCAGCTTCAGCTTTGAACACAGTGTACACTGACCACTTTGTTGGGTACACTCTGGCAGTCTTTTGTCCCTTTAGTACCTACTGAGCATCATTAAACACCAAGATCCACATGAGTATTGTTGCTGACCGTGTCCACCACTTTATGACCACTGCAGCAACCGTGAGATACTTTCATGTCAATATAAACCAAAATGCCTGAGAAGTGTTTCCAACACCTTGTTGAATCTGTGCCATGAAGAGTTAAGGCAGTTTTGCAGGGAAAAGGGGGCCCAGACTGATACTAGCTGGGTGTGTCTATTCCCAATGAGTGTCAATTTCTGGGGTAAAGCTTCAATCTTCATCTAGTGTTAAATGATTTATAATTTGCAAATTACTTAAAAAGGTTGAATGAAACCAAAGGAAATGCACTGAATGGGACGACTGAAATATGAACTTCTGTGTTTGCATGAGCAACCTGCTCACTAGTTTTCTCATGCTCTTTGCTGCTTGGCCTCACACTGTCACTTTGGAATCCATACACACAGACTTGATTAAACATAACCTAGTTAAGCTCAGAGTCTGTCATGTGCAATGTGTGTGTGTGTGTGTGTGTGTGTGTGTGTGTGTGTGTGTGTGTGTGTGTGTGTATTCGAGCAACAGAGAGGGAGAGAGAGCCTGAAAGAAGGTGGGCCAAGTTAGTCAAGTTGTCAAGTCACTGGCTCCACCCCTTATTAGGATGACAGCTTGTAACCATGGAAACAGATGCTGGAATCATGTTAATTGGCTGAAATGATTCTGACAGTTCACCCTACTTTGAGTAGGTTCTCATGCTATCCATCGATGTCTAACTATCACCTCCTTACAGACGCATACACACACACACACTTCAACCCTATTAAGAAGCTGTTTAAGAAGAGGAAAACAGGGGGGATAAACAGGGAGCATGGGATCAATGCCAAGCAGAAAGGGATGAAAAGAGCACAATAAGAGAAAGGAAGATACTTGCACAGGAGTGATGGAATCAGCTTTTCTCCTCTTTAAACAAAAGGAAATGCTCTGAATGTTTCATACACTGCTGAATAAGTTATGTCATTTGTGTGTGTGTGCGTGCGTGCGTGCGTGCGTGCGTGCGTGCGTGCGTGCGTACCCCCATGCGTCCACATATGCTTGTTTCTGTCTGTGTCGCATGTTACACTGAAAGAGTGGGATAACTGCCACATGGAAAGCTCAGCACTTGACAAAGTAGGCACCTTGCTCCACACATAAAATAACTCCCATCCCCTCCCATTGAAACAGGAATAAAATCCAATAGAATTCACTGGAGCTTGGAAAGGCTGCAAGATAATGTTATATAACGGGAAAAGCCAGTCTCCTTTTTGTTCCTAATATTTGGGGGAAGAGATGTACAGTATGTCGTAAACACGGTACAAAGGAGCATGCCTGCTTTCACAAAGAGGGAGGAAGTGGAAGGAAGGAGAAATGAAATTAATTTGTAATATGTAGTTACTGAGTGAAAAAAGAAGAAGAAGCCAGAGAGGAAGGAGGGGTCACTTCAGGAAAAATGGGACTTTAGGCTCTTGGGGACTGCTCCCCGCCACTCCCCCCTCCCAGTGCGCTCACATTAATGTCCCTGACGAACAACATCCACCCACATTACTTCTCCCGCAGATCATTCACAGTAACACACACACACACACACACACACACACACACACACACACACACACACTGTAAGTGAAATGCAATGAAATATGTGCGGCATAAAAACAAAGCGGGACATTTTCCAGCAGCTCGACGGACTCGCAGAAGGACAGAGAAGCAGACAGAAACGCAAACTCGTATGAAAACAAATACAGCAAGCGGAAGTAAAAAGGCCGTCAGGGCAGAGCTACGCTGTTACTAAGCAACCAGGTGATTCCTCTAAAGAGCCTCACCATGGGAGATTCCCTCGTTTGTGTGAGGGCATTTACACACTTGTGTGTGCGTGTGTGGGCGTGCATGCTGGAAAGCCTGTGTGTGTGTGCGATGATGATGAATGTGTGGTTTTTAAGCATGCCCAGTAAGTTAGTAACAGCCCAGCAGGTAACAGAGCTTCACTGCATTTGTAGTTTTTTCTTCTTCTTCTTTTCTTCTTGGTGTACATTTTATTTATTCAGCAATTATGTATTTATATTTTATGGAGTACACAGAGTGCTGACAGTGGCAAATACCCACAGACGTGTCCTGACAAGTGCATAACGACACACAAGCGCACAAAAAGTAGAACACACACTACACACACACTACACACACACTCACATACACACAGACAGGCAAGCACACAAGGAGTCATAAGCTGTGGAAAATATTCAATTTGGAGAGCCTCAACAAATCCCTGAGGTGTTGCTGACGTTTATGCATGCTTCAGAGTATTCATAGCTGCTCACACACACTACAGCACTGATAACCACACACCTATTCACACTCACACCTTCACAGCAGAGCTGGGTAGAGGTTGAGGCTCAGAGTGAGAGACAGGGAGGGGAATGGGAGGTGAGACGATGAAGACAAAAGCAGTGGAAGCTTTGGGAGGTGATGTGAGTCTTCACTATTTGTGACTCCTGCTGCTGTATAAATGGAGGCCAGTAACAATGCAACTGACAGGCGACTGTAACCCTGGAGATTCATTAGGGCTTGTCACTATGGAAACCTCAAATCAGGAAAAAATGTTGGCCATCTTTCCCTACAACTAATTTTTCCAAGGAAATATCTGGGTACACACACACACACACATACGCACAATACTGACCTTCTCCCCCTGTCCCCTGTGTTTAAACATAAAGTAAACATCTAGGAGCCTGTACAATGGCTCTGAGGAAGCACAGAGCTGAAACACAAACAGACAATCTTTGTCATATTATAAACGCAACCTGCTTGCACACAGGCGCGTGTGCTTCAGGTGCACCGGCTGCAGCGAAGGATATGGGTGGCAGACAGCTCGAAGGCACCAGGACCGCGGTGGGCTGGTTTGGGTCAAAGCCAAAAGAACCACTGGTGCTAGAGCGGGGTAGGGCAGCTCTTCCTTCTCCTTCTCTTCCTCGTCCTCCCCTCTCCGTTCCCTTTCATCTCCCTCAACTGACACGCGCACCTTCTCCCCCTCCTCCTCCTCGTCCTCCTCCTCCTGCGTCGGTCCTCTGTGCTGCTCACGCAGGTCTGGCTCCTGGATGCCCGTCATGGCCGTGCTGTGAACAGCCCGAACCTGAAAGAGGGCGCAGGGGCACGGGCAAACTGTTCAGGACCCGGGAACACAGCCTGCGACAAATTCCTGCAAAAATCCAGGAATCCTATACAGCAACGTAGGCACAGGCATGCTGGGATTTTTGCTTTAATGAGTGCAAACATTTCTCAGAATACAGACTATTAATATCAAAGCATTCACTTAACAGTGTGTTATTTTATTACAAAGCATTTTTGGGGAGGTTATTTTGTGTTGTGGATGTGTGATGCGGTTTGATTGTTTGTGTGGGGAAGAACAGAGTTACGGTTTGGTTAGCAATGGGCACGTTGACTGAATCTACTGTAGAGATTAATCACGTCCTCCCAGCCTACATCTGCTGGATAGCTGAGAAAATACTCGATATGCTCAATATAGCAGCATTCCTATGCAGTGAGGTACAAAAAGTAGCAAAAATACATTTAAGCTAATATCTTGTTGTTGTTGTTTTTTTTTTTTTAAAGAAGCTTAATTTAAGGTTCGTGGTTAAGGACATGCAGCAGATTTACTGTAAGGGCAAAAATACATTTAACAGTATTTTTCCGTAAAGCCTGTATTCCATACAGGAAAGTTTGTTTTACACAGAAATCTGTTCATTCATGCAGATTACAATAGCTGAGAAATAACAAGTTGATTCTGGCAAAATCTGGCACCATAAAATTACTTTAAATTGAAAGTGGAAAGAATTACAGTGTCGGGATGGATGTGTGTGTACAGCGTGTTTGTTTCTGCTGTTTTGCCTTGCAGCTCCCAAAACAAACTGAGATCGTGTGGACTGTCACGCCTGCCACTCTGTCCACGAGCTGAGCAAGAAAGCAGGGGAAAGAAATCTTTCTGTGTTTCTCTGTGAAACAACACACCTTCACCAGAAGAATCGCAGCCAGCAATCCTGTGCAGGAAACATAAATCTACACAAATCTAAACAGAGTGAACTAATAGACATGAGCAGAGGTGCAAACAGGGTCAGCGTCGACAACAGGAAGCACTTAGACCACTTCATAATAATCCTACAGCTGTACCATTCGGTGATGACAACAGGCCATTCCTACTGATGCTTTTAATCCAGACTGGCTTTAAACAATCTGGGCATGCCGAGATGAAGTAGCTTAGACGGCTATTTCTTATTGTCATAAAGTGTGGTGCAGAGTACTGAAGCTGTCGGTGCTTTCGTTTCTTTTTGTCATTTACAATACATTTTCAACTTATGATGATTACCGTTAATTAACTCCATGAGTTATATTTCCTTGAGCTATAATTTGGGATACAATCTGATGAAATGCAGGGACTTGGTCGAGCTACAGCCGCCTGCGTGCTGCCTTAAATTTGTCAGAGCACTGGAATATCATGTCAGAAATGCCAGACTGAATGATGATCTCAGTTTAAATACGATGGCAAGAGCCAGTTTGGTTGTTTTGGCTTGAAACATATGTATTTATTTTGTAAAATTTCATGATATTTTTCAGCTTTACCGGCCACCACACTGGGCAGCATTGGCAGGCAAAGATGGGAGCTGGAGCATGTGATACAGTACACATTGTCATGACTACACAGCAAACGCTGCCCACTGGTGCACAGCGAGCTCGTTCTATTGCTTATTGATCCCCAGAGATTCTGGCAAATCCATTTTAACAGTCCGTAAGTTGGGGCCGGAGCAGAGTTACTTGGACAGTGTGAAGAAGAATCAGAACAACAGAAGTCTGAGCCAACCGTGAGTCCGTGCAGGAATATATATTGTGCCTACAGTGTGGCAGACAACGGGAGAGCTGGCTTGCAAGTTCAAAGCTTGGAGAGCAGTGAGTCTGTGTGTGTGCTTCTGATGAAAATAATAAGATTCAATCTGCCACTGTCATTATTTCCTGTATATTCATTATGGGCACATAGCCTAGACAGTTTAAGGAGTCCAGGCACTTTATGGCATTTTGTTGTGACTCACTAGCTGTTGGGCGGACATCAATTAACCTCTGAAAAAAAAGAACGAAAGAAATAGAAAGCAATTCTCCTGCACAGTTGAAAACCTGCTGATTAGTGCTTTCAAAACATTTTAAAAACTCATTATGAGTCTCCCTCGCTGACAGCCAAAGCCATGTGTGAATCCTTGCGAATCTCAATCAGTGACTAGAACCAAATATATTCACAGCTCTTTAAGACCTCTGAAACCCATTAACTCGGTTTTATACACAGCCTTTACGGCGGACTCATTACGTCTGCGTAAATTGAAAAGAAAAAAAAATCTTTACCAGGAGTGTGTATCGTGTCTGTACATCTCTAAATAGAACATTTCTTTTCATTCAATGCAGGAATTTAAATCCTCGTGAAGGCCACCACGACATTAACGGTGCCACAGCGTTTCCCAGCATTGCTGTGACAGCAAACAAGCAGCAGTCTAATTAATCCGATAATAAACTGCCGAATCTAATAAAAACAAATATTTCCGTTATAGAATGATGCAACAAATCACAAAGGCCTGAGCACGATAAGGTCACTAACTCGGTTTATAGAGCCACACACACTTTATGACTGCTCCTCACCACGTTATTCACATCATTTTATTCTTTACCTTTTTTTTCTTTGCAAAAGACAACCCGCCATTGACAAAGAGCGACAACACAATAACTGGACATTTTTCCTTTCTTTTGTGCCACGGGCTTTCGCCCAGCGCAGAGCCCGGGACAACACAGCGAAGGGGGGAAAAGTACATTATAGCAGCAAAAAAGCGAAAAAAACTTTGCCCGCTGTTCTTACCGGGGAGCAGCGTCCATCCACCAGCGTCACTCACTCCGGGTCCGCCGTGCGCCCGCAGCTCCAGGAGCCCCGTTGCTCCATCTGAGAGCAGCCCCGCTGGTCCTCTGCCTCCTCCCCCTGCCGATATCCAAACTAACTCAGTCCTCCAGTAGGGAGGATGGGGGGGGGGGGAGGAAGGTGAGAAAACGGCGAAGGTGTGTGGCGCGCAAGTTTTAATAAATGGAGAAAGTAAAGTTAAAAAGGAACCAGCTGTCCCCCCTGTGCGCCTGCGTCCCCTCAGCCTGTGGACGCGCTGTGCGGTGTCAGGTACTGGAGTTGAGGCGCACCGGGGAGAGGGAGAGCTGCGTTAAGCCAGACGCAGAGAGCCAGCCCGGACGCGCACGGATTTTACCTTCAAAATAAGACGACCCGGTCCCGGAAGTTGTGCATCAAATCGTCTGAAAACTGACAAATGACGCGTAAAAAAGGCGAACTGCAAATTTTGATAGGAATCCGTGCTGGATACAGATCTCCATCGTTTAAGGTTAGCTCTTTCTCACAGTATAGTTTTCCATAAAGAAAAAGAAATGACAGAGTTGATAAATTACCAGTCATCCCAGTTAAACTTGCCTTTAATAAACCCATTAAAAGCACTTTGTTCACTTGACAAGCAGCTCTTCACTGCCACTCAGCTACACTTTCATTAAGGTCAACACAGATTGATAAACAGCGCTTACGATTTATAACAAACTATTTATTTTTTCATTTGATTTTTTTTATTTATTTTTATTTTTTATTGTAAACCTAAACCGTCTTTTACATTTATCCTCATTACGTGCCATGAAACCCACCACGATGAGCGCTTTAATGACGTGAGGCACAATTTTATTTTGAAAGTTTTGATTGGAGCGGCTCGTTCTTCATGTTGGAGAGCTTGATAGTGACAGAGCGAGTCATAGCATGTGACTTGTCCTCTCGATCTTCTCCGCCTGGCGGTACACAGTAGGTTTTTCCCAATACTCTTCCTCCTGCCTCTGCCTGGCGGCGACCCCGGACAGTGTGTGTGTGTTAGTGTGTGTGTGAGGGAGTGCGTGGGCAGGGTGTGCTGTCATGTATGAGATGATGCTCCACAGTCACACTCTGCAGGGGTGTCGACTCACTAAAACCAGAGAGTTCCGACACAATACCTTTAAATCAGCTTACAGGCGATGCTGTGTCAGGTTTCGGAGGACCACAGTTTACTAACCAACCACAGGCCGCTCCATGATATTTCCATGATGGTGGGCCATCATGAGCATTTACATTAAGAAAAATGCAGTTATGCCAGAATGTCATAATTCACCTGTTTAAGTCCCTCATTAACACCTAAAACACATCATTGAAGCCACGTGTTACACACAGTTATCAGTATTTGTATGTTGTAGATGGTGTTGGGGTAACCACTCTGACTATAAATGACTTAACTCTGGATGAAGGAGGAAGTAAAGCAAAGCCCCAGAAATATAGTTGCTGGCCAAGTTAATAGGTACATGTTAATATTGGCTTGTACCCTTTTTCCCTTCAGAAACAGCCTTACTTCTTTATGGTACAGATTCAGCACGGTGCTGGAAACGTTCCTCAAATGTTTTGGTTTATATTGACATGAAAGCATCACACAGTTCTTGTAGATTGTCGGCTGCACATCCATGATATGAATCTCTCATTTTACCACATGCCAAATGTGCTCTGAGATCTGGTGACTCTGGATTTAAGTCCAGTGAAATCATTGCCATGTTCAAGATGCGGGTTTGAGATGATCTGGGTTTTGTGACGTGTATCATCCATCTGGAGGAAACCATGAGAAGATGGGTACGCTATGGGGGTAAATGGCCAGCAACAACACTCAGGTAGGCTGTAATGTTTAAGCAATGCTCAGTTGGTACTAAGGGGCTCTAAGTGTGGCACGAAAGCAGCCTGATCCGTTGATATAAGATGGATCCATCATTTTGGGATGTTTATAGCAAATTCTGACCCTGATATCCAAATGTTGCAGCAGAAATATAGATTCATCAGACTAGATAATGTTTTTCCAGTCATCTATTGTCCAATTTTGGACTTGAAACTATTTATTGAGACCATAAACGCATCAGTAAAGTGTTTTCAGAAGTCATCAATAACCAGAGCTAAAGCCTTGTTTTGTCACTGACTTCTGTCAGACCTCTTTTTCTAACCATTTGGCCATTAGAAAAACAAGAGGGATAATAAAGGCAGTTGTGTTCTGGTGTCAGTTATCAGACCCAGAGGCTTGTTCGCAAGGGAAATACAAAGAAAAAACATGTTATGTAGCTCATCAGAGAGTGTCCAGACACAGTTGAGATACTCGATCTCAGAGCTGAATGTACTTGAACTACCTTACAACCTTAAAAGCAGCTGCTAACGACAGCTTTGAAAAAAGGCCAAAGCAATGAGTAACCTGTGAAATTCCTTATTTATATGTAATAAAATAAAGATATAAAGTGGCATGAAGTGGAGGCATCAAGTAGTGCTTTGTACTTTGCAGCAATACCTGTGAATCCAGTTTCCATAACTGAAATGAATTTTTTGCTTTAAAGCCAACTCGTTTGCAGTGTAGTCACACTACAGGAGGTAAAAACAAGTGATGTGACGCAGGCGGGGGAAAAGTAAACACCCCTAAATGTTATAAATAGCACTGAAACTGAACCAGGGCTAATTTTTTCTGGGGGTGCCCTGCAATTCCCCAAAGGCCCCCTGGCGGTCCCTGAATTACACTTTGGGAGTTTATATTGGACCTGAAGTAGGCTGTACAGTAGCAAACAGCTTCTAGGGAGCACTAGACTTAAATGCTCTCCTGCTAATATTTTAATATCTACATGCGGCCTCCAAATAATTTTTTTGGGGATGTTTTGTTTGATGTTTACACTTCATTAGACAGGAAACAAGAGTCCCTGGGTGGTGGCTGTGAGGGGCTACATGCTCATTAAATACTAAAAAAATACATTTGGATGGATTAAAAATAGACATTATGTTAATCTTAGGTCTTATTAGCAGCGGGGAGTTTTAACTGTGGCGTGCTGGTGGAAAACCCATGTTGCTGTTGCTTAAATGAGAAGGATTTAGGCTCTGTGTAGTAGTCATTCAGTGACATCTCAGCAGAAGAGTATTTGTCAGAATGTCCAGACTGAAAGCAAAGCAGATTTGAGTGGACTCATGAGAGCATGTGAACTCAGCTTGAGCGAGAAAAGCAAACTTCTCTCTGTGAATGAGCAGATATAAGATGTAAGAAAAGGGAGAGCGACTTGAAAAATCTGTCAACAGAAAGGAGGCACTCCAAATGCATGTGCAGTACAAACTGCAAGAAATATATACCAGCACTTAAACGTGTCCATAACCTGGGAGTTAAGAATCTGCATTTCTCAGTTTTTCTGTGTTTGTGCATTGTAACTGTTTGATCCAGAGAAAAAAGCTGCACTGTGAACAGTTTTTGGTGGACATCAACCACTGTCTCCGGGGATTTCTGCTTCAGCAGGAAATCTACACCGCAGCTACATTAAAATCCCAAACCACTCAGAAACCCTATGTTTTAACATACAGACCAACCCAACGTGCACCTCTGTAGAAATGTAACAACACGTGGTGTTGATGCAGCCCACAACTCGTGATTGGCTTGTTCAGTATCCAGCTACTTTTTTTTGCCACAGCATTTGAATTCACCAGTGAGAGAAATATCACCGCCTCAATATTGTCATACTACACTGATCATACGGTTACATTGTAACCTTGGTTCTCTGAGAAAGAACAATAAATAATGTAGTATATGTTTGCTCCCAAACTCCTCTTAGCCTGAACTACCTGGGGTACCAAGACTTGTAAATTCTATATGATGATGGATTCAAATATTTACTTCAAATAAACAGAACCGTTTCTTTTTCTGCATATTAATATGTAGACACTGTATGTTTGAGGCCAGTTCATGAACATACCCAGTTTTTACATCAAACTTAATCTTTGTGCATAAAACACGTACCTTTTAATGGTCAATAGAAGGTTTAAGTTTTAATAATTTGCAAGTTTTGATTTCTTATCTAGCACATCATCATCATCATCACTATTCTACACCATTAACTGATGGTGAAAGATGGTTACAACAGAAAGTGGTGACTCTTTCTGGACATTTGCACCCTATGTCTAAAGAACTGTAATCGCCGTAAAAGGCTTTAAGCCAGGGCTGCCCAATCCCAGTCCTCGAGAGCTACTATCCTGCAGCTTTTAGATGCATCCCTACTCCAACACAGCTGAATCAAATGAATGGCTTGTTATCAGGCCTTTGCCAAACATGATGGCATGCTGAAGAGGTAACCAAACCATTTGATTCAGCTGTGTTGGAGTAGGGATGCATCTAAAACCTGCAGGACGGTAGCTCTCGAGGACCGGGATTGGGCACCCCTGCTTTAAGCAGTTGCTGTGAATGAAGTATTTCCTTTTCCAGTCATTTCTGTCTTAATTTATGTATTTACATTTGAAAGCCATTATTACTGATGTAAGGATTATAGTGTCTGACCTGTCTAGGCCTTTCCTCTTTTAGTGACCATGTAAATGTGTAAATGTTAATTTGCACTGCTCAAAATTATATATGTTATATTAACATAATCATAGCATCAGTGTAAGAACTAACAAATGTCAGCAATGGAGATGGCGGAAAATATCAGAATGGATGAAGAAGTGGAAAAACTCCAGGGACAGATTTGTAAAGACGGGGATCCAGGAGGAAAAAAAAATCCTAATTAGTTCCTATTGGCTGGCACCACATATAAAACGCCGGAACATGGTAATTAACACATAATGCACCAGCACAAGCATAAATGTCGGCAATGACGTTACACATTTACGTGGGGCAATCGTGGCTCAAGAGTTAGAAGTTCGCCTTGTAATCGGAAGGTTGCCGGTTCGAGCCCCGGCTTGGACAGTCTCGGTCGTTGTGTCCTTGGGCAAGATACTTCACACGTTGCCTACTGGTGGTGGTCAGAGGGCCCGGTGGCGCCAGTGTCCGGCAGCCTCGCCTCTGTCAGTGCGCCCCAGGGTGGCTGTGGCTACAATGTAGCTGCCATCACCAGTGTGTGAATGTGTGTGTGAATGGGTGGATGACTGGATATGTAAAGCGCTTTGGGGTCCTTAGGGACTAGTAAAGCGCTATATAAATACAGGCCATTTACCATTTACGTAGGTTACACAGTAGGCTTTACTAAGATTCACCACAAAACTCTAAATCAGGCCTTAGACATCAGCCTCTGTTTTTAGTCATTTTCTTCTGGGCCTCAGCTGTACTTATGCTAAGGCTGATTGTAGATGTGATATATTATTTAACTCCTGAATGCATATCTGAGTGTGTCATCATCATCAGAGAACTGAAGTGACAGCATGTGCATAGAGCCAAAGTGACACACTAGATGTTTCCACTGAAGATGATCATGCCAAGTCCTTTAAGTCATCAGTATACTTGAGCTGGACCAACTAAATTAATTAATGATGATTCAACTTATTTACTGCAGATGAGCCCAAGTTAATTTAATTGAGCTGATCCAACTCATGCAAATTACGTTAATCTTGATGCTAATAGAAAGCCACTTATTAATGTGGAAATCCTTTCCATGATTATTTTAAGTTATTTTTTGGAGTGTTTAACAAAGTCTAGAGTCTGGTTAACATAAAACTTGTCATAGGCATATTTTATTCTTCCAGTTTAATGGATTTATAACAAAATTGTCATAGTTGTCCTCTTGACGCTTGTCCTTAGGGTCACGGATGTCTGGAGCCTATCCCGTCTGTCACAGGGCCAGAGGCAGGGTTCCCTGGACAGGTCAGCGGCCTATCACAGGGCCAACACAGAGAGACAGTCAAACATTTACAGTAATTTAGAATCAACGATTAATCTACTCACGCTAACTGCATGTCTTTGGAATGGACTCACGCAAATACAGGGAGAACATGCAAACTCTGAATGAGACTTGTAGCAGAGAGCACTTTGAGTGCTCAGTTTGAGTAGAATAGCACTATATAAGAACGACACTCATATTCAGACTTTAGGTCAGTGAAGGTGATGTAAAAGCAACATCCTTACAGAACTCTGAAGACTTCTCACTGATCAGGAGAAGAGATCGATACGTGATCGCACAATCCAGATTCAAATTCAGTTTTTCGAAGGCGTTGATTACTTCTGACAGCTGGAACAGAACATTTGAGGAGAATCCGCGAAGACGGTTTTCCACAGATGGAACTTCTCTGAGCTGATCACCTTTCTGCTTCCAAATAGGGAGAATGACTCCTTGTCACCAGTCGGCTGGTAACTTCTCTTAAACCCAGATGCTGTTGATTATTTTTTTCTATTTTCCTACTCTATTATTCAATTTTTTCTTGAAGAGCGCTCTGGTGTCAAGATGTCAGTTTTGATGACGACAGCTCTGTAAACGGAGGCGTGCCTGAAGCTAGCGATGAGCTGAACTTTTGATTTTCATTTTCATTTGCTTTAGAATTTTTTCATAAAGTGAATGAATGAGGAGAATCATAACAAATGCAGACGCTTTCACAGATTTCCATCAGAGTCATCCAGACACAAGTGGAGGAAATGTGTCGAAGGAGGGCTCATCGCACCAGTTCCTCCGTCTGAAAATCAAAGGTATCTAGTGGCTTCGTGTTTTCTCTTTAATTTGTAACCTGCTTCATGTCGTAAGTTGAAGTGAAAATCGTTATCTGTTGAGGGTGGGGGGTAGTGGGGGCACTTGACATGAAGTAACCGTATCAAATGATACATCATTCGGGGTTGCGCGGGTCTACACTGAAATGCTGAGATATTTTGCTCAGGACTTAACTACAGAAGCAGATGATTTACCTCTGGGACTACAAACTAAGATTAGGTTTTCACTCAGCGCAGGAAAACACTGTGCGGTACACAATCTTCACTCACAGCAGGCAGACTCTACAGAGCTATTGTAACTCTTAAACCTACATCATACATCAAAGATTTAGTGCATCTCAACAACACGGTTTAAGATATCTAGCACACGCACGTTGAACCGCGCAAACACTCACGCCGACCTCTGCAGCTAATATCCTACTCTCCCGGAGGAGCAGACTGATGAGCATTGTTTGAAGCCGCTGCGTGAGTGTTTGTGCGTGCGCGCGCTGGTTGTAATCCGCTGTTATTGGGTCTCCCTGGCTGTGTGTTCCCACTCCCACTCCCATTCGTTTTCCCGCTCCTGCAGCTCATCTCATCTCCCTCACACTTACTGTCTTGTGTAACTCATGCAAGACTTTCTGCTCCACGGAATCATTTCATGCATTTTTTACTCCAGCCTTGTCATCGTGGTGTGTTCAAATGCTGGTTTACATTAGTACGGAAATGCACACACACACACACACACACACACACACACAAACACACACACACACACACACACACACACACACACACACACACACACACACACACACACACACACACACACACAAATACATTCCCTCTGTTATCAGTTGAGAATGGGTATCTAGGCCAAACATTATTATCAGTGTGTGGTAGGCGCCCCTTGGGTGTGTTTCCATGGTGACCATCACATAACATTATATATAGGGACATGCTTTATTTCATGCCATTGTCACAGATACGCACACACACTCAAAAACACACACACACACACACACTGTGGGAATTCGATTACAGATCAATGATCCTGATCAATCGTTGAAATAGTCATGACAACCCCCCGAGGGAACATCCTCACACAAAGAACACACAGACACACACACTCACACACGTACTGTAAATGCACATTTGTGAACAGTGTGAGACTAAATGCTTCCACTCCTTTACCTGATCTGTGTATGAAGAGGGTAACACAGACACACACAGACACACACACACACACACAGCACGGTCAGCTGTCTCAGTGTCAGCTTGTTAAAGTTCAGAGCAGGAAGACAAAGGAAGCAACGGTAATTAACTGGTTTCTTTTCCTTCACGTCTGTTTAAACCATCTGAGGCAATTCTGACAGACAACACACTCGTCACAAAAACCAAGAGCTGTTTGTAAACTCATTAATTAATTAACGTCAACATGAAACAGGTAGAGAGCAAATTCGAATGTGAGAAATATAAAGACTGCAGGAGGAATACAAGGTCGCACTGTGGGAAAAACTGAGTGACATCTTGAGGAAGTTATGAAATATTTCTCGCACGTTAAGTCTAAAAGGGTATAATAGAAAATTATAGTTCACTGTAAAAAGCTTTTTTTATTTGGTTATGATAAAATTACATAATAATACCAGAGGGGGGAAAAGCCTAGAAAGTGCATATTGAGTATATAGAGTGCTACAGCAGCTATATGCAGCACTCCCAGAAACAGGAGGAACATTTTTGATTTTAGATGTCATTATAAATCCAGCCCTCAGACGGCTGTTACATCATTTTGCATTGATGAATTACACAGTGATAAATCGAGCAGTACTTATAGAGCTTTTCTGGTCTAACTAAGACTTGAGCACGCTTCTTTAAAGCGACACACACATTAATGCTGCTCTTTATTTTATGCCTTAAAAACTTTCTAGATGTCGCACACGCTGATGCCTCAGGAGCGATAGCTTGCCCAAAGACACTGTGGCACATGACCGTTTTTTAACATGTGATTACACTGTAAAAAATATCAAGATCAGTTAAACTGTTCCAGCGGTTAAAAGAGCCATCATGAGCAATTTTTACTAAACAAAAACAAACAAAAAACTCTGTAAGGAAACAAAACACATTTTTAGTGAAGGTGACACAGCCTGCATAATATAAATAAGATACAAATAAGCATATTAATATTACTAAGAGGTAATTCTCATTTTTAACCAAGTACGGCCACTTTGCAGGAGGCTACTCATGATTGTTTGGTGTTGTAACTTTTCAAAACTTATTTTCCCATCCGGGGGGAGGTGGGGGGGGGGGGGGGGGGGTGTTAACCCATGCATGTCTGTGGACAGTAGGAGGAAAGAGGCTCCACGCAGGTGTGATAGATTGATTATTTGTTGAAGTCCATAATGGAGTAAAAAGTTGTGGTTAAAAGTTACCCAATATATTATTCAATTTATTTCAAATATGTAAATGTATAAACAAGGGTAAAAGAAGTCCCATTAAGAGACGTAATGTAACACAGGCTAAAATAGTTAAAAGAGTTCATGACTATGTTCAACCGGATAATAATCCTTAATGTGACTACAACCTGTGTAACATTCAATCTGTGATCTACTTGTCGAGCCTGGGAAATAATCCATGTGATTTAGTGATCATGATTGATTAGTTATGCCTGCTGTTGCCGGAAGGGGGAGCTCTGGCCACGATGCCTCATTCGCAATGAAGCTGCTAAAAGAGAAGCATCGTGTCTGAGCGTCGTCATTGACTTATCCCCTTTTCAGGTAATAATTGTGCAATTCTGCTGTTGGACTTTACAAATATGTATGTTGAGTTGTACTGACCGTGTTTCCAAATGTACCAAGAGGTTACTAGGAATACTTAGATGACCTGTGTTAACTGTGATGTTAGGATAAGCTATAAGCAGCAAGCTAAGCTAAGCGCTCTGTTGGTGGCTAGCATGAAGCATTATCGTGCCAGACTGTGTATGAAACATACATTGTGTGCATTTTGCATTTGATCTGGACGAAGAACATGTTTATTTTGTATGAAGAGACAAATGCCTATTAGTGTTTTTATATGAATATTTTGTTTATTTTCTGTACATTTCAGTTTAATGATCTAAGTTTGTCTATTGATTCATAACCTGTTTTTGTAAATTCTTACATTCAATTTAATCTGTAACTTATAGAAAAGGAAAGAAAACAGTCTTGAGATATATTGTCTTACAACTAACAGAGACTGTACATCGTTGTTAAGATGTTTAATACTTTTGTATGTATGTTTATATTTCTGAATCATTCGCAATGAAGCTGCTAAAAGAGAAGCATCGTGTCTGAGCGTCGTCATTGACTTATCCCCTTTTCAGCCCCTTTTCAGGGTGTAACATTTTGGAGGCACCGCTGGGATGGATGTGATGAGGGCCCGCTGTCCCAGATAGACGCCCCAGTCATCATTCAACCCCTCACATCAAATACCACGGTGGGAGATACAGTGTGCTGGTTTCGACAGTTACGCAGAGGGACCTGCATGCAACCTGAGGTTAACTACTGGTGCCAGGGAAGCTGCACTGACTCTTCTGCAAAGAGGTCTTACATCACACTAATCTTTTCCACAAGCCACAGACTGAAATGGAGTCTTCAGGGCTAGAGGACCTGAAGTTAGAAGTTGCTGGTACATTGTATACAGTGACAAGAGACATTTTGATCGAAGTTTGTGATTTCCTAAATATTGCTGGTTCAAAACTTGAAAGGGTATCGGGTAAAAGTCGTTCCTCTCTCATTTCCTATATAATACAGCACTTAGAAAGAGAGGAGCTGGATGAGCTTGAAGATGAGGGAATGTCTGAGCTACTGATTTTGAAAGACAAAATTTTGGAGTTGCAACAGGCTGCTCAGAACGGTACATCGGGACACAAAACCTCAGATACTAACCAGACAGATGAGGTGCAGGAACAGGTTGGTGAGGCCTCAGAAGAAGAACAACTGATAAAGGAAATAGAGGCGCTTCAGTTGGCTCTTGCATTATCACGACAGAACAAGGCGAAGCAACCTAGTACAGCCAAACTGTCGATGAGTGTGGGGGACAATAGTGCTAAACAAACCCCTCCACCTTTTCTGACACTACCGTGGGGCAGAGAATTCAAAATAGCAGGTCAGATTGGTGAGCCTGGCCAAAAGGATAAACTAACTTTTTCCAGCCTAGCTCATCAGATTGAACAAGGCATCAGCAAAGGAGTCCCTGAAATAGAAATAGTTGATGCAGTAATTAGGGCGATAGCACCAGGCTTACAATTGCGTAGCTACCTAGAGGGCAAAACCAACCTTACGTTGCCTACCCTGAGGAGGATTCTAAGGTCCCACTACCAAGAACGAGGGGCAACAGAACTTTACAAACAACTCACGTCAGAGGTCCAAAGCATTAAAGAAACCCCACAAACTTTCTTAATCCGTGCCCTAGACTTAAGACAGAAAATTCTGTTTGCATCGCAAGAAGCTGAATCTGGCTTAAGATATGATCCTGTGCTTGTACAGAGCATGTTCCTTCATACAGTTCTGACAGGCCTGCAAAATGATAACATTAAGAGTGACCTCCAGCCCTACCTACAGGAAACCACAACCAGTGATGAGCTCCTCCTTGAGAAACTCAATGTTGCCTGTGCAAATGAAGCAGAGAGACAAAATAAAAAGAAGTTACTCTCCCAGCAGCGGCCAACCACTGTGCATTCACTTCAGTCTGACACCCCTGCAGATAAAAAAAGGGAAATACCTAAAACCTGAATCCATCAGCAAAGCTCAGCCTGACCTACTAAATGAACTTAAAGAAATCCGTTCTGACATGGCATTATTGAAAAATCTTGGTGCTGAAGTTGCACAAATCAAAGAAATAATTCAACAGCCTAGTCCAGCACAAACACAGTATTCTGCCTCACTTGCAGCACCAGAATGTGTTCCCTTTTCTCATCTTGAGCATCTGCCACAAAACTACTGGCCTCCTGTGGGACCTGGACGGAGAGGTGATACAGCTCAGTATCAACAGAGGTTTGCACCACAACGTCAGTATCCTGCTGTAAACCGAGCACGCCTAAGGAAATGCTTTGGCTGCCAGCAAAGTGGGACTGAGTACTGCAACCATTGCTATCGATGTGGTAGCAGTGAACACTTTCTCGCAGGTTGCAGGGCGAAACTAACTAGACCAGACAAAGATCAACCTTTAAACGGACAGTGGTTGCCCCCACGGGACAGGGAGTAACCAATAATAGTGTAACGTCCCAACAGCTTTGCTATTACTGTGGTGTTCTGGGAAAACTCAAAAGACTCAGAAGGTGTGCAGCTTGTAAAAAAAGCACTTATTGTTCTAAGATGTGCCAAGCTGAGCACTGGCCCAGACACAGAAAACAATGCAACAAACACTCTCAGCCTCAAGTAAATCAGCACACGCACCCAAAGGCAAGTGTTATTCACCCCAAAAGGGTGGACAGCCAGTCCCATCTTGTTGCTCTTGTTGGGAAACAGTGTATAGTTGACTGTTATATACAAGGCCACCAAACTCAAGCCTTATGGGATACAGGCTCCCAAGTGTGTATTGTTAATGAAGAGTGGAAAAAGAAGTATTTACCACATGAGAAATTAAGAGATGTTTCTGAGTTACTTGATGCACCTGACGATTTAAAAATCTCAGCTGCTAATGGTCAAAACATCCCTTACAAGGGTTTCATTGAAGTCACTTTTGGTCTAGCTGCTGAGGGAGCAAACCCTAAAGAACTTGTAGTCCCCATGTTAGTGATGAAAGGCGGAAGTCTTTCGCAGCCCATTCTAGGCTTTAATGTCATTGAGCAAATACTGAAAACTAGTACTATAGAGCAAATGGATGCTGAAAGAACTGAGCAGCTGCACGAGGCATTAAGAGGGGCTTTCCCTTGCCTTAAAAGAGAAAATGTCACAACCTTTATTGATTTAGTGACTGCTAAACAATCACATGATTTTGTTGTGAGAACAACAAAAGAGAAAGTCATTGTACCCAAACACACTTCTGTTCAGATTGACTGTAAGGTGCAGACCCGCCCGCTGAAGGAAGACACTACACTTCTCTTTGAGCCTGACATAAACCCTCAGTGGGCTGAAGGTCTGGAGTTTTGTGAGACACTAGTAGGACTCAGAAGGGGGGTCCCCCCCTATATTGTTCTTGATGTGCAAAATCCCACTGATCACGACATTGAGCTGTCAGGAAAAACTGTTGTGGGCACCTTAGAGCAAATTCAAGCTGTGTACCCAGCGACAGTTTTAGAGAAATCTGACCAGTGCTCCCCATTATTGGTGAATCAAGTGAATGCAGAGAGCGAGCAAATTCCTGACACCTCATGGGAACCACCAATTGACCTTACGCACCTGAGTGAATCTGAAAGGGGGGTGGTGCAAAAGATGCTCCGTGAGGAATGCTCTTCCTTTTCCAAATCAGATGATGATATTGGATGTATCGACAAGTTGAAACTGAAGATATCATTGAAGGATATGGATCCTGTAGCACGCACTTACCTGTCGGTACCAAAGCCGCTATACAAAGAGATGAAAGAGTATCTGCACAACTTTATTGCACAAGGATGGGTCACGAAATCCAACTCATCTTATGCCTCACCAGTTGTCTGTGTGAGAAAGAAGGACGGCAGCTTACGTCTCTGTATAGATTACAGAGAACTAAACAAAAAGACTCATCCAGACAGACAACCAATCCCTCGAGTGCAGGACATTCTCGACAGTCTTGGCGGCAACTCATGGTTTTCATTGTTAGACCAAGGCAAGGCCTACCATCAGGGCTTTATGGATGAAGGCAGCCGACCTTTAACTGCTTTTGTGACACCATGGGGCCTGTACGAATGGATAAGGATTCCATTCGGGCTGATGAATGCACCTGCAGCCTTCCAACGCTGCATGGAAGAGTGTCTGGAAGAGGTGCGAGACAACATCTGTGTACCCTACCTTGATGACACTCTAGTGTACAGTCATTCATTTGATGATCATGTCAATCATGTCAGAAAAGTGCTTCAACTACTGAGGAAGTATGGGATCAAGCTTAAACCCAGTAAATGTGAATTATTCAAACACGAGGTTCGCTATCTAGGGAGAATTGTTTCAGCCGAAGGTAGCAAAATTGATCCAGCTGACACCAATGCAGTGACTGCCTTGAAGGACAGGAGACCAAGCAATGTGGGAGAGCTGCGAACTGTCTTGGGCTTGTTAAGTTACTATAGGCAGTACATACGGGACTTCTCCCGTATTGCAGGTCCACTGTATAGCTTGTTGAAGGGCACAGCGGAAGATAACAATGTATCCCAAAACCAGACAAACACAAAACAAGTCACAAGAAAGAGTAAAGGGGTTCCATCACACAAGTCAATTGTGTGGACTGAAGAACATCAGCGCATATTGGAACGACTAATAGACTGCCTAGTTGAGCCACCAGTCCTCGGGTTCCCAGATTTTTCTAAACCATTCATCCTCCATACCGATGCCTCAGCCCAAGGCCTCGGAGCAGTCCTATACCAACAACAAGATAATAAACTCCGTGTGATCGCTTATGGCTCCCGGACATTGACTGCAGCTGAACGAAACTATCATCTTCACTCAGGAAAACTGGAGTTTCTCGCACTGAAGTGGGCCGTCACAGAGAAATTCAGAGATTATCTTTATTATGCGCCTACTTTCACTGTGTTCACTGACAATAACCCCCTCACCTACATCCTTTCAAGTGCCAAGCTAAATGCAACTGGATATAGATGGGTGGCAGAGCTTGCAGACTTCCATTTCACCATCCGATATCGCCCAGGTAGAGAGAATGTGGATGCTGACAGTCTTTCAAGAATGCCTTTTGAGATAGAGGAAATGATGGAACAGTGTACAGAGGAAATGGGTTCAGATTGTGTGGCAGCAATAACCCAAGTTGTGGAGACTCCAGATTTCAACTCACCAATGGTCTGCCCCATACTCACCCGTCTCCAGTGTACATCAGTGAGTGAAGAACCACACAACCAATTTTCGGTTACAGAGGTCAAACAAGCACAGCAAGATGATGGAAATATTGGCCCAATAATGCAGTGCAAAATGAGGAATGAAAAGCCAACAAGGCATGAACTTAATACACTAAGTGCCCAAAGCAAGTGTCTCCTGCGTGAATGGGAAAGACTTCATATTGATGAAGATGGTATTCTTTGCAGAAAAACCACAACCAAGAGACAGCTTGTGTTGCCTGAAAAGTACAAAGAAACTGTACTGAGAGAATTGCATGATGAGATGGGTCATCAGGGCACTGATCGAACAACATCATTGATCAGAGATAGATTCTTTTGGCCTTACATGCAACGAGACATTGAACATTATGTGACAAAGACCTGCACTTGCCTGAAACAAAAGATACCATGTAAAGAAGCGAGGGCACCGCTCACCAGTATTGTTACCACACAGCCGTTTGAACTGGTGTCAATAGATTTTCTCCACTTGGACAAGTGTAAGGGTGGTTACGAGTATATTTTGGTGATTGTTGACCACTTTACTCGTTTTGCACAGGCTTATGCCACCACCTCCAAGTCTGGCAAAACGGTTGCTGATCGCATCTTTAATGACTACGCCTTGAAGTTTGGACTGCCAGCACGGATACACCATGACCAAGGTGGCGAATTTGAGAACCAGCTCTTTGCCCAGCTGAAAAAGAACTGTGGCATATTGGGATCCCGAACTACACCATACCACCCACAAGGGAATGGACAAGTTGAACGGTTCAACCGGACGTTACTACAAATGTTGAGGACACTTACTGATAGGCAGAAGACAAGTTGGAAAGAGTCCTTGAACAAGCTTATCTACGCCTATAACTGCACACGAAGTGAGGTAACTGGGTTTTCTCCTTTCTACCTTCTCTTTGGAAGGTCCCCAAGGTTACCTATTGATCTGCTGTTTGGTCTCACCTCTGAGACAGGGAAAACAGACCACCGAACCTACATGGAGAAATGGACACGAGAAATGCAAGAGGCATATGACATAGCACGGGAGAATGCAAAGAAGTCAGCAGACAGGAGTAAAAAACATTATGATGGGAAAGTGAGAAGCTCTGTGTTATACCCTGGCGATCGTGTTCTTGTCCGAAATCTGACCCCTAGAGGAGGAACGGGGAAGCTTCGTAATCACTGGGAACAGGACATCAATGTTGTCATCCGTCAAGTTGCAGAAGGCCTCCCCGTGTATGAGGTGAAACCAGAGCAAGGGAGGGGAAGGTCAAGAATCATGCACCGCAACCTGCTGCTGCCATGTGATTACTTACCCCTGGAAAGGCCACCAGAAGTATCACCGAAGCAAAAGAAAAGAAGAGTGAGGGAAAAAGACGCAGAACAGGTGAACCAGGAAGTAGAAGATGACGAGGAGGAGTGGGGGTACTATTATGGGCCCGTAACACAGACTCAAGTGCCCAGTACAGAGAGGGTCACAGAGCATGGTGATGACCAGGAGAAACCAGAGGCCGGTGGTAATGGACCACTGGGTGAAGAAAGGCTCATGTCGTACACAGAGGAGCCTGCGACACAGGACGGAAATAGGCCACAGGAAGAAGACCATCAAGAGGAAGATGGACAAGTAGTTGGAGAGGTAATGGATGACACTCTAGCATCTCCACGCCCATGCTTGCCTGAAAGCAACAAAGGAGGGACCTATAGTTTGCCAAGGAGGGAGAGACGAGCCCCTAAGGTTTTCACCTATGATCAGCTGGGTACTCCAACATGCTACAGTACAGTGTGTACAAACGAAATGCCCTACCAGTATCAACCCATACAACACAGAGACATTCAACCAATGTGGCCTAATTCATTCCAAATTTGTCAGCCACTATTCATGCAAGGATACTGAACAAAGAACAGACTTAAGACTCAGTACAAAAGAGGAAACTAAGATTAAAAACAACTGGATTTTGTGACATTTTGTTAAGTTTTAGTTCATAAGAGTTGTGATGTCGGGACGACATCTAATTTTGTGGGGGAGTGTGTGATAGATTGATTATTTGTTGAAGTCCATAATGGAGTAAAAAGTTGTGGTTAAAAGTTACCCAATATATTATTCAATTTATTTCAAATATGTAAATGTATAAACAAGGGTAAAAGAAGTCCCATTAAGAGACGTAATGTAACACAGGCTAAAATAGTTAAAAGAGTTCATGACTATGTTCAACCGGATAATAATCCTTAATGTGACTACAACCTGTGTAACATTCAATCTGTGATCTACTTGTCGAGCCTGGGAAATAATCCATGTGATTTAGTGATCATGATTGATTAGTTATGCCTGCTGTTGCCGGAAGGGGGAGCTCTGGCCACGATGCCTCATTCGCAATGAAGCTGCTAAAAGAGAAGCATCGTGTCTGAGCGTCGTCATTGACTTATCCCCTTTTCAGGTAATAATTGTGCAATTCTGCTGTTGGACTTTACAAATATGTATGTTGAGTTGTACTGACCGTGTTTCCAAATGTACCAAGAGGTTACTAGGAATACTTAGATGACCTGTGTTAACTGTGATGTTAGGATAAGCTATAAGCAGCAAGCTAAGCTAAGCGCTCTGTTGGTGGCTAGCATGAAGCATTATCGTGCCAGACTGTGTATGAAACATACATTGTGTGCATTTTGCATTTGATCTGGACGAAGAACATGTTTATTTTGTATGAAGAGACAAATGCCTATTAGTGTTTTTATATGAATATTTTGTTTATTTTCTGTACATTTCAGTTTAATGATCTAAGTTTGTCTATTGATTCATAACCTGTTTTTGTAAATTCTTACATTCAATTTAATCTGTAACTTATAGAAAAGGAAAGAAAACAGTCTTGAGATATATTGTCTTACAACTAACAGAGACTGTACATCGTTGTTAAGATGTTTAATACTTTTGTATGTATGTTTATATTTCTGAATCATTCGCAATGAAGCTGCTAAAAGAGAAGCATCGTGTCTGAGCGTCGTCATTGACTTATCCCCTTTTCAGCCCCTTTTCAGGGTGTAACACAGGCACAGACACATGCAGAAAAGCCCAACCCACCACACCGTCTGCATTTAAGATCTTATAAAGCAATTCTAATACAATTTGTTTACTTTTTTTCCTGTTTTCAGCTACTAGTGGTAACTAGTTATTTTCAAATTTGGTATATAAGTTTAACATTTTTATAATTGGAGAATCAAAGTATCACTAACTCCACTGATAAATAAAAATTAAAGTATAAAAAACAATTATAAAAATGATGTTTATTTTATCTTCATGTATTTTGTGTTTGTTTGTTTGTTTGTTTTTGCCAAAGCCAAATTGGGGCAAGTGGACAAATGAGAAATATGTTTGATTTATAGGCACCTTCAAGCAATTAAATATCAAAATCACAGTATGGATAAAGTTCGGCTTTGAAGAAAGGGAGAGAATCGATGCTGTGAACGTAGTGAGCCGAGATGGTTAAAGTGAGCCTAAAGCCTGGACTTGAAGACCTACAAGCACTGCAGTAGTCTTGTTAAAGAGGCCTTCCAGTTCCTGCTTTATTAGGTGCATCTGTTGAAAACTAACGTGGCTCACCAAAGCAGTCACTGAATGCACTGACCTGATGTTGAAAATGCTCAACTGTTGCTTAAACCATCATGAAGAAGTGCTGATTAATGTTGCTCTGAAGGCTGAAAATTGCGCTTTTTGAATTGCACAACATTGCGTTTAAGTCTTTGTAATCTTTATTCAGCCCTCGCTGACATCATTCCTAATAATATATCTGTTTGTCTTCTTTCTCACATTCGTCCCCAACATACAGCACGTTTCAATTGCACTGCTGTAAACCATCACCTCGCACGAAAGCAGCTTAATGAAGGCGTTTTATTTGGAGTCACACATCAAAGTTTTGGTTGTCTGTGTCTCCATAATAACAACTTGAGCCCCGATGTTTTGCTGCGTTACAGCTGGATTTATCCCATCAGGCGGGAACATTACTGACTCATCCTTTTTATTAGTTCAGGGAAACATATCTATCAGAAAATACATTCCCCCTCCCTCTCTTTCTCTCCCTCTCTCTGTCTCTCTTGCCTTTTTTCCTGCGCTCTGTTGGTAAGTATAAATGCACACTCGTCCACACAAATGCACGGGCGATCATGCACACATAAGCAGCATCTTTCCCTTAGACGTTATATTTATGACAGGAGATAAGACGAGACTTAAGGCTGTAAGCCCGGCACTGGAGAAGCATCTTTTCCGACAATCAGCTGAAGTGAAGTTGCTTAGCAACCTTTGGCCTTGATGACAGGAAATGATGTCACGCTTACGAGACAAAACATAAGCAGACACACGCATACACACACACATGCAGAGGCAGATAACAGGTGCACACATGTGGAGTTACCCTGCAGTGATGGCAGAGGAGAGGAATAATGAGTTGTGATGATAATCTGGGCACAAGTTAAAACAATATATTAATCTTCTCTAATGCTCTCGCTGAGCTCTGAGTCCATTAAGGATGACCTTATATATACATTTATGCACGTACACACACATACACACACAGAGACACACAGATAATCCGCAGACTAACTGAGAACGTCCTTTTACGCGCTGCTGTTTGAGGGAAATACATCTGCTGCTCTCTTGTTTCTCTGTGTTCCTTCCATCTGTCTGTGAACCCATCTCCAGCCTCCAGCCTGTTCTCTGTGATCCTGCGGTCACGCCATCACTCAGCATGGGCGCACGCATCACAGCGAAACCTGCTGTGTGCCGTGTTCTCCTGGAGGGAGGGAAGGGTGGGAACATGCGGGGTTGTATTTTTTTGAACCTAAGGCAACATGAGAGAAGGTTTTTCATTGTTAATTTGTTTCACTCCCAATTTTGTAAAAGTTACAGGACTTAGAGCACCACACAGTGTTCACTGCGTCTTACTGCAGCTTTCTTTCTGGGACGTTTCACTTTAATTATTCATGTTTGCGAAAAAAAAAAGAAAAGAAAAGGGATGAGCTGCCAAAGCCAAAGACTCACTGCTGAATCCAGAAGACTGCTTTCAAGGATACAAACCACCATCTAATATTCATTCAAATATACAGCAGTACTCCACAAAGTGTTTGTACTGTGCGTCCCATGCAAAACAAAAGCAAGGATAAAGTCCAGATTTAACTTTGGGATTTGGCTTGAATCTTAAACGTTAAAGTGGTCATGTGTGAGTGAATATACTTGTATAAGTTCAAAGTCACTTTTGAAGTTTCATCTTAATTGTTGGAAATATACAGTTTTTAAATGGTGCAGGTTCAATTCGTCATGCTCTGTTAACTGTTGGCATTGAAGAGAAACATAATTCATGCACACATTAAGGTAGTGCATGATCTGCATATAAATGTCAGTCCAAGAAATTCACTTTACACGAGGAATCCAAACATAAATGTTTTAAACAGTCCACACTTCATTAGGTACACCCATTTAATTGCTCAGCATTCAATACCATCGTTCCCTCGAAGCTGGACAGGAAACTGCAGGATCTAGGACTGAGCAGCTCCCTCTGCAGCTGGATCCTTAGCTTCCTGTCTGACAGACGCCAAGTGGTCAGACTGGGCAGCATCACCTCATCCCCCATCACACTGAACACTGGTGCTCCACAGGGGTGTGTACTGAGCCCTCTCCTGTACTCACTCTACACCTACGACTGCACGACCACTAACAACTCCAACATCATTGTAAAGTTTGCGGACGACACTACAGTGGTGGGTCTTATCACCAACAGTGATGAGACAGCTTACAGGGAGGAGGTCAGCGCCCTGACCCACCCTCAACGTCGCAAAGACAAAGGAGTTGATAGTGGACTTCCGGAGGTGCAGAGAAGTACACACCCCCATCACCATCAACGGCGCTGCTGTGGAGAGAGTGAGCAGCTTCCGGTTCCTTGGTGTACATCTGGCTGAGGATCTTACGTGGTCAGTACACACAAACAAAACAGTGAAGAAGGCGCAGCAGCGCCTCTTCTTTCTCAGGAGACTGAAAAGATTTGGCATGAGCCCTCGCATCCTCAGGACCTTCTATCACTGTGCCATTGAGAGCATCCTCACTGGATGCATCACCACCTGGTACGGCAACAGCACCGCTTACAACTGCAAAGCTCTCCAGAGAGTAGTGCGGTGCTCTGAACGGATAATTGGAGGTGAGCTTCCCTCCCTCCAGGACATCTACAGGAAGCGGTGCCTGAGGAAAGCGGGGAGGATCATCAAGGACTCCAGTCACCCCAGCCATAAACTGTTCAGACTACTTCCATCAGGAAGGAGGTTCTGCAGCATCCGGTCCCGTACCAGCAGACTGAGAGACAGCTTCTTCCACCAGGCCATCAGACTGCTGAACACTTCATAGACACCTCAGCTTCACTACTGGAACTTCAACATTATGCACTCCACACTGTACATTAATGCCACTTGTTTTGCACAATATCCAACTACCAACCTCTGTATATTTTATATATTTATTTTATTTTTACTCTATTTAATTTGTAAAATATGTATACACACACACACACACATATATACACACACGTAGACATACATATTTAGTATACACATTCAGTAATATGCATACACTCATATTGTACATATATTTATTCATATAATTCTCAGATTTAGCCATTCTTGTTTGCTTGTTCTTATGTTATTGTACTTTGCACACTTCTGTTGCTTGTGAAGCTCGCACACAAGAATTTCACTCACATGTACTGTACCAGTGTACCTGCACATGTGATGTGACAATAAAAGTGATTTGTTTTAATTTACACAGCTAATCTTTTCTTGACATGTTTCCCCACTAAAGTCTTCACCAGCTCACACACCAGTTTAAAAGCTGCAGGAAATTACTATTTTGAAACACAGCTACAATTTTTGTCATTTTAGCTGTTTATGAAAATGCCCCGTTTACAAATAAATGATAAAAATGAGCTCCAAGTCTAAACTTACTTTTATTTTGAAAGACTGAAAGAGAAGCACTGCCCCCACTGTCAAAGAGTGACATTTTTATACATCGTCTCCCATTTTTTAGGACTCAGAAGTATTTCAACAAATTAATTTAATCAGGAATGAAATGATCATTTTTAATGCTTAGTGGAGAAACATTTGCAGGCAGTGACTAGTCTAGAACTCATGGACACCGTTAAACAATGGGTTTACTCCTTTACGATTTTTTGGCTGGGCCTTTACTGCAGCTTCACTTATGTACAGTGTACACTCGTTAGGTACACTCTGGCAGTCTTTGGTCCCTTCAGTACCAAAAAAAGTACCGTCATTTAAAAACCACCATCCACATGAGTATTGTTGGTGACCATGTTTATCCCTTTAAGACCACAGTGTACAGATGTTCTAATGGCTGCTTCCAGCAGGATAACACATCATGTCACACAAGCTCAGACCTTTTCAAAGAGGTAGCGCTCTGTAGGTAGAGTGTTCCCCCCATGTTGGAAGGTCGTGGATTCAAATTCACCAAACAACTACCCTGAGGTACCCTTGAGCAAAGTACCGTCTCTAAACACTGCTCCCTGGGCAGTGGATTGGTGCCCACTGCTTCACTGAGTGAATGGGTTAAATCAGGGGTGATTCTAGGATCAGAGCTTTGGGGGTGCTGAGCACCCAGAGAGCTGCCCATCCAGGCAAGGTAAACTTTACTCATCACGATGAGACGTCTTCCCCGTCTCTGTTAGTCCCTGCATCCCTAAATGCCTCCAGTTGTCCCGAGTTCCCTCTGACTGTCTAAATACTGAAACACTGATCCAACATTATCCTTTATTGATGGATCATTTGATCTTACACTTTTACCTGAATGTGGCTCCTTTTTTTGAAAAAACTTCCTCATATCCATTATGAACCTGGCTGTCTCTCTGTACACACACACACACACACACACACACACAACAGGAGTTATAAGGTTAATGGGCATCCAGTCAGTTAGCTAGTTAGTACCTTGGGTTCAATATCGGCACATGCACATATGACAATATAACCCGTTTCTCTCATTACATTTCAAACAGGACAGTGGTAACAACACCAGGCTACGGACAATGTTAAGTTTTAGATTTTAAATAGGCTGTATACATTTCAATGAGATCAACAGGACGGTCAAATGTTGCTGAATTTACTACAGAGCAAACATCCTCGGAAAACAAGTTTTCAACACTGCAGGTTACCTGGGTGTAATGTTTTTCAGCTAAAAAGAAACATGGTGTGACTCCTACCTAACTATATAAAGAGTAACTGAAGGTTAAATGCAGCTAATATGTCCTGTTTTAAGCCAGGCACTTACACCTCCGCTCTGCTGCGTCTCAGCCACCATCGTTCTGGTAGCAAGAGCGCTAGAGCCAGAGCAGGGGAGAGCTGGAACAAACCATTTTGGGAGGGGGGGGGAGGTTATCTATACTTTTGTTGTTAAAATGTTCCATCTCAATTAAGTACTGTATACTTTTTATATTTTTAGTAGTGTGTCACACAAACAGCAAATATTTTCAAAAGAAGTAAGAAATCTTTCGGGGTGCTTCAGCAAAGCACCCCCAAAAAAACAAGTTTATTCATATAATTCTTGTATAAAAAAACAAGTTCACTTGTTTAAGATAATAATAATAATAATAATAATAATAATAATAATAATAATAATAATAATAAACCAGATCTCAGGAGATTTACATCATGGATATCCAGCTGAGAAATTTGCAGCATCTGATTGATGCTGTGCCATGAATAATTAAGGTAGCTGTGAAAGAAAAAGCAGAACCAACCCAACATTAATGGGGTGTGCCTAATCAAATGGCCTCTGTTTTTCTCCAGAACAGAAGGCTCAAATGCATAACCTTCTTCCTGTAAGCCAACAGTGCTAACCACTGCACCACCCTGCAGAAATCCTAGAAATTATCTCTATGGACTTTTAAACTAGTGCGTACTTTTAAAACTCAATGTTGCACTTAAAAGGTGTTTATAACCCTCATTTGTGAAGTTGTGTGTAGCGCAAGATGACTAAAAAAAAAGAGAGAGAGAGGTGGCGCATCATTGTTGAAAGCCCACTCACCACAACAAGGGTGGGTCATGGGGTGGGTATCTTGGCCCGTGAGTGGGAACGTGGGACAAGGCATACTTGGCAAACAAGACAAACTCAGACGGGACAAAGCACAGACAGAAACTAATGCTAACACAATATATCCATTGTTAATTTTTTTTTTTATTTTGTACTATTTTTAAGAATAGACAACAGCAACAAAACAAAAAGTACAACTTAAAATTCGATTACATGATTAACATTGTATATAAACACTGTTAATGTCTAATATTGAAATGAATCTCCAGTCATACAATTTATTAACTGTATAGACATAAGCCATGTTTTAATAGATTGTTTAGAAGCCTTCTAATTAAATCACTCAGTTTGCATTGTCAAAGAAAACATAAATCAAGATAATGAGATAGAAACTACATGAACTGATGTTGCTGGTAGTATGTGAATGCCAGAGCAGGGTATTCTTTAAAGATGCTAAGTAAACTAAGTTACTAAGTCGTTGGTGGGAAGAGTGCTGCAGCGCCACTTTAAAAAGAAACAAACAAAAAAACAGAAAATCCCACAATCTTAAACCTTTAGTCTAATCAAAATACCAGAGAAAGTGATATGATTTTATCGGAAAAACATAAACAACACAGGCTGTTGGATATAAAAAGCTAACGCAGCAAAGTGTGACCCTTGTGCCCTCTTGGGACACAAACTTCAATACAAAAGCAGTAAATTTAGTTCAGTGTAATGAGTAATATCAAAAACTAACCACCTAGTATCCATCCATCATCTTCTTCCACTAATCCGGGGACGGCTCCTAGGGACAGCAGCCTAAGCAGAGAAGTCCAGATCTCCCTCTCCCTAGCCAAGAGATATAATCTCTCTTGGGTCACCCCCAGCGGGACGTGCCCAGAACACCTAACCCAGGAGGCGCCCAAAGGCATCTTTATCAGATGTCCAAACCACCTGAAGTAGCTCCTTTCGATGTGGAGGAGTAGCAGCTCTACTCTGAGCCCCTGCCTAAGGGAGAGGCCAGCCACCCTTTGGACAAAGCTCATTTCTGCCACTTGTATCTGTGATCTGGTTCTTTTAGTCACTACCCAAAGCTCGTGACCATAGGTGAGGGTAGGGACGTAGAGCAACCCGGAAATCAAGAGCTTCACTTTTTCACTCAGCTTTCTCTTCACCATGATGGACTGGTACAGCATCCGCATCACTCAACCTGCAGCCTGCATTAGCTTAGGAAACAGTCTTAACTTAAACTGCAACTATCCATCAGGGCCCTGTTGATGGTCAGTACAGTTTACTGAACAAGTTTCAAACAATCACAATTTTGGAGTTGGCACCTTCTCCTCCTGCGAGTGGGCCTACTCAGCTGTCAATCATAACATTGCTACCCAATTAAAAACATGACTTTTTCAACCCAAATCAGCTATAAGAACTATGAATAACGACAGAAAGCATTCTTGGGAAAATTTAACTGAGGAGCACTGCCTTTATTTTGACTCTAGTCCCATCCACTAACATGGAGAGGGCAGTACTTATGAAACTATACTGCAGCCAGACAGCAGGTAGCCACAGAGACGCTTTGGCTTCATTTTTCTGGAGCTGTCAGGTCATCCATGTTTTCTACAGTCATTAGAAGCACATAAAGCAACTGAGATTTCAAACACCAAGAAACAAACAAAAAACACAACTTGGGGATTTTAATGAGGTCAAAACATTTTAATAAAAAAAAAAAATCTTTTGTAAGAAGTCTTGTCCTCCAATTTGTTCAACTTCCATCACATTTCACTTTCGCAACAGCACACACACATTCGCTCACTGACAATGTGCTAGCTACTAAACCTTTGGAACAGAAACATGCTGACTGATCTGTCAGTATTATAAACATCTTATACAATCCAGTGTAACATGAACGCATAAAAGTCTGCTTCAACTTCAAGGACCACATTAGTAATTTCTCATTTTAGCCCATTAATCACAAATTTCCAGAGTTTCATAATTTACCAGGTAGCAATCAGATTTTATGTCACGTTCAATAAGACAAATCAACCAGCATAACATTAACATTAAATTTTCCGTTGCCTTTCTTGGAAATTATTCATCACAAAAAAAAAAGAGAGAGAGAGAAAAAAAAAAGAAGAAAAAATATACCGGCATGAACTGAACCAACAATTGCCAAAAAGGAAGAAAAAACAATGATAATAGCGTATACGATTTCATGGTTAATGAGCTAAAATGTGCTGGCAGCGTTCTCCAGAAAGACAGCCCTCAAAGGAGTGAAGAGTTTCACATTTAAGTCCTGAATAGCACACAGGGATGTGAGCAAAACAAACTGAGGAGAATTTATTACATAAAGCAAGAGTTAATCTATATTTACAAATGAATCAGAGGCAGATAATCTGCAGTTCCTCCTCTGCCAAAAAGAAATCACATCCCTGAGCACAGTTTGTGTTATTCATAGCATAGCAGTTCACGTCAGAGTCCTGCAGCTCTAGTTTGACCACAACAGCACAGTTGTTCCCCGGCCCAGAGTCTGCAAAGACGTTCACATTGAATATTGAAGAGACCTCAGCTGCAGTCTTTCTGCATTACAGGAACAAGGGTACCGTGGAGAGCTGCAGAGACAGGAAGCATCAGAACAGCTGACATTTATCAGTTTCCTTGTAGCAGGATGCCAGCGTTAGCCGTTATCTTTACGTCCTAATCTCCTTGCAGCTTTGAGTTATGCCTCTGTTAATGCAGAGCCTTTCTCTCTGCCCTCTTCATCCTCCTCCCCATCTTTGTCTTTGTTCTTTTTGCGTTTCTTTTTCTTGTGCTTGTGCTTCTTGTGTTCTGCCTCTTTGTCCTGGCTGCTGCGTTTCTTGTGCTTTTTGTGCCTTTTAACTTTCTTGTGTTTCTTCTTCTTCTTGTCTGTCGTGGTGGTGGCTGAGCCGCTGTGGTTACTTGGGGTGGGGCTGTGGGAGCGCTGGCTGAGGGACAGACTGGCGCTGCCGCTTCGCCCTCTCTCAGGCTCAGAACCTTCACCTTCGCTGTAGTCGGGCACGAAAGCTGCCTCGTCTGTCTCGCGGCCGAGGTCGGAGCACAAACGCTGTCTCCTGGGCTCGGGGGCCCGACTTTCCTCTCGCCCTCCTCCACCTCTGACTTCTGCTGCTCTCTCCTCCTTCCCTGGAGCTACTCGCCCTTCCTCTCTTCCTCCACCTCGCCGCTCCTCTTCTCTTGCAGAAGCTCTTCCTTCTTCTCTCACTCCTCTCCCCTCTTCCCTCACGATTTTAATTTTGGTTGATTTGTCCAAGTTTGTCTGGCCCGTCCTACCACCCTTACCCTCTTCCCTTGTGGCTCTTCCCTTCTTCTCCTCCTTCACTGCTCCTTTCCTCTCTTCTCTTGTAGCATCCCGGGTTTCAGTCCTAATAGGCTTAGGTGCTTCCTGCTGCAGCTCTCTACCTCGAGGCCTCTGCAGCACTGGGGAAGGCTCCTTGGTTACACTAAGCTCATTTTCCTGGCCTTCTTCGTCATCTTCCCTCTCCCACTTGGAGCGGGGAGGAGGCTGAATGAGCGGTTCCTCCCTGGCCGGGCTGAGCACCGGGCTCAAGCTCGGGCTGCGTGCACGGGTTTTTACGGGGCTCGGTGGAGGCTGTTCTGCAGGTTTCGAAGGCAAACTCTTCTGGTCTTTCTCCGAGTCCTGCTTTGTTTCATGAGACGACCTTTTGTAAGGAAAAACAAGTTTTTAGAAAAGCTTAAACATCTCAATACGAGCAGATACGACACCACAGTTTAGACAATAGTACAATTTTCTTTGGGAAACACTTTTCTATCAAACTTGAGCTGCAACAACAGTTTATACTTGCTTCACCTTAAATTTATTTTTATGTCCACAAAATTTTAAAAAAAATTGAATAACTATCAATAATTAGACCCTAATCCTAAGATATTTTGTGTCTAATGTATTTTTACAAAGAACAAAAACAAAAATTACACAACTACACAAGTCATTTAATTCAATGTGAGTTTCACTGTGCCACTGAACTCATTACTTTGCTTTGGCAACACTAAAATAATGAGTTTTCCTAGCCCTCCCAAATAAACAGCTTTAGACTGATTACGTTTTTCAAACTCCTCTTCTGTTGCTAATGAACCGCTGACAGAAACAGATAGAAACAATTTAAATTCTCGTGCCATCCTAATGGAAACAACTTAAAGATGCAAATATCAGACGCATAAAATGAAGAGTGGAACAAAGTAAATAAACTACATAACATTTTGAAGTGAAAATTAAAGGCTGTATAAGGAGAAAAAAAAGAAAAGGCACTCACTTAGTGGAGCTTGTAATGTGGCCTGTCAGAGCCTTTCGGCTGATCCTGGGTTTGCTCTTTACAGCAGCCTCCTGAACGTCTTTGACCGCTTCCACGGAGGTGAGAGGAAAGAGGAAAGGTTCAATGAATGTGTAATTAGATAGCAAGACACAAAATCAAAGTTATCATTTCCTGCCATACACTCGACTCGTGCTTCAAATTACCTTCTCTGCGAGCAGCAGCTGGTTTCTCTCCAGAGGGAACGCTCCTCTCTGTTCTGTCCTTGGACGCACTCCTGGGTAATTAGAGAATATAATTACAACTATTAACAACTGTGTTTACAGACAGAACAAATGTATCATCGCGTCTTTCAGTCATGGATAAGGAGAAGCAGAAAAGCAAATGTAGTGACCTGTCAGGTTTAGCGGCTCTTTCTGAGCCCTCGCCCTTCTCCTTAGAAGATGCTCTTGGTTTCTCCTGATGGTCTGCCTGTCTCCTCGTGATGGCAGACTTCTCTCCGATCGTCATTTTATCCAGGCTGACAGATCTGCCTCCCCCGCTCGCGCCGCCTGAGTTTTTTCGTTCTGCCTTCGACGCCCTCTCACCCTCCGTGTCTCTCTCCGATGCAACCGCCACCTTTTGGGCGATTCTGTCCTTGTCTCGGTCTCTGTCAGACCCCTGACCTCTGTCTCTGTCTAAACCAGACCTCTCTCGCTCTCTGTCTGAACCAGACCTCTCTCGCTCTCTGTCTGAACCAGACCTCTCTCGCTCTCTGTCTGAACCAGACCTCTCTCGCTCTCTGTCTGAACCAGACCTCTCTCGCTCTCTGTCCACTCCAGAGCTTCTGTCCTGCTCTCTGTCTGAGATGTGCTGCCCCTCTCCGCCACTGCCAGGTCTCTCTCTGGAGACTCCCCTCTCCGCAGATGCAGAGCGCTCTTTTCTTCTAGCTACTTCTGCTGCACTACTGTGCCGGTCTGCTTCAGAAATGCTTGTGCCAGCTGATCGCTCTGAGATTGAGGCGTTCTTTTCGTGACCAGATGAAGTTTCATCCAAGGCCGCTGCCTCAGTGCTGCCTCTTCTCCCCATATCTCTGTTCAACTTGATTATTCTTACTGGCTTAACCTGCAGATGCAAAAACAAAATGTTCAAACGGAGTTAAATTAGGGGAAATCAGTAGGAAAAATACGTTTAACAAAAGTTTCTGAGGACCTACCTGAAGGTCCATTAGAGGTCTGATGGCTGCTCGATCCGTTTCACCCCGGCCAAGCTCGCGGCTCCCTGGATGCGGAAGGATACCAGGCCTGTCAGAGGAAGGTGGGAGTCTGTGGAGTGGGGGCTGATGAGGCAAATGCGAGTGGGACATGATATCCACTCCACCTCCTAGGCCATCTATTCTCCTCAGCTTTCCGGGAGGAGGTCCAAGTAAAGAGCGACCCTCCTCTCCCATCCTCCTCCGGTTGTCCACTGGGGATGAAGGTCGGGGGAGGAGTGGGAGACCGTGTTGATGGGGGTGAGGAAGGAGACCACCGCCCTGTGGAAGATTTTTTCTTCCCCGCATGTCATGGCTGGATCGGGGGCTGTCATGAAGCGGGGGATGAGGCAGAGGTTGGTTATGGGAGGACTGTGGAGGGGTCTTCACAAGTGAAGGCCTCACAACGGAGCTCTTACCCTTTTCTTTTTTAGAGGTAGTCGAGTTGTGGGTGTCTTCTGGTTTGGCTTTAACACTCTTTAAAGGTTTAACAGCTGAGGAGGAAGAGGAAGATGATGAGGGGTCTTTCTTTTTTGCCAAAACTCCTTCTCCGGTCTTTTTCTTCATTTTGTCCGGCTTTACCTTGACCGGCTCCGTCTTTGCTTTAGGCTTTACTTTCTGAACTTTGTCCTTCTTCGTTTTTTCAGATTGAGTTTTTGATGCAGACTTGGTTGAAGATTTAACAGATGAAGCAGTGCTCTTAGAGGGCGGGGCTTTAGATGACGCAGTGTTAACAGCAGGCCTTGAAGAGATGGGAGGTGTTTTTGTGTGTGACGGTACATCGTCCATGGGTTCGTCTCTGACCGGAGTGGCATCGCCTCTGTCCACCGGCTGTTGCGACGCCTCTGGTTCTTCTCCAGCTTTCTTCTTTTTTATCTTCTTTGTTTTCAGGACTTTAGTGCTGGACTTTGTCCCTGACGAGGAAGAGGACGGGGGATGGTGAGGTGGACCAGCTCTCTCCTCTCTCCCTCTTCTCCCTCTCCCCTGGGGTGAGTAATCTCTGGATAAAGGGGACAATCTGTCCCTCTCTCTGTCTCTGCTGCCATGACCTCTGTGATGCAGTGAAGGGTGTTGGCTATCGTATTCTTTGTAGTATTTGTTGTACCAGTCTACATACTCCTTTTCCCACTGGCGCCTTTCCCTTTCAAAGCGCTCGGGGCCTGCGGGACTCGGACCCTTCAGTTCATATGGTGGTAGCTCGCGTGGAGGTAGCTTTCGTCCGCCAGGGCTGCGGCTCCGGTATGCCCCAGGGGAGCGAGATCGTGACCTAGACCTGTAAGGCCCTTCTGGCCCCTCCCAGCCTCCTCCCCGGTAGGAGGGAGGAGATCGTGGTGAGCCAGAGCGACGGTACCCATAAGACCTCGAACGAGATCGGGACCTTGACCGTGAGCGTCCATAACTGCGTCCGTTACGTCTGGAATAAGGCGAGCGAGGATAGGACCTGCCATGGGATCGTGAACGAGAGCGGGATCGGCTCGGTGAATAAGAGTAAGACCTGGATCTGGATCTAGATCTTGATCTGGACCGAGAGCGCGAGTAAGGAGAGCGGCTAAATGGAGATCGACTGAATGACCTGGACCTGGAAGAAGAGAGTCGGGCAGGAAAAAGAAGGAATGAACAGAGTGAATGAAGGGTTGAAAGAAGGATTACGCAAAAATGCAACAAATGCCTTTAAAAGCTTTGTGCATAAACAAGTTTCGTTATGTAATAAATACCTGGAGTAAGATCGCTTTCTTCTCTTTGGTGCATTTCGGTATTTCATTAGCTCTTTGTGGAAGTCTTTAGTGAACTCATCCAGCTTGGAGGTAACCCTATGTAAACAAAATTAAACACTCAGAAACATTCCAGGTCGTCTCTTGTGGTGAAACTCCAAAATAAAATAACTGTTCACAATTGCAATCCTGAGTTATGTCTGGTGCTACATGGTTTTCACATGTGCCACCACAGTCTGTCGTTAGACCCCTAAAACAAAAAGAACCCACTCACTTGTCCTGTCTGTGATGCCTTGGCCTGTAGAAGTCTTCCTTACAGAGAGGTGGCTGTGGGAGGGTGGGTGGAAGAGGGACTAGAGGGGGCTGGGTACCAGGGGGAACCCAGGGGGGGTTGAGAACTGTTGGTCCAGGGGGATAAACAGGCTGGGGCTGGTAACTCATAGCAGGAGGAGGAATAAGGCCAGGACCAGCACTGTATGGAGGAGGGTAAGCCTGAGGTGGAGGTGGATACAGGGCTGGAGATGGGTACACCTGAGGACTAGGTACAGGAGGTGGAGCTGTGTGCAGGCGACTGGAGGGGTGCTCTCCTCTACTTCGGTACCTGTAAAGATGTACACAAAAGACTTTACAGAACTGATGTTACATCACAAACACTTCACAGTTCATAGTGCATAAGCAAGATTTACCAGTGTCTGCCACCTCCGCCTGCTGCTGCTGGTGCTGCTACTGCTCCTACTCTGTGAGAGTGATTTGTCCGTGAATGGTGACCTAAAAGAGCAGAGAGCAGGCAGGCTGTTAGTTGCCAAATGTCTTCCCTTTAAGCTCATCAGATCTGCTTAAATGAATAAATTGATCTTCTGACCTGACTGATGAGATGGTCTTGTAGGTGGCAGTTGGCCAATCACTGGTAAAGTGTAGCTCTGTGGGAGAAATTATGGGGTTTTTTTAAAAAGAGAGAGAGAAAGAGAAAAAAGGTTAACATGATGAAAAACCTATGTTTTGGTGCTCTAACTAACATAACCTCGCAAACAAGTCACTATTCAGGAAGGACCCACCTGTGAGCCACTTTCTGAGGGTCCTGATGAATCAGTTGTCCCTTTAGGTTCTGGACGCGTCTCCCTGAAACACAAATAGAGACAGTGTCTGGCAAGAAAGGCTTCTTTGAACTGAATTTTTCATGGAATATCTCAGTGTAAACTTACCCTGGTGGGGGTGGTTCACCCTGGTCGGTGGAGTTGGTCGAGTGCATAGGAGAACGGCGATCAACAGCCGGTGCAGGGACTGGCGAAGCTTCTTTTTCCTCGACAATAGAAGCAGCAGCAGGGGAAGGAGAAGCAGGCGGTGGAGTAGACGCAGCAGGTGGTGCAGGAGAAGGAATAGAAGGAGCAGGTGCAGTAGGTGGGGCCTGTGTTTGAGGGGCCGTGGTGGTTGGTACATTTGTAGGAGGTGGTTGAGTGACATTGGCCAGCAGCGGGTCCTGCTGTCTCGAGTGCAGAGGCCTGACCAGCTGTGGCCGCGGTGGAGGCGGAGCTGTGTGTTGGGCCTGCTTGCGCCCATGTTTGGTGTATCCTGTCTCATTCTTAAAGTTGTTTACAGCCTACATAAGAAGGCAAACACATAATCCAGCACTTACAAAAACAGTCAAATTAAACTAATACCACATCAGACTGCAAACGTTTGAAAGCACTACCTGTCGAAGAAACTTGTTGGCAATGAGATTATCAGGTGACACATCTGACTGTTTGCACGTGAAGCAGATGTGCTCCTCTGAGTCCAACAGGGCAGTCCTAATACCTGAAAACAGACGGATCTTATTTAGACAAAAGCTCACGCACACACACAAAAAAAAAAAAATCACTTAAAATCTTTTTTTATCGTCTACATTTTGAGAACTCACAGTCATCGCAGTAGCTGTTTCCACAGCAAGGTATGACTACGGCATCTGTCATCAGGTCATTGCAGATCGGACACAGGAGCTCATCAGGGATTGGATCGTTTTCATCCTCAGATGACGACTGTTCATGTGGAACAAATGGAGGGCGCTCCTTCTTTCCCTGTGCGTATGCTTCCCTGTTAACAAAACAAATGCACCAGCAATATGGATAATTACCAACTAAGACATAACTTAATGTGCTATAAAGTGTATATGAAACGCCATGTGTAGGCGTATGTCAGTGATTGGCACGTACGCATCTATAGCAGGTATGGCGTATTCTCCTGTGCTGGTTAACATGGCTCCCTTGGCACCTGGCTCTGCTTTCACCATGAAGCTCTGTGGTATCCCCTTACTAATTCGTACTGGCTTGGGACCCTCCACACTTTTATCCTGAACCTCAAAATGTAAAAAGGCAAAAAAAGAAAACCCAAAACAACAAAAATTAACATTAACCAAAACATGACGGTTACTTTTTTAGACGTTACACAACAATGTTGTAAAATATAGCAACACAGACAAAGATCAAACAATACTGTTAATTACCATTAGCATGGGGCACTGTCGAATGTAGTGACCGGCCTTTCCACAACGAAAGCAGGTGTAGTGAGCAGGTGGAGGTCCGACTGCCTTCTTGGAGTAACTGGAGGCACAAGTTACAGAGTTAAACACACGCCCAGCTAGACAATGAATTGAAATACACATTACATGCTTCATTTTGAATTTAATTAGATGCTCAAGTGTGGCGATTGTATACTAACTGTATTGGATCATATTCGTGATTCGACTGAGTCATCATGGCTTTAATCTTGTCCTCCTCGGATGCATTTGCGTCAACCAGGTTAGCAGTCTAAAACATTGATTTAGAAGAGATATAAGAATCAGAACAATGTCAACCCCTCAAGAAAAAACCAAAAAAAACAACCCATCTTTTTAGCTTTTCTGGCGTTACAGCAAGCATACACAGAAACAGTACCTTCGCAAGTTGGGCGAACGACAACGAAGGAGAAGAGTCCGTCTGCAGGAGAATCAGAGCACATATATTAAAAGGTATTAACATGATAGATTTTAGACACACTGGAAGACAAGAGCCCCGACAGTTCCCCACCACATCTGTGACCAATCCCTTAGAGCCTCCGTTTGTTTCTTCAAACAAAATTAGCACCTCTGTTTAGCCTCCAAAGTGCCTGACAAAGGTAATGCACGAGTAGCAATTAACAAAAGAAATAAAAAAAATCAACACGTGGATTACAAGTGGTGCGTGCCGTTTTAAGTCCAACTCCTCTAAATAGTCAGCAAATCTAGAAGGAAAAAAAACTAATACTCTGAAAGCCTCTAAGCTTGTGTCTTTTCAGAGATTTTTTACATGGATGAGATCTTTGGGGGGGAATAGAGTAAAATACAAATACCCAAAAAACACACAGCGATGTGATGCAAACTCCATACTGAATGTATTATCTACTGCCTTTGCAAAGCAACAAAAGTATTACAGCACCAAAAAAATTTAAATGAGATTGTGCGCTTTAGTCGCATGTTTAAGAACTCATGACGAGACAGAAAATTGTAAAAACATCTACTTTTGCTGTTCTTTAGCATATGCAAGTCTTCCGAGCCTTTAACTATGGTAATGTCCAAGAGCTTCTGCTTAAACACATCACGCCTCCTTAAGTATTTGGGGCTTATCAGCAAATACTACCAACACATCCCTCTAAATCCTATATCCAAAGCTTCTTCTGCAGTGGGTAGCAGAGGGCAATTTTCTCAAAGGAATACTTGACATTTAATTTAAGTATGCAGTTTCCCCTCACTAGGGCACAGTGATTTAAGTTTTTGCACCAGCTTGTCAAACGAAGTTGTCACAAATATTCAAAACTCATCAAAAAGTTCAAGAATGCTTTCTGTAAACTAATGAGCTAGCAAGGAGCAGAGCCAACCTATTAAAAAAAAAAAAATGCAGACACAGGAAGCTGTCAAGTATGTAGAGCTGATAAGGCACAAGTGTAGAGATCTTTCTGTTGAGGGGGTGGGTGAAATAAAAAATGCCTGGTGGAAGGAAAATGAAGTAACCGCTGTTGTCACTTATTCTCTTAACCTGTTCCCTTTAACAGCCCTACAACACCACCAACGTCACGACAGAAAGCGGAGGAGGGATGGTTCTGTCAAGAGTGGACAAAGGGTCACATTTTACACCCACATAAAAAATTTGATCTCTCTTCTTTTTTTAAGTAATAAAGGCTAAATGTTAGTAAACAAAAAAAGCCAGCAGGGTGGGATATCCATCATGATAAGCAGGCTCAGAGGAAACACTGGGTATTGCAGAAAGCTGTGGAGGGAACACACAGGGATCTGGTGCAAGCGGTTCTGACACTGAACCACTCAACAACTTTATTGACAGGGTCTGCAGCTTACAGCTTACAGGACACACTACACCAGCATACTTTGCACTGCAGCAACCATGGAAGGATATTTACTGATACTGTGTCTTAGCACAGTGTGGTCTAGCTTCGTAATGATCCCCCCCAAAAAACCACAGTTTTGTAAAAAACAAACAAAAAAACAAACAAAAACACACTTTGAACTGGTTTCCTTGCACAAGAGGCACTGAGGAATCTGGCTAGATTCAGTGTATCTCAGCACAGCAATGTAAATGCGAGCCTTCAAAGTTTAAGGGTTATGTGCAGTCCATATTCAGTGCAGAACAGAACATCTTCATGATTAAATTGTACAGGACAAAATAAATGACAGAAGTTTTGACTTAACAAAATATCTGAGAATGTGTATGTTTAGCAGGTTAAGCTCATAAAATGAATAAGAGTCAGTGGCAAATCTATTCCACTCATTATGTAAGATAAGTTTATATAAATTAATCACACTTTCCTTCTTTGGGTTTATAAACCACAGAAAATATTTTCACAGAAAATAAATGACAATGTATTATGAATACAAAAATACCATACTTCCTTTTACAAACCCCTTCAAAACATTTGCCTGGCATAAATCAGGCTACATAACCATTTCATTATGAAATACAGTCATTAACAGTTTAAATTGCTTGCCATGTTAATTATCAACAGTTTCAGTTCAGAGCATTACAAAAACATGGTGGCTAGTCTGTTGTTTCTCTTAGCGGCCTCATCTCATTCACACAGTGTACTTTTAATTTGTTCATTTCAAAATAAAAAAAAAAGGCAGACAACCCGGGTTTTTAGAGAGAAACAACAAACTACTTTAACCTTAGTGACTCCAGGAAACCCTCAAAAAAAGACATCAAATAACACACAGAGGTCGAGAGCTCAACACAAATGTAGCCAACACACAGTGAACAGAAGATACAACTTTATCATTGTTGACAGGATGTTCTTGAGAAAGGTGACTAAAGCCAGAAAGAAGGGGGCGAGAGAGAGACAGAGGGGTGAGGAAGGAGAGTGTGTTGTTTTTGGGTTTTGTTTTACATACGGGTCTAGGAGGTCCCACCACAGCTGTGTCAGAACGATCTCTGCGGAAAACAGAAAAAAAGTAGTAAGCTACTGGCACAAAAGGAACAAACATAACCTAGAGATTTCTCTATCATTTAAAATCCACTGGTGACTACACTGTAATCATGACTCAGGCTGCAACGTTAGATTTTATGTATACATACACAATGAACGTCCTGCCAGCAGGTTTTACTCCACCAATCGGGGTGCGGCGGACGATCACAGACGAGTGTTTTGGGATGTGGGCTTCATCGTCTGTGTATTCTGTGAAACACCACACAGAACAGAAATCCAATGAGTTTACAAAATATTTATGAAATACAGAAAAATCCCAGTATTTACAGCTTATGCGATCCCAGGGCTTCAACTAAGGCTGAATAGCTGTGACAGTTAAAATAAGCACTAAATAATGACAAAGCCTTTATAAAAATAGACATTAAAAGCTCGTTCTCAAATATTAGATTGGAGGTTCAGTGTACATGAAACTGCTTGGGACAAATAAAGTAAATCCTAGAATGTCAAACTGTTTTAAAGAAATTATTAGAGGCATGTTGTAGATCCCAATGGATTTGTACATATTCTAGCCCTGTTTGTGTTTTCCCAGCAAAAGCCCTATACCTAGATATCATGCGCTGCCTCTTCCCAAAGTATCTGATTATGCTTCTCCCATAATGTAAAGAGTCAGCTCATGGCGTACCTTCTCGAGTCTGCGCATTGGTGATCTGCAGGTCGCAGTCTGTGGCCTTGAGCCGTTCCCGGGCCATAATCTGCCTTTTAAGCTCGCTGAGAGTGATATGCAGCCCATCGAAAGTGACTGTATTATAGTCCAGTTTGGAAGAAAACTTATAGTGAACACACGACATTTTTTTTTGTTTTGTTTGGATTTCTCTCTCTCTTTTTTTTTTAAACAAGTCTAAGCACTTATCAAGTTAAGAACAAAGAAAAAAAAACACAGGCCTGGTATAACAAAATGAAAGCGTCAACACTGAACACAGGAGGCTAAATCTGGTGACTTTAATGGGTAAACCTTCTGTATTATTCGCTGAAACACTGGACAAAGAAAGGACTAATATGGGGAAAAGGTTGAGCTCGCAGATGACGACACAGTCATTATTACTGGAAATGAAAAATAATCGAGCAGCGAGGCCAAAGCGCCATGGAGCGGCGCCGTGTGCCTCTTCAGTTCTTTAAAGTCCAAGAAAATACAACAAGGTGCCACCAAATCCAAAAGAGTCCATGCAGCACAGTGTGAATATGTTACATGGGTAAATGAGGTCAAGTCCGTCGTGAATTGTCCTTGCTGGAAAACCCGGTCAGCCGCACTGCAGCTAGCAGCGGGCCTGGGGCTTCCCCAGTCCTCGCGGTAGTGTTTTGCCTTTTCGGTACAGTTTGTAATTTATAGAAACAAAACACCACCGAGCTCCACAAAAAGTCCACAAAACTGCGTGAAATGCTCCACGGCCAGTCCACAGGAGTCACACTACTGTTTAGACCCCTCCGAAAAGGTTAATCTTAAATCGAAATGTTCCGTGTAAATGTTAAGCTAATGTCAAGGCTAACATGCGACACCTCGAGATTAGCTAACGCAACTCAACACAACATGAAAGCAGGCCTAACAAAAGCTAACGGCTAACGCTGCTATTGCTGACAATGGTGTCACGCTAAACTTTGGGGCAAAAATCCACCGTCTGCAGTCAGGACGAAAAGGTTCCTCTTCACTCCACGGTTATGTCCCACCACAGAAAATAAAGTTTTGAATCCGGATGATTCTTCAGTGTAAATCCATTAAATCCATGTCGCTGATCCCAGACGATCGTCTCCTCGCTGTTTCATCAAAATGGCGCTGGACGGAACCGGATGTCGTCAGTGTCTGCTTCTTCTTTGAGGCAATGAAAAGTGGCAGCTGCGGCGTTGCATTTTACTGCCACCCTCAGCTTTTATTGCTCAAAAAAGTTAACTGAGTGAAACCCCACAATATCTGTGCACTAATCATTTAATTTTCGTAATATTGCGCTATTTCACAAGAGCCTGTCGTCTCAAGACACTTTATATTTTAAGATAAAGAAAGACACCAAAAATAATATATAAAACCCCAAAACAACAACAATCACACTACCCCCTATGAACAAACACTTGGACAGTGGAAAGGAAAAAGTCAATTTAACAGGAAGAAATCTCTGGCCGAATCGGTCACCTGAGTTAGGAGTGAGGGGAGGAAGACGGGACAATAAAGATGGCTGGATGCTGGGCAACTGGTATTTGTAGATGGATGGATTTTGTGTTTTAAATTGTAACTTTAACTGATTGTTAGTTCATGGCAATTATACATTAGTGCACTAAAGTTTTATTGATAATTAATATACATTTTGGTTATATTACATGTATTTAAATTCATTTTAAACCAATGTCATTTAAAACAAAATAACCATTTCATATGTGTATGGAAACCTGTTTCAGTCACTAAAAAAAGTCACACCCTTACACTGTACAATTAATTTGTTAGAAATAATATTAAATAATGTAATATGAACTTGAAACTCTTTACCACTTTACCATCCATCCTCTCGAGAATCAGTTGTTTTTGTCTTTATTGTATAAAACTGTAAAGTATTGTTTTATACAATATATTCTATGCAGCAAGGAGATGTTTCAGAGATTTCTTTTAAAGTTTGTACCTCTAATTTTAAGATACCTTGCTTGACATTTTGCAAAAATAACCCTTTAATTTAGATTTACCTTTGCCTGGGAATTTTTTTTTAATTTATTCATTGTATTTGTTTTGTTTCTTCAGTGGTGGAAAAATATCAGATCCTGATGACTTTAAGCAGTACCTTTATTTTGCTGATTCATCCCATTTCCTGTAAAACACAGTAGAAATGTTTTTGTGCTTCAGGTCTTCATAAATAACCAATGATGTCCTGATACGAATGCTAGTGTTAAAGAGGAAAGGCCAGTGGTGACATTTTTGGGATGTTGTTGTAAAGTCTGAAGGAAACTGAAACATATTACACATACCTCACAGCAAGTTGTGATCTTAATATAGTAGTGACTGAAAGTTCCCATTTCAATGAGAGAAAAGCAACGGCTTCACAAAGCTTGCTGCTCTATTTATAACCCATTCTTTAATTAAGAGCCTCGAGTGCACCTCCTCAGAGAAAAGTAGTAGGAAAAAAAAAAGTTGGTTCGTCAGTTCTTTTGATATGCCAAACATTTTAGTGACTTTTAGCGCACTCCTTTGGTTTTACAGATTGTGATCAAACTTGTTTCGTTTAATTTAATCAGCAGACAAAACCAACCAATCCAGCTATAATATTAAGCCTACTCGGCTCTCACTTCAACAGTTATATATAAAAATTGGTCTGCTGAAATTTTCAATAGATTCTTGTCCATTCTTGACTCTTGACCTTTTTTACCATGATTTCTGTAGAGTATTGCCCAAGAAATGTAAATCTTGATGTTAGCTGGCCTGATGTTATCAGTCTCTTTGGCTTCACCATTCTCCTTTCAGACACTGCAGGCTGGTCTCTGCTGGTAATTTATTCATTAACTTAACTTTTGTTTGCTTAGTAACTAAATCATATTGAAGCTTTCTGATTAGAGGCTCCAGTCTGTTTGAGGCATTAGTTTGAATCCTTTGTTTGCACTTTTTTTTTTTTTACTTTTAGTAAAAATATTTGAAATACTACTTAAATACTTCCATATGGATCCTTGGACAGTAGACTCTGTGCAGTGTAGTAGCGATAAATAGCTTGTGGAGCTGAAACAGTAGCCGAAGTAGTCAGTTGTGCTTTCAGGTAATTTCTTGTGTGAGCGTATTCATAACCTACCTTGAATTCTAGCCTGAATCCCGTTGCTGCCATGGTAACACCTGAGGTTTCTCAGACGTGTGTCTGTTTGTGCTGCCCTGCCATCAGATGTAACGGAGCTAATTCATGCATGTTCAGGCACAATAAGGCCCTGATATTACTCAGCACAGGAGAGGTCACCTTTTTTTGATAAACTGTTTTTGTTTATCAGTATTGTTCAAACCTTTGCTTCTGTGCTGGGTTGTGTTTGAATATTCTCTTAGTTTCTCTTGCAAATGCCAGATGCCAGAAACTGAGATGTCCTGTACAATTTTAAAAAAGCACCTTTTGTGATGTGAGTTTTGAAGCTTTCTTTAAGGCATATAGAAAGTGGCATAACCATGAGGGCAGACCCTTTCAGTGGGCTTATGCACGCTCACATGCTACAAAAACTCACTCAGCCACACAATTAGACACATGGAGAGACAGAGAGAGTTCGAATGCACTTAATGGGGTTTCGATCTTCTGCAATAGGTCCACAAAAAATGAGGCTACAGGAACAGGACATTCATTCATTCATTCTCAGTTGCTTTCATGCGTTTTGTATTTTCTGTAAATGTTTCTATTTCCTCACGGGCACCTCTCCCTTTCTGTCTCTCTATCTGACTGACTATTACTACACACACACTCACAAAAACTGAGACAAATCTATTTTTTAAAAGTTCAGTTTTTGTTTGCTTTGATTTTTCCTCCGAGTGTCAAATATACAGATCAGCTGGTTGCTTGAACTGAAACGATAAGTGAATTAACTGCACAACATTCTGCAACTATTTAAATCATCGATGGACCATTTTTAAAATTGTTCCAGTAAAAAACGACAAGGTCTCTCTGATTTCAACATCTCAAACAGCTTTATTTTCTTGCTTTGTTTCATCAGGAGATGCAATCGTTAAGTTCTGCGGTGCCAGCTTGTGAACCATAACCTGATTTAAATGTGACACATCTTCCCCATTAGGGCATGTCTTTGGGCAGTGCTGCAAGCCTACAGCTCCTATTTTAAACCCTTCCCTGCACGCCCTGTTCTGACCACTTCAACTTTTCTTTCAACAGTGCATGTTGGATCTCCTCCACCATGTCAAAATGCTGACACCTTAGCTTATATATAATTATGTGAAAAATGAAAAAGTTGCAGCTAGTTGCAGATTGAAGACTGGAAGCAACCAGTTCAGGTTGATTCCACCAGATATACTCTATTGGACGCTTCAGGTTCTAGAGTAGAGCTTCGCACTGAAGTTCTCATCCCGGATTTCATTCTGAATTAGTGCAAGCCCCTGCAAATATCTTAAGAAATAACTATCATTCTAATCCGATGCACTGCCTTCATGTGGGGAACTTTCACTCCAAACTGTTCCTTGCACTGGTGGAGCCTATTCAGCTTGTCATGGGGCAAGAGTTTGAGGAGACCATGAACAGGTTGCTAATCTGCCACAGGGGGTAACACAGAGAGACTGACAAATCAGAATTTAACATGCACATCTTTGGACTGTTGGAGGAAACGTGAGCACTCAGAGTCACAGGGACAACATGCAAACTCCGCAGAGAAAGGCCCCAGCCAGTGGATTCAAACCCAGGACCTTTTTCTGTGCAAACCACTGAACCACATAATGCACCGCCCATTTAATTCCAGAGCTGCAGAAGGAGCAGACTTGAAGGGGAGATTGGCTAAATTTAAACCAGACATGGTTTCTGCTTTTAATGGTTGGAGTAACTGGACTTTCTGATTGCACCCCAAGTTATATCCTGGCAACACCAGGATATAACTTGGGGTGCAATTGTTGACTGTTGCTGACTGTTGGACTGACTCTGGGAGATTGTAATGGCAGTTTTCCCACTATTTCTTGACTGAAGAGTTCATAAAAAAATATTTGGCAGGCTAAGCCCTGCACTTGTCTACAATGTCTCTCTTTTGCAAGCAAGAACATGAGAAAGCTTATTCTCCTCCGACTAACGTTCAGCCTTACAGGGACTCTCTTCTTAGACAGGTGTGGTCCTCCTGTTGGAAGCGCAGTTTCCAGGCAGCATCTCTGTGTTGTTGTGAGCAGCTGCAGCTGTTAAATGATCCACAGCCATGTCTATCTTACTGTTTTTGAGAGGCGAGGTTAAAGCGTAGAGCATGAACTCTGAGCCCACTGACACTGGTTTCGGCAAACCTGCCATGGTGGTGACTTTAGATTCAGCGGAGATGGACGGCTCCCGGTCACGGCTGAGTGATGCTCGGAAGGAGTGCGGGTCCCCTGCGCTGTGGTTGCTCCTGTAACTGTACCGGCGGCTGCGGTTCTGATAGTAACGGTTGCGGTAATACGATGAGCTTCGAGAGATGGGCGGCTTCATGAGCGAAGGCCGGCCCTTAGTGCGCAACTGTCTGTGTTTTTCTATGAACACATGCACTGCCAGGACGCCCACCATCTCAGCCAGCACAAAGGACAGAGCTCCGAAATAAAAGGACCAGCCGTAGGAGTAGCTCTTCTTGTTGTCGCTCTGGCTGGGGTCACCTGAGTTGGCTGATATGTACACAATGATGCCAATGATGTTACTGAGACCTGCAGTAGTGTTCATAGAGATGAAGAGGGTCAGTCAGATGTTTATTTGTGGAGGAATTTTTGCAGTTGACTGACACGCTACATTCTATGGAGGACTAAAAGTGCAAAAATGTAAATTTAATTAGTTAAATTAAAAAAAATTAAAGACACCAGTTAAATGCACCAGAAATAACAATAATGGTTAAAAAATGCTGAATAAATACAATAAGTAATTAAATATGATACCAATTCTTGTTTCTATTTGATTTTCTTATTTTTTTGTATTTTTGTTACCTTTAAATGAATTTCCATTTATTTCCATTATTTTTATTTTATTGTGTTTTAAAAAAAAATGTTTTATTTCCTTTTGCTGTTAATATTACTTTTGATGAATTTAATGATAGAGAATTATTGAGTCGTTCAATCATTATTTATTTTTGGCCCTTTTGATCCTCCATACAACAAGAAAGTACAACCATTAAAACACCTGAAGAAAATACTTTTTTTTAAAAAAGAAAAAAAAGAAAAAATACCAGAAAGACTAACATAGAAAAACCTAATTAATAACAGTAAAAAAAAAAAAAGGGGGGGGGGGGGGTATACATAAAATCTAACATCACTGACAAAAAGCTTTTAATTCTGTGTTTCAGAATTAATAAGGGACTGAATGAAGAGCCACAATAATAATCATGCTGCTGAAACAACTCTGTGTGTCTGACCTGCAGAGACAAAGAGTATACCCGCAGTGAGAATGACATTATAGCGTGACTTGTAGAACTCGCTGGCAGCTACGCAGACACCCCCAAGAAATAATAACCCCACACTGAGGATGGGGAAGAGGCTGGAGGCTCGTACCGCTCCTGTGCAGAGGACAGGAGAACGAGGGTATTAAGACACCACGCAAATACCTCACACTGTCATCACAGCTGTTAAAAGTTCATGCAATTATTTGAGACCCACGCAGTAAGTATTCAGCAGCGTCCTGCTCGTAGTCTGCATCGTCAGGAAAGTGATCGATGTCCTTGCAAACACCCCGAAATGTCCCTGAAAACAGAAAATCAGACAATTACATCATTTTGTAACAAAAGTTGCTCAGCTTTGTCATTTTCCCCTGTCTCCCTCTTCTTCTGTACTTGATGCAAATGTAAAATATGCACAGGTATCTTCTCAGGTCGGTTTTTACTCAACCTGTCCACCTTCTAACCGTTTAACATGAATCAGTGCCCTCTTGTGGCCCTTTACTGTGTTTATATTGTGCTTGTGAGTTATGAGCATGCCCAAAGAGTCACTTTATGGCTTCACTTGTTCAGCCTATCAGATTTTAAACCTGGAGGACACAGTGTTGCAGTGGCTGTCCACACTCACTCATGTCATGTGATCACTTTTAGTTTTAGCTTGTCTCAAGTGAAAAGACAAATATTCCACTATCGCTCAACGCTACTGTATATGGCACAGACAGATAATAACCCTCGTAAGCCGTGAAGGCTCTGATGCATTATAATGATGCCTGGAAATACAAACATCAGCCTTTGTAACCTTTGGCCGCGAGATGCCTTTTAGTATTTGCGCACACAGGATCGTATTGACAAATGTGTCCCTGTGAGCCCGCCCTGATTGACCAGTATCGATGATGTGGCTCGGTCCCCATGGTTACCAAAACAAAACTCATTCATTAACAACAGATAAGCTGCGGCGAATAGGGCTGAGAGAAAAGATGTGAGGTGTAAAGTTATTCAAATTATTGTCACATTAGAAACAAGAGATCAGATCATCTGTCTCCATCTGGCTCAACAACAAATTTGTCTCTGAGCGCTTTTTTCGTGCATCACGATTATCTTCATCTATCTGCCTGTTTATGGCTTTTTTTTGCAATGCAGGCAAACTGACCAACACGCAGTCACACCAGACTGTTAAAGCACTGATGACCTCTGCATGCTCTGTTTCCTCTCCATTAAACCTTTTTTAGGTTGGCTTGGTTTTACAGGCGGCAGGGGCAGCAGCAGAGGGAGGGGATGCAAGGGAAGTGGGAAGGAAATCGAAAAGCCAAGCATTTTCTCTTCATTCAGAAACTTAGCAAAGCAAAACAGAACCAAGGATATAGGGTGAGAGAAGTATTGGTAGTGCTATTAAAGAGAAATGAATAATTAAAAATGTCATTTCTATCCATCATATAGCCAGGACTAAACCTTCTCTATAGTCTTCTTTAAGATGTGTCCTCATGACACCAGCAAACAATCAAAATCATCTGCACAGTGCAAGTAAAAAATAGTTTTTACATATTAGTCACATATTTATAGTTACAATCACTATAACAGGGTATTTTTATGTCGGATTTCTACTTTTCGTGATACAGAATATAAATACTCCACTCAACTGTTGAGTGCAGAACATTTTCAGGTCTGTAATACTATTACTATGTTGTAATACTTTGTAATAGTATTACTATGTAGCTGCTGTTGTATGATTTATCGATGTAGCAATTATCACCCGATAGAGAAACATGATGCACAGCTTTGTTTATATATTCAGCCCGTTAGAGACCTGCTTGTAAGAACCGACAGTGTTATTGCTATTTAATATTGAGTTGCCCATTTATATCCTATTTAATTTATTAGATTAACAAGTCATAGTCACATAAACACACCATAGTGCATATTTACTATGTTTAGATTGACCATTTTTGTTGTGTTTCACTCTGGGCTGTTTTATAAGCTTCTAATGTGAAACCACATGCAGGTGTAGTGTGACTCCCACCCTCTGTGCAGCAGGTCCTCCACAGACCGGAGTGGGTCAGGACCTCTTCGTTCTTGCGGACCGTCTCGTTGTCGCTCAGGGTCTTAGAGCGGCACACCCCTCGGGAGTACAGCCAATAGTCCGTTCCCACGGCGATGGTCATGAGGCTGAAGGCACAGAAAGCCCCTGCTGTGGTCAGAAGCATCAGCACACCCCGGTTAAACACCCTCATGTCTCCTCCTCCCTCTGAGGACCGAGTCTGGCAGAGTTTAGAGGTTGTTCAAAACTTTCCCTCTGTGTCTGATCTTTGAGTTGATCCAGGAAGGAAACTCCGAGCACATCTTCTGCCGCCCCATTTTCCTCTAAACTATAAAACTTTGTTCACAAAGATGTTTCCATGTTAAAGGCACAGAAGCTTGATGTCATCTTGTTGGCTGTGCAGAACAAGTAAAGAAACGGCGCTGAAAGTTGGAGGAAATGATAGAGGAAAGTAGTCTGGAGAAAATGGCATCAGCGGCATGTTTCTCGACTCGTTCTAGTTTGTTGTAGCCCAACTCTGCACGGGCTCAGTCTGCAGAATGACCCCGCCTGTCTGATTGCATGTGTGTGTGCATTTGTCCGTGTGTGTGTGTGTCCCTGTCACTAAGAATAGCACAGGCTTCATGCAAACCAGTTCATAGTCCACCAGGTCAGCACCATGGAGAGCAGCAAGAGAGCAGAAAGTAGTGCGCATTATTTTCTGGCAAAGACACAATAAAACCTTTAACTCAGCCTAAAAACACTTCAATTTAGAACTGCAAAAAGGCAACTTTACATTTTAAATTCAGTCTTAAAGTGGAGATAAGTGCCCGTGAACATTACAGCAGAGCTTCTTTGGTCTCTCTCCTCTTTAGCCTGTAGGATGCAACATCCATGTTTTTGAAAAAATATAAAAATTAGCAAATTTTGATTAATCTGACCAGAGAACGGTTTTCCACTTTGCCTCAGTGCATTTTAAGTGAGTATCGGTTCAGAAAAGATGGAGACGTTTCTGGATCATGCTCACATGTGGCTTCTTCTTTGTATGATTGAGCTTTAAGCAGCATTACTGGATTATAAAATGAACTGTGTTCACAGATGTCGCTTTCAGGAAGTGTTCCTGAGCCCATGCAGTGATTTTAATGTCATTCCTGTTTTGATTTCAGTGCTGCTTGAGGGCTCAAAGATCACAGGCATCCAATATCGATTTTCTGCCTTGTCTCCTGCACACAGCAAGATTTCCTCCAGATTCTCGGACTCTTTTGATGATATTATGAAATATAGATGATGAAATAAGTCTAAGTCTTCACAACCGTTCACTGAGGAACATTCTGAAACTCTTTGCAGATTGAACCTCTACCCATCTTTAGATCTGAGAAACTCTTCCTCTCTACCGTTTCAGATAAGATAAGATAACCTTTATTAGTCCCACACGTGGGAAATTTGTTTTCCTTTTTATACCCAATAGTCTTACTGACCTGTTTCCAGTTAACCCAATTAACTGCAAAATATTTCCTTTTAGAACCACTTACTTTTCCTTCCCCAACTCCTCTGAGACATGTTGTTGCAATCAAAATTTTAACAGCAAATTTTCTCAATTCAAACATTTGATGTGTTTTCCATTTTATATTGTGACTAAAATATGAGATTTACGCAATGACAGGAGTCACCGCCTCCTTTCAAATTTAGGATCTAAATTCATCTCTTATATAAAGTCTTGGTCATTGTTACAGTCATGGTAAAAAGAAGAGCACAAACTGTCACTTTTTAGATTTTACATATGAGGATATGAGAAGGAAAATAATTTGAAAAATTTAAATACAACCTCAAACAAACAAGAACACATGACATATTACACTGTGTAGTTATTTAACAAAAATTAAGCCATAATTTTAGAAGCACTCTGTGGGAAGAAAACGTATCAGCGTAAGGAGCGGCCAGGTGCTGCTATTCAAATGCACTTGATTAAACGATCAGCAACAAGTGCGAACACTTCTACCAAAGCAGACGTTTGGCAGTCTGCTGCTCTGGAGCATCAGCAATGATGTTAGGGAAGCATCTGTGGCTGTCTATCAATCTGGGAAGGGTCATAAGGAAGAGGTCAGCAAAGAAAAAGTTGGATAATTAGGGAGATGAAGAAGGAGTTCTGGGAGGCTAGGTGTACAGCAAAGAGAGAGATGACAAAGGAAAAGGCTTGTAGTGAGTTGTGAGGCTGGACACTAAGAAAGGGAGAGGCAGAGGAAGGATGTGATAGAGATGGAAATGTACTAAGAAGTGAAGAGAGTGTGTTGAGAAGGTGGAAGGTGTGCGTTGAGGGTTTCATGAATAAAGTAAAAGAGGAGGATAAATGTAGGATAGCGAAAAGTGCAGACAGAATGGGGAGTGTCAGGGGTGTATCCTGACAGAAGGATAAAGAGTAAAAGGGAAGTTCAGGTTGAGCTGTTTGGAGACAAAGTTAAAGAGGGAAGTTTGGACCTGTGAAGAGGAGGGATGGTCGATGTTTAAGAATCAGAGGAGGGTCATGATGTAATGAAGGAGGACGGGCAGAGTATTGGTGTGACAGAGGACCCCTAAAGGGAACAACTGAAAGATGAAGCAGCCACATTTGGTGAAAACCAATCAGCACAAACATCTCATATCACCCGTCAAGCACGGTGGTGGAGGAGTGAGCATTTGGGCTTGTTTTGCAGCATCAGGACTCAGGCGCCTTTCTAGTTATTGAATCAACCATGAACTCCTCTGCGTACTAAAGTATTCTAGACTCAAATGCGAGGCCATCTCTCTGATAGCTAAAGCTCGACTGAAATCAAGATCTGCAACAGGACAATGATCCAATGAAAAGGAAAAAGTATACTTTCTCTGTGCCATGACTGTATGTATGCTGTACCAATAATGCATAATCAGGTAGAAAAAAAAACATTTTGAAAACACTTTTAAATAGACAGACAGAACTCTCATGGGGCTTTTTCTTTGGCCAGGTTTACTCATTACATGTCCTTTAATATTAATATTGTCATCAGTATTCACTCCACAAGCATATCATACAAGTGATTAAAAGAATAAATGAGGATGTGACTATTTAAGGCTTTGCAAAGTGAGTGGCCATGTGTGTGAAGAAGCAAAAGCAATCAACCCCAACCAACGAGCTTCCTCGCTGTAAAATGTTTTGTTATGATCAATCACTGTTTCAGCTTCTCGACTAAACCGCACATTATTATATATATGTCATTGGTGAACTTGCACAGCAGGCCTTTGAACACAGTGTTTCTGTTGAGAAGTTAAATGTGCACATTTAATAAGCGTTAATAATAGTTTCCAAGGAGCTGTAAGCAGAATCGGGCTGTAATCCTCTGCAGATTCATCCGTCCAAGCGACTTATTTCATGTTCTCACAGAGCCATTTGATACTTATTATCACTACATCTATAGAACTGCTCATTATAGCTGCTTTAATTTCAAGAATACAATACAGATTTAAAAATCTGTATCGCTTTCAAGAACAATCCCTCCTCTCCATCGCAGACATAATATACATCTCGGTAAGAAATGAAGCACGATCACAAGATTGTCTTTGATAAAAAGGAGAAAAACACAAGAGAGCCAGAGTTTCTGGAATGTTTTATGATAATTCATTTTAATGCATCTTTCTGCAGGTGTCTCTCACGCGCAGGTAAAGACAGCGCATGCAACACATGTACACTGTCCATTTACACAATCCCTTGGTTGCTTAATAAAAGTTGCCCACTTCCTCCTCCTCCTGCCTTTTTGCATAGTTAACACTTTACTCCCCCATCTTTTGCCCTCCCTCTGTCTTTCTCGTCTTATCACATTTCCTTAAAATGATATGAACGTTAACCAGGGGGAGGGGGGGACGGAGATCAAAAGAAGATTTAAGGGAAGGAGGAGGAGGAGGGGGGGGGGGGGGGGGGAGAGAACGGGGGGGGGGGGGGGGGGGAATAGTAGAGAAGTGCACGATAACATGAAAAACACTTCTAGATCTACATCCCATTCCTATTCACACATACACACAAACACAGGTCATACAGCACCGTTACATCGATACGCTCATTTACAGACAGCCAGACAGTCTTTGCTCCGTGCTTTGTAAAGCAAACTGTGTAGCCACGCATATTCAAAACACTATTAAGAGATACAGCATTCAGAGTGGGAACTAAAACTTTGATTTTGGATATTTCAGAACTGACTCTGGACACCTGACGAGGTCCCCCCTCGTTGTCCGAGAGGTTGAAAGCAAGTCTTTAAACTACTGGACCAACAAACATGGCATGCATAGAGGAGCGGCACCACAAAGACTGTATAGGCCTACAGCACTAACCCACCGCATACGTACACAGTGCCATAGAGAAAGAGATTAAGCTAGAGAAAGACGTCTTTAAATATCTCTGCCGAAACAGGCATTTGGGGTGGGGGGTCTTTTTTTTTTTTTTTTTTCCTTTTTTAATTTTTCTTTTTGCATCAATTTGGAAGACGAAACGTGCTTAAGACTAAGTTCAGGACTAACTTAGACATGAGGTTATAAATCAGAGCTTTTTGAATTCAAAACCAACCTTGCTCCAAACCGCAGCCTGCACAGACACACGTGTGTGTGAGTGAGCATGTACATATTGATCATTGCAGGCTCATGATGCAACTTCCACAGGCTGAAGAGAAGAAAATCAAGTAAACAGACACTCTTGTTGGTGATCAATAGAGCACATACACACTATTAGCACATTCACTGTGACTCTTGATCACCGCTCTTTGTACTGACCGGCTCACTGTGAGGTACTGGGAATGCTAACCACCTGGAGTTTTCTGGAAACTGGCAACCAGCGGGCTTTGTTTCACACTGCTGTCTGTGTGTTTGTGGAGCTAATGTGACGGTTTATGATTGCCCAGTTTAGATGCTGGTGTGGGTCGAGACTGAAGACGGCGCGGCTCTGAGTCCTGATCTGATGCTGGATGGGTCTTTAATGAAATGTGGCTGGGCTGTACAAGCTGGAGTAAAGTCCGGCCTCTAACCAGCCGGAAGTCATCAGACTTGTATGATGAATTCTGGGTTGGTGTAGGAGAAGCCTTGAAACTCGTTCTGGTCAAGGTTCATGATGAAGAGCTTGTCTGTTGGCGTCAGCTCCACCACCATCTTTGTAAACTCCTTGTCGAAGTTGCAGACGTCTCTGCGTGTTTTCTGACACACACACGCACAAAAAAATAAATAAATAAAAACAGAAAGAAGGAAGAAAGAGAATAAAGTTAGAGCGTATTTGTAAAAGAGGTTTTTTTTTTTTTTTAAAAAGGCGGTTCAGACAGAGGGTTGACAACAAGGAATTAGAACATCTATGTTAGAAAAAGCACAAAGATGAAGCGTAGAGGAGGAGGCAAATACTTGTGACACAAGCAAAGACACAGTTTGATCATTGCCAGAGGTGGGACAAAGTCAGTGTCTAGTGCCTGAAGTCTAGAAAGTCAAATTCAACGTGCAAAATCATGTGATGAATTCAAAATCAGTCCATAAAAATACTAAAATATCCTGAAAACCTCCTTCAATGAGCTGCGGTCTGGTGTTTTTGGCTTAAAGTTTATAGGCCTCAGCTCCACTTGCTACTCTTTTTCTGCAGTGTAAATGACCAATGATGGACTGATTATACATGTCCACAGTCATGACACTTTAACTGATTGATGCTGAATCATCCAGGTAAGTAAATCCTAAAGATTGATTCTGGTCATCTGGATGAGGATGTACACTTCCTGGACAGGGAGGAACGCTGGTTTGAGTGCAGAGTCAAGAAAGCCATTTACATGGAAAGGGAAAGGGGGGGGGGGGCCCTAAGGGTATATCTTTTGCCATCTTAAAATGCTGAGATTGCAGCCATTCCACTCGCCTCTGTCAATGGGCCCCAGGGTGGCTTGCCATCACCAGTGTGTGAATGGGTGGATGACTGAATGTGTAGAGCGCTTTGGGGTCCTTGGGGAATGGAAAATGGCCTGTATTTGTATAGCGCTTTACTAGTCCCTAACTCTCTGTAAATGGTACTCATGGTCTTTGATCAATGGTCATGACAATTTGTGCATTAATGATCAAGGAACTGACCTCACAGCCCATTGTTCATTTATTGGGCTGGTTTCAGTTATTGTGCAAATGTACTGTTTATAAGGTTGGGGAAACCTGCAGTCAGCTGAGACTGAAGAAGTCACCTGGATGAGTGACTCCTGCTGAAAACGCTGCGGTCAGGTGAACAGAATCAACCTTTTGGGATTTAACTGATTCAGTTTTTCATGCTTTCAAGTTTGATGTCAGCAGCTTGTAAGAGCAAAGCTTTTAAATCCAAACTGATGATCTGAAGTCTGCAAAAACGCTTCGTAGAGCTGAGGGCAAATGAAGACTCTTGACCCCTTGAGTTTGTCTTAATAGGGAAACTCTGTGAAATGGTCATAATGTGATTATATTGATCAGGTCAACTTTAGTCTTTGGGTTGAGGTGATATAAAGTCATTTCAGGTCAAAGGACTTAAAGTTACAACAATAATCTAACATTCATATGAACACTCAAACTGATTTGGTATCCTGATATCCTCACTTTTTCTTACTGGTCTTTTAAGGTTTCCTGTCATCATCTGTTTCAGTGTCCATATGAGCATCTGGCTATTTTTTTTATGAATCAGTCGTGTGGGCTGCGTGTGCGTTTTGATGTCAGAGTCCAGTGTAGTCCACACCTCTGATCACTAGTAAAAGGTGGCACCACCAAAACTGTTAGACTGAGCACAACAGATCAGATTCCAAATAGACTGAGAAAGCAAGTGGATAACAAACAAAACACACTCTGCGGACGAACCCAGAAACACAGTCAAAGAGACCACCCTGAACAACTTCAACAGCACAGATGCAGAAAGACCCAAGACAAACTTCCAGAGCCAGAGAGAGACAGAGGAAATGTTCCAGTACAGAGCAGACGAGGATCGATAAAAGAGACCTGCTGAGGACCAAACCACAACCGAAAGGATTTCACACAGGGAGGTGAAGCAGTGAGCCCAAGACACACGAGTCACTCACACACTCACACACACACACACACAGTTTTAGTTTCCTACCTCCTCGTTTCATCACAGGGCTTCCAGCTGAAATGACTTTCCCCATCTCTACCAATGGTCCACGTGTTCACCATTAGTGCATGAAGCAAGTGTATGTTTGTGGCTTCAGAGTGTTTCATTGATTCATTGATTAAAACTTGGTGTATGGAGACTGAGTAACAATAATCACACAGTATATGTGGATTTATGTTTTTGATAACCCTAAGCTCTTCAAATTATAAATCGGACTGATGGTTTATGTGTCACAAGCTTTAAAGACGCTAATAAATCAGTTTAAACCTGTGACTGATTAAATTTTGTAGGTGCCACAGTTAAACCATTCAAGTTTTATACATTTTTATTAAACTTTTCATACGTCTACATGACACCATCAGAATTATTTTGGCCGTGCGGTGGGTTCAATCTTCAAAAAGCTGGTGCAGGTGTTTTCACAAAATAGTCGAGCATCCAGATGTAAGAAGACTCCATTCAAATACAGGAGTAGTAATTTCACTATTGACCAAGTATCACAGCAGAGCCATTTTAAATGATTTGATGCGTCAACAAATATAAAATGTGCAACTGCCCGGCAGTCCAACCTCAACTCAGACAACAGTAACAGCCATGTGACGCAAACGAAATCCAGATACAGAAATTTCCTACACTGACCTTTTAAAGGGCTCACTAGTGTCCTACTATGTCTCGACCACAGACAGCGTAAAACAAGGACGTAGCTTAAAACTGTGCTGTAACCTTGCGCTCTTTTTAACAGCCAGCAGGGGGCGATAGCTGGAATTGAAAAAAATGACTTCCGGTCCTCTATAAATTTAAAGGCAAAGCACCTGACTTTACCTCAGTAAACATTTTCCTGCTCCAGTTTATCTGCTCAGTCACTCCTTTCATGTCATACTGAATTAAAAAGATGATAATTTTTAAAAATCTTGGTAGCCTACACGGTTCATTGTGATTGATTAGTCGTTAGCCAATGAGCATGAGCATAGTCTTTTTATTACAAAAATGTAGTTTCAATCATTATTTAGGCATCCAAATTCTTTTAGTTTTTGTCGACTAAATAAAAGATTATCACAGACTAAACCCAAAGTTGATTCATTCAACTAAATTATAAAGTGTAAATGTGTTTTTACCGGTGAGAGATGCTCCACATGGTTTACAAAGCATCTTATTTCCCTTGACATCAACTGTGAAATGTTTCCATATGTTTGCTCTTTCCTTCATCTCAAGCATTACAATCTTTTCACATTTTCATGAGAAACCAGAAGCATGGGAGATTACTTCTGATTGGATCACTTCCAAACTCATCCTGCCTTTCTACACAGCCCAATCAGTTTGGATCGGAACAGTTTCATCTCGTTTTTATTCACTAACAAAAGCGTCAAAGGGGCATTTTGATCATAGCTTTTATTTAGTTATCTCGTTTGTCAGAAAAAAAGGTGTTTTATTGTTGTTGGTGGCAGAAGCTTTAAACTGGGGGTTTCATTAACTAGTGCGTGTTATCACTGTAGCTACATCCATCCGTCTCTGGTCTTTGGGAAAGCTTTAAAAATTGTGCTAAACCTTTCATAACTATTGTGAATGAGGGCAGCCTAGCAGATATTAGCTGTTGCTATTCTGCACTGTATGTGTGTTAAATGACACTTTTCCCAAACCAAGTCTGAATTTATGTGATGAGTTAGGGGACTTTTCACAGACCACTGAGAATTTGTGGTCCCTCTGCTTGGATGGGGGTATCTGATGCACTGTGTTTGGGTGCAACAACATTAACAAAGCAGACACAGCAGAAGTAGTCTGGTAGGCATCAGTGAGTATATTATCAGTTTCCAGTCATACAGGACAATTACACAATCCACTGAAGCATCTCTCTCATCCAGAAACAATGTATCCAAATACAGTATCTCTCTGATATATAGAACTCATATATATATATATATATATATATATATATAGAACTCATATATATATATATATATATATGTATATATATATATATATATATATATATATATATACAATTTTCTCTGCACTCTCTTGTTATTTCAACATGTATTCCTCACCATTGCCATCATCACAATAAGCGCTTTTTCATCTGGAAGAATAGTTTTTCAAGAAGCATTTTTGTAAAACAAACCCTTTGATATCGCCTTCCTGTCTCTTTTTTTTTCTTTTCTTTTTGATACGAACTCAAAGAACATCATTTGACACACTGTTACTACCCTGCATCGTTAAACAGTTACAAAAGTTTAATACAACTCAGACAGTTCATTTGATATATGAAAATTATGGGATATTGTATTACTTGTGAACAAAAAGTATAATGCATATCATAATTATACATGAACTGCAAAATGGCACAAAATGGCTGCCTTCATCACAGTTGTTGAGTTGTTTCACAGCCTTGTGAATTCTGGACTTTATTTTGGCACTTTTGGACATCCTGTTTCTGTAAGCTAACAGACTACCGACTTCACAAAACTCGAAACACCTTCATCATATGTGAAATTCTCCAAAGATGGTTGTGCACAAGCAAAGAGATATGATCTCTGTCATTAAAAACAGTGTAACTGTGGAGATTGTTTTCGGAAATTGATCATGAGAAGAGCTTTTAAAAAAAAGAAAGAAAACAAAAAAAACCCCAACAAACAATGACATTTAAAAAAAAAAAAAAATCACTAAGTTGATGCAGATTTTAGACAAAAGTAAACATTCGGAAAAATGATTAGTAGTCAAACAATCATAGCAAAGCAATTGGTCAATTTTCACTTACACTGCATGAATTACCAACATGTGATCATAGTACACTCATCAATATAGGTTGTCATAGTCAATATGCAATTACATTGTTGTTTGTTTGTTTGTTTGTTAATTAGTTAGTTAGTTTATTTGCTTGTTTTATTCAATTTTAAATCATGCTTTTTATTTGTTCTTGTTTCTAATGTCTCTGTAAAGCACTTTGAATCACCTTGTTGTTGAATTATGCTATACAAATAAACTTGCCTTGCCTTGTCTTGCCTTACAAAGGAGGGCAACATAGAGACGGAGCAGGCTAAAGTCGGCCCTGAGGTCTGACTCCGACATCAGCCTGCCAGTGTGAGCAGCCGTGTGGCATTTAGGAGCGAGCAACATGTCTGTACTAAAGATAAAAATACAGCCAGTAGAGCTGCTACAAGAGCAGCAGTGTAACGTGACGCGCTAAACTACAATAAACTCAGAACAGTGTCGCTGCTGCAAACAAGATTAGCCGCCTACTGGCACCTTGACACTTGATTATTTTAGTCGCATTTCAGTGGAGCACCTGTAAATAATGTTCATGTGTGAACATTATTTAGGAAATACAAGAAATACATCCGATTCAATTTTTTTTCTGAAAGTCAGATGAGATGATAAATATCACCCATGTTTATGCAGAGGTGTTAGCCTGGTTTAATGTGAAAAATGGAAGCTGGGGGGGCCAGCTAGCCTGGTTCTCCTCACTAATGTGGCAACAATAACTACCATTAACTACACAAAAATCTTTTATTTAATGTTTTAATCTTTGAAGCAAATGTAGCAACCTGCAAGGCAAAGGTTATTCAACTGAGAGGGTTAGCAGAGCTAGATTAATGAGCTAGTGGCTAACTGCTAACCAAGTCTTTAATTTTTTTTCTTTGCGCAATGTGTATAAAAAAAACAAACTGGCAGCTAGACTAATGTTTTACTGTTTGTAGCTAACAATCTTCAAAATATAAATTGTTACTCAATGTTTAGCACTGTTAACCGTTTGTGCTCGCTAGCAGTTTAACTGTGCAAATTCATGCTAATTTGCACAAAAAGTATGACATAGAGATGGACCGATCCGATATTACGTATCGGTATCGGTCCGATACTGACCTAAATTACTGGATCGGATATCGGAGAAAAATAAAAAATGTAATCCGATCCATTAAATATCACGAAAGCACCTCACAAAACTTGCAACACGCCGTAACTCACCTCAGAACGTTAGCATGTCGGAGCAGTATGCCTCACGTGATAGAGCGGCTGTGGCATGCGGGACCTGTCGGTGCTCTGGATAGCATTTGGAGCTTCGCTAGCAACCCGGCATTTCATCTCCGACAAAGTTATCCCCGAGAGAAGTAAAGCAAGTGTGTAAGTCCATCTCTGAATGTTTGTAAAGCATTCCTGCGTTAAGCTTAACAAACGATATATGGAGCGACTGCCTCTTCTTGCTGCTACTTCAATCATGAAACTGCTTAACGATCAGCTGATCGGCTTTTCTGTCGCGAGTCTGTGTCTCTAGTTTGCTTTTGGCCCACTTTGCACCAGAAAGAGGAAACCAGCGGCTGAACAACAGCAGCACGTTTAAGCTTGATCAGCTGTTGTTAGAATGTATTTAATATTACTTTCTACTCCAGGATCTTTTTCTACGTAGCTGACGGCTGGTAACTGTGCAGGGGCGGATCTAGCAAAGTTTAGCCAGGGGGGCCGATAGGGCATTAACAGGGAAAAGGGGGCACAAAGACATACTTTTCTTTCTTATTCTCATTTAAAATGTCTAGCTTTTAATAAATAATTATCTGACACCCAAAGTTTTAATTTGATGCAAAATGAATAGAAGTCAATTACTGTATATAGTAACTATTAAGTCTAATATATATACCCTAGTAAGCTATAGTACTTTTTCCTTTGGGAAGGTACCATCTGTGCAGTCTGCAATTTTGTTGAAGAAAGATGTTGAATCTATTTAATATTTCTTGAAAAATAATTGATTTCTGTGCATTTTTTTCACACTGCATCAAATTAAGGTTGATTACGTCGATTAAGCATCATGAGGTGGAGCGTGAGGGGTGGTTCCCTATTTTTTATTTATTTATTTTTGTTGTTGCTGGGAGTTGGAACCCTATTAGTTAGGTTGCTTAATATTTATGCTAAGTACTCTTTAAAATACCAGAATAGGGAGGATGGTGTAGGTTTAAGTTTATTAGATTGATCAGTATTGCTGAACTATGAAACTTTTTTTTGCATACAGGTATAACAGAATAGCTTTAGTGTAGTTGTTGTTTTAAACTTGAGTATGAACTTATACAAAATGCAGCAAGATATTTAAAAAACAGTTTTGTTGATTAAAAAACACTATATCGGATTCATATCGGTATCGGCAGATATCCAAATTTATGATATCGGTATCGGTATCGGACATAAAAAAGTGGTATCGTGCCATCTCTAGTATGACAGACTGGAATGTTTATTTCTAATATTAACATATTAACTAAAAAGATACCACCCTGCTTTGTAATATTTAAAAGTTGGTAATCAAGTTGTTTAGGAGTTATACTTTTAATGTGTCGCTGTTTATGTGCTACCTATCAAACTTTACAGCAGTGCCAGAAGGTAAACCAACCAGGTTGCTCAAGGACAGCTAAATGCTACCTTTCAGTGTCATCATCTGTCATGTGGCTCTTTCCTTACAGGCCACTGATGTCCTTTAAGAATCTTAGGGAGGTTTTATATCATATAACACTATTTTACCAACCAGGATATCTGTGCTAGTGTGCTTGCTAGCTTCCCCATAAAGCGAGACAGTTGTACTGCTTTGTTTATGAGTTTAAGCCACAACTCGCAGCTTTGTTGTGTTGCATATCTGTAAAACCACAGAGACATGTTAATCTGCTTTACTTCTGGTTACCTTATTGTTGAGATTAGAAAGAGCCAGGCTAGCTATTTCTAGGTGCTTCCAAACTTAATGCTAACTGCTGGTCAGTAACCCCTGGTAACCACCTGATGCTAAGGAAAAGCATGTATTCTGTGACCAGATGGTAAGAAGTTGCTGGCTGTTGCTAGGTGAAATTGGTCACAAAGAGGGCTGTGGGCTGAAAACCTTCATGCAGTTAGCTTATATGGAACACGCAGATTTGTCTGAAAAGATTCACAGTACTTGCAAAATGCAAAAAGTTGTGTCTTACTGCTGCAACCAAAATATTTTAAAAAGCATGACTTTTCCTTTGAATGCAAACTGTCTTTTTTTAAGTTTCACTAAAATTTGGAGAGTAACTATAGAAAATATTTGGCATCTTCCACGTAGAAATAGCATGCAGGTTTTGGGTGCAGCAACCTCTGTGCAACACTTTTACCTAGCAACAGCCAGCAACCAGTCCAACCAGTCAGAGAACACACATTTCACGTTGCCAGGGGGTTGGGAAGTGTGTGACTGAGGCTTAATCCCTACCTAGCTACAACGCCACGTACATTAACACTAGAGTGATATTATTTGCTATCAAATTGTGATGAGTTAAAAGGAAAAGACACATTTTCCAAAATGTTGAGTGATTTCTTTCACCCTTCCAAATACAATATGAAATTGTGATTTATTTATTTTTTTGTACAGTATGTGTGGTGCAAGAGATACTAATGCAGACCAGTAATATGCGGCATGGTCAGTGATCTGTGTAGGAGTACTCAGGGTTAACAAATGAGAAGCCTTGGAATTCTTGCTGGTCCAGGTTGACTATAACGTCCTGATCTGGGGGGGTCAGCTCTGGGGGATGGCGTGTGAAAAAGCGGTCAAAGTTCTCCGCATCACGCCCACACTGCCATGGAGAGGAGAGGAGAGAGATGGGGGGGGGGGATGCAGTGAGTTTGATGAAGGATGACAGGAAAAAAAGGACAACAAGCAACAAAGAGAAAAAAGAGAAATACAACTAAAATATGGCATCAACCAATAAAATCATTCACAGCCGAAACTGTGGATTTCCATTGGTCCATACGTGAGCCAGGTGACATCTGCCTTCATCATTGGTGACTACACTCACATAAATAAATAAATCAGCTCTGCATTGGTGAGTGCAGTGACCAACGGCAGGTGATGGTTGGGTTTGAAGGATGAACAAACTAATCCTGATAACTTACCTTAAAGGTTTGAGCAAACTGTGGCATTTTCTTAACTACTGTGCAAAGATTTCTAAGGCATTTAGTGAAGGCTGATAAAGTGAACAGCTGAAGTGAGTCAGCGTGTCATATACTCACAGCTTTCGGTTTGAAAGGCGGCTGGACTTCCTTATTCTCCAGTTTTTCCCAGTCTATGTAGCGGAAGAAGGCGTGCTCCTTGATGTCTCTCTCACCTTCTGGGCCGCAGCCCAGACGCTTAGCCGGGTGTTTGGTCATCAGCTAGAGATTACACAAAGACATACAATGCAAGATGAGTCGTATTCGTTTAGTCTTTTTAAAACGGACCCATAATCAATCTGTAGCATGTATGCATTACATAAAGGCAGCATTTTTAAATTAAAAACAGCAATGCAAAGTCATTATGTCATGCAAAATATTATTAATGAGATGAAAAACAGTGATCTTTATTAATGTGTACTGTAACTATTTAACGCATTAGTAAACAAATAAAAAGATATCACAGATGAGGAGGTGTGGAGGGCAAATAAACAAGTACAATCATCGTTTGCTGCCACGAGCTGTTAAGAGGCAGTTCAGCCTCACTGCTGGAGGGTGCGCACTAACACGCAGCAGCCTTTATAATATGACGAACCCTCCAGTGCTCAGAGTGAAAAACAAGCAGAGGTTTCAGGGGCCACATTAGGAGTTACCCTGCATGTATGCGCATACAAGCATGTTTTCTTACCCCCTTGCAGATAGCAACTGCTTCTTTGGACATGGATTTAGGGTATGAGACGTGATGCTCCATGATGGACTGGAAAAGCTCATCTTCATCTTCACCATCGAAAGGCGGCTAGAGAGGCACAAATGCAGACCCTTTTTTTAGTTGTTGTTTTGGTAAAATAATAACAATAATAATAATAATAATAATAATAATTTAAGAGGGTAAGCAGTAGATGAATACAAACCTGTCCAGCAAGCATTTCATAAAGCAGGACTCCAAAAGCCCACCAGTCCACAGACTTCCCATAAGGCTGATAGGCTATGATCTGCAAGAGAAAGAATAGGGTTGCAATCAATGTCTGAAAGATTAAAATAAACCAATCGACAACTAGACAGTGGCTAACCCGTAAAACACACCTCTGGAGCGATGTAGTCTGGAGTTCCACAAAAAGTCTTTGTGGTAATGCCATCAAGCATGTTTTCTTTACACATTCCAAAATCTGCAATCTTTATATGGCCCTCAGAGTCCAGCATCACATTGTCCAGCTTCAGATCCCTGCAAAAACATCCAAACGCACAGATGTTACTCACATCTGTAAACTAAAAGGGACCGGAAACTACACGCGAGTAGCCGAGCTGATTCAAAAACCATCTCACCGATACACAATGCCCTTGGAATGAAGGAAGAACAGGCCGATGGCAATCTCAGCAGCATAGAACCTAAAACAGAGGCAAACATCCGTCTTTAACTGAAAGGTGCGTTTGGTGATGCTCTGATATCTCCTATTGAAGCCCTTCAGAGAGGTTAAAGTGTGCCTCATGCATTTTCATTTTTTTAAGCACCACGAATGACAAAAACATCAACATTTGTAAGTATAACGCACAAAATGCATAAAAAGTTCATTTTATAACAGTTTTGGCTGCCACTTTAAGTAATGTATAACCTTTCTGAGCTGCAGAGCTTTTACTGCAAAGGAACTCGTCTCTCCTCATACACGGATCTGCGCAAGTGTTAAAACAGGAAGTACCTGTTAACCTGTCATCTGGTAAAGGTTTATCTTGACCTTTGTCTTCAACAAAGATGCCAGCATTATGTGAAGACCAGCTGCTGAGTGCATGAATGTAAATACAGACAGTTAAGGATTATGTGACAACAGTGGCAGAAAAAGGTAGGTGCTGCTTCATCCCTGTAGCTAACACCGGAGCTATGTTAGCAAAGCTTTGAGGTGGAATACACAGTTTAACTCGCCATCTGTTTAAACATTTCCTATTAAGGGCATGTTTTGATTGTGCTTGTGTAAACACCATGTGTGTAGATACAGGCTGAGAAATAGCTCTGTTAACTTGCATTATGTAATGTCATGCTAATTAGCCACGTGCACATATTGCTTACGTTAATGAGCCAAGTGGAGCGGCGGTAGTTAGTCCCTAAGATTCCCTGAGCTGTTATGTTTATTGGGCACATATTACACTTTTCATTTTTTTCCTCAATCATGCAGTACGGGAAATAAAATGAAACTACCATAAAAATAAAGACTGTTCATTTCTTTTATAAGTGAACAAGGGGGGTCGAATTTCTTTTTTCTCCAGCTATATATGAAGATAAAATGGCAATTTTTTATCTCACTCAATGTAAGTCAAAAGCTCTTCTTTCAGACTAAACACTGAGTCAATGAGAACAGATATGTTTAATGAGGTCATCACAGGAACACAGCTGTTCAAACATTCTGTTTGCAAGATGGAGCCAATCAAAGTGTGGCTGACTTAATGGAAGGAAGAGGGGAGCCAAGACTGCTCGTTTGAGACAGTGAATTAACTGACGAGCTGCACCAAGATCCAGTAATGTATAAAAAAGGATTATTTTGGAATTGTGAATATGCAAAGTTATCTTAGTCCTGAAGTGCGATTTGGAGATCTGGAGTATTGTTGCATCACTTATAAGCAGTGTTGGGACTAACGCGTTATTAAGTAACGCGTTACAGTAACTACGTTATTATTGTGGTAAGAGCACAGTAACTAGTTATTATGCCAAGACCGGGAACGCGTTACTCGTTACTGGGATTTAGATAGGCTCGTTATTCGTTACTTCCTGTGGTGGCTATCGCGGAGCTTCCACAGATTCAATAACATTAGCAAGTGGTGGAGGCCAGCAGGTGGATGAAGGAAAAGGGAGGCAAGAGGAGAGACCCGAAGTGGCCGCTGGTCTGTGAGTGTCAGTTGAACTGAACTTCAGGTAAGAAGTTATGACCTGCAGTCCATCTGGGTCAGATATGAACCAAGTTTAGGTGGAGTTTATTTTTGTTATGCTGAATTTTTCGTACTGCGTGCTAGCTAGCATGACGGAGTTTCTATACAGCTGGGTGGGTGCTATGTTACTGATGTTGAACTTTATTTTGTTCATAAGGTTAATTATTAGAGTTGCCAACCGTCCTGTAAAAAACGGAATCGTCTGGTATTCAGAGAAAATATTACGCGTTTCTTATTGAGGTGAAAAGGAACAGTTTGTCCCGGACTTCAGCTACAATGAAAAAGACACAAAGCTGGAGTTATTCTGTGTTTACGCTGCACAGCTGCCTCTTCTTCTCTCATCCTCTCACCCTCCCTCTCCTGTTTCTACTTCAATCATGAAACTGATCAATGATCAGCTGATCGGCTTTTCTCTCTTGTTTGTTTATCGCCCACTTTGCGCCAGAAAGAGGAAACCAGCGGATGTCGCGCTAAACAACAGCAGCACTTTTAAGCTTGATCAGCTGTTGTTAGAATTTATTTAATATTACTTTCTAGTATCAGCTGATGTTTGCTGGAGCCACAGCTGTAAAAGCTGCTGGTCATGATATCGGTTTGGTTATGTGGTGAGAGGGAAACATGAAGATGAAACCAGGAGACGTCCTTACTGAATCATCAGAGCTGTGATGGAGAAACAGGTTTACCTTTTAGGTCACATGAGTGAGTTGAAGGGAAGTTATGAACTGTTTCTGAGAGACAAATAACACCAGGATCCTTTTCTAAGTAGCTGAAAGCTGGTAACTGTGCAGGGGCGGATCTAGTAAAGTGTTGCCAGGGGTCCATGTAGGGCATTAAAAGGGAGAGGGGGGCACAAGGAAATACTTTCTTATTCTCATTTAAAATGTCTCACTTTTAAAAAAAATAATTATCTGAGTCTTACAACAAACGATTGATAGATTGATACATATATACCATCAGAACAGTGTACATCACTGTCACAACAGTGTTTATTTTCATTCAAAGGCTTTATGATTTTTCCTATAATGGTGGGCCGGCCTCTAGTCAAAATGCCCGGGACGATTTTTTTGTCCCAGTCCAGCCCTGTATGCAGCTCATCTGCAGTCTGGTGTTACCTACATCTTCCTATTCGGAAGGCAGAATTTCCGAGTTCTGAGTACAATCGAAAGCACCACGACTGCAGTTTTTGTGTTGGATGTAAAAAGCGAGGATAGGATAGAATCAGGCGTGGGATTTCTCTCGTGGAAATGTGCACATTATTTTTTCCTTTCTATTGGTAGGTGGCACAGTGCACTTGTGGCAAGTAAGCAAGCTAGAAGACTGGCAATCTTGCTGGGTATCCAGTTACGGAAGCAACACATTAACAAGAGAATTCTGAGTTAAATCAAAGTTACTTTCCCTAGTAACTAGTTACTCTGAAAGTAACGAGTAACTTGAAGTAACTGAGTTACTTTTGATAGAAGAAACTAGTAATGTAACTAAGTTACTAATTTAAAGTAACTTACCCAACACTGCTTATAAGTAAGAAAGCAAGAACAGACGAGGAGAAGCAAAAACAAGATAATAATGGTGGCACATCAACTTTGATGTGAAACTAAACTTATTAGTTAAGGAAAGTCTGGATGCCAAATTCTGTTTTGTTAATCACCATTGAGTTTCTTAAGTGGGGGATTGTTTAAGAGCATCGAAATGCTTGATTCTCTTCTAGATTTGATCAAACTCACTGTCTGTGTGTGTGTGTGTGTGTGTGTGTGTGTGTGTGTGTGTGTGTGTGTGTGTGTGTGTGTGTGTGTGTGTGTGCATGCACTCACACAGCATGAGGCTCCTTAAACTTGCCGACCTGTTGGATATGGTACATAAGGTCTCCTCCATTAATATACTCCATGACAAAATACAATCGGTCCTAGGAGCAATAAAGAAGAAGCAGGAGACCAGAAGAGAGGAATAAATTATTCAGAATCACAGTTTACTGACAGGCTGATAATTACACAGTTCAAATTTACACAGTAAACAGACCAAAGCAAACAAGCCATGGAAAGCACTCTGATAACATTATAAAAGATAAGAAGCTGGTCTTGCTTCAAGCTGTCTCACCATGGTTTGGAAGCATGAGTGCAGCTGAGTGAGGAAAGGTGGTTTTCCTGACAGGGCGAGGACTCTCTTCTCCACCATGGTGCACTCCACGTCATCATCTTGGATCACCACGTCTTTTTTCAGGATTTTGATGGCGTACAACTCATCTGTGCCTTTCCTCTCAGCCAGCATCACCTTTGAGGGAGTCAACCAAAGGAAATCAGTGAGTTTTAAAGAGATTTCATTCATGCCATGTTTACATCAGAAACATCACATTTCTACTGACGCGTGCCCCACCTTGCCGAAGCTGCCCTTGCCCAGAACCATGATGAAGTTGAAATCTGAGAGCTTGACGCGGTCCTGATTGCCGTTGCTGTCGTACTTGCACACCGAGGAGGAAGAAGAGGAGTCAGTGGGCTTCCCTGGACCCACTCTCGCTCTCTAGAGAGAGAATTAAAATGGGGAAGGGGGAAGAAGTAGTTTATTAGAGAACAAGAAATAGGCAAGAGCACAAATTAAACCAGTCGTCATTCTCGTCGATTTCTGTGAGTCTTACCTCAAACTTTTGCCGTAGCTCCTCATTACCGTCCTCTCCATCTGGCTGGACAGGAACATTAAAGTATTCTCCTTCCTCCTGGGACAGCATCTTAAACCTAAACCCCAGAATGAAAGCAGAGCATTGCCAGACAAAATCCAGGATTATCACCAGACTATGACAACAAAGCCTCCTAAACATTCACACCCCTGCACGTCCTGCCTGTATCATTTCTAGTTACACCTGTGTAATTTTCTCACCATCCATCTATCCCTTGTTTCTGTAGCTCTGAGATCCCAAAGGACAGTGATCCCATGAAGTCATTCCTGCTGGTCAAATCCCAGTCCCAGACCTCTACTGACAGACGGCGGTCCTTGTCAGTTTCTTTGAGGTTGCTAAAAGGAAAAAAATGGAGGACAGTGAAACGGAAGATAAAGTGCGTTCCTAATATAGCTAAAAATGAAAACCTGAGATCACAGTCCTCTCATCTCTCTCTGTACAAACTTAAAAACAATGCAGCAAATCACAGTTTTTCATACCTTTCCTACCCGAGAATAGCTCGAAAAACGAGCACAAACAGGAGGAGGAGAGAGGACTGGGTCACTTGCACGAGCTCCAGTTAGGTTTGCGCATATGCGACTCAAAATGAGGCCAAGTGAGTAACTTTAATCAAAAGGCAAGTTATGTTCAACAAAAAGGTGTCTCACAAAGTGAAGGTCTCGTTCCACGTGGGGTTGAGGGAGCATTTGATGGTCTTTGTCTTCTGCTTGCTCTCACTCTTGGGATCGGGAATCAGCTTGAGCTTGACGTAGGGGTCTGACAGGCCGTTGGGATCCATAGGCACCAGGTTCTTAGCCTCTTTGACTGTGGGGGGGGGGTTGAGGACATAAATACAAATAAGTGCCAGAAGATCCCAGGATAAAACACACTTTTAGACTGTCCGCAATTTGTCCTTTCCCAAAGTGTTAGCGCAACCCATCCATGTCTAAAGCTTCAGCCTGCCCTAAATAACTCTGGCCACATTAGACAACACTTAACAACAGTTTAGTTTCTGTTCCATAATCAATCCACAGCTGTCTGAAAGGGAGCGCTGGCACGTGGGTGCATGTCCCAGTGGCAATGTGGGTCAATCGTTGGATCATTGATCAACTAATGGACTTTCCGGTTTTAGTCTTAGGCTGGCAGAGAGCTTTGAGATGCACTCAGTGCGCTCGTGTGTGTGGGAGCACTCACTGGTGACGGTGAGAGTGTCGTCAGTGATCTGCGCAGAGATGTGGATGCGTCCTCGCCTTTCCGTGTGATCCGTCCCGCACAGGCTCGGGACGTTGGCGACACATCGCTTGTGGATGTTCATCATACAGTCTGAACAGAGAGAGAGAGACAGGAAAATTGTGCAGGTTGGTTATGAATCACAATCATCACAGTCTGTCTAACATGTGACAGTCTGTGCCCTAAACCCCCCCAAAGTAATTACCGGAAGGCTTTCAGTGCCTTATTGCCAGATTAAAAGAGATTTAGGGCTGCACCCTAACAGACACAGGGGGCTTAAAAAATTAATCAAAAAAAACAAAGAGGTAAATTTGGAGACAGTTAGATAATAAGTAAAAACATGCTGGGTACTTAAAGTAATGAAAACTATTGAACTCTCAGATCCCGGACACCAGACCAAATATCACCCATACTCGTTAGGTCAGAGCAACCAGAGATGTGACCTCACCCAACCCCCAAAACCATCCTATAGTCCCTGACGTATGTAAATAAAACCAGATCCATCCATCAAATCCATAAATCCATACTTTATTCATAGTAGAACACAGAAAAACATCAAATGTACCATTTTAAGAAAAATATACTGGCTCATTATGAATTTGATAGGAGCAGCACTTCTCAATACAGGGGCATGTCTACCACTGTAGCAACAGCAAGTCTGCAAACATCTGAGATCAGAGGATTCTCCAAATCCTTTCAGTTGGTGAACTGGAGGGAGGCAAGTTTAGCACCTGGGCTCCTCTGCTATGGAGCTCTGTAATATGAGGTTTAGCATTGTCTTGGTGAAATATGCAGGGCCTCACCTGTAGAAGATGTCATCTGATGTTGCCTTTCTAGTTGTGCCAGCTGCCAAATTCCATAAACAGTAATGCACTCCAATACAATTAGAGATGCAGGCTTTTTGAACTGAGCACTGATGACAAGCCGGATGGTCTGCAGGATGTGGCGTCCACGTTTTCCAAAATAAATTTCAGACTTCGATTCGTCTGACCACAGAACAGTTTTCCACTTTCCTCAGTCCATTTTAAATGAACCTTGGCCCAGAGAAAATGCCTGAGGGCCGAAGAGCACCAACACTAAAGCTATGTGTTGTATATACAGGTTGGTCAGAACAGTTTAAAAATTTGTCTTCGGTAATAAAAGGCACAGCTAAACATTAAATCTGGACAGTGAGAGTAGAACACAGTTTAAGCAAAACTCATTATTTTACAGACTAGTAAGTGGGAAACAATTTGATCAATGCAAGAACACAGACAAGTTTAATAACCCATGGTCATTTCTCAGTACGTCCACTAGATGGCAGACATTTCTGATGTACCACATTTTGCTCCACTCTGTTGAATCAGTGGGTGGTGTTGAGGTTCTGAAGGTGGAGAGTGAGAAGTTAATCTCTTGCTCTCTGTAGGTTTTCTTTTCCAGTAACAATAATGTTTCTGTGACCGTGGATTTCAATGTATTATCTCCAACAGGCACTAAACACACCCATGAGAACCATTAATCCATTAACGAGTGTAAACCTTGAAGACTACTTGCGCTTGTCTGCCAACACTTACAGAAATAAGTCTCATCTTCTGTATGATAATTATACATTTACAATTAATGAACAACTCGAGTGTTTCTATGGATTAATAAATAACCAAACCCGCTTGTAAATTATGTCAAATAAGGTACTCTAGTATTTTCATGATGCAAAGTCAAAGCACAATGAGGAAACATCTGCCCACTAAATAATGCTGGCCTGAGTATAGCATTGCAGAGAGGTAACCTACTTCCTCTTCGTGCCAACACAAACAGTTTGTGACACAACTAAAGAAATGGAGGGGGGAAAATATTATGAGCAGCTTGATTATTGTGAAGTATTCATGCAAACTGCAGTCAGTGTTCAGCAGTGGAAGCTTTAACTTTAGCTGTAGCAATATGTGTGTCATTAATGCTGTAAAGCATTAACGACAGAGTGAAGCTTCTGTAGTAGTAAAACTGATCAGGACAGGAAAAGAACTGATAAATCTGATATCAGATCAGATATAATCTAACGAACATCAGTTTCAGCATAAACTTTTATTGTCAAATGAAAAGCTTCTAGATGACAGAAATGTTGATCTTTGCCCGAGTATCCTGTGCTGCACTCTATGCTGCAACAGCATTAGTTTTTTCGCCCGTGCTCATCTACATTGTGAAAAACTGAACACACTGAATTTGCCTTTTTTTTTTTACTACAGAAGTGAAGAAATCTCAAAAACCTGAAACTTGTGGCCAATTCCTCAAGTCTTCCTCTTTCTTTCTTTTTTTTTACACCATCTCGTAAATGTGAGAAACAACCAGATTTCATTTTCTAAACGTAGTCTACTTCCATACAAGTATCGAATCACCCAATCACATGGCAGCAAATCAGTGCTCTTAGGCATGCAGACATGGTCTACACGGTCTGCTTAAGTTCAAGCCAAAAATGAGGAAGAAACAAAATTTAAATGTTTCTCAATGAGGCAGGGTTGTTGGTGCAAAACTGACTGGTGTGAGTGTTTTAGAAACTGCTGATATGCTGGGATTTTCCCACATAGTCAAAAAAATGAGAAAAAATATCCAGTAAGCGGAAGTTGTCTGGGTGAAAATGCCTTGTTGAGCTCTGAGAGAATGGCCAGACTGCTTTGAGCTGAGAGGAAGGCAACAGTTACTCAAATCCCCACTTGTTACATTCAAGGTATACAGAAGAGCATCTCTGCAGAAGAGCCTCACATTGAAGCAGATTGGCTGCAGCAGCAGAAGACCACACCAGAGGACATTTATGAGTTAAGTACAGAAAACCACGGCTATAGCTAACACGGGTTCACCAAAATAAGACAAGAGAAAATCAGAAAATAAATGTTGTCTGGTCGGATGAGCCCTGATTTCTGCTGCGTTATTCAGATGCTCGGTAGATGAGCATCAATACTCTCATGTCATTATTGACCAGTATCTCTGAGAAATGTTTCCAGCACCTGTGCCACAAAGAATTAAGGCACCTATAAAGGGAAATGGGGGTCCATCTCAGTACTAGCAAGGTTTAAAAAGAGCGTAAAATGCAAGCTTCTAAAGCACAAGGCTTCCTTTCTGAAACACAGGCAGATATTCGTGTACTTACGGTCACATTTCATTCCCTGGTGTATCAGCCCGTACAGGAGGGAGCCACAGTGGTCACAGAAGGTGGGGCTTGAGTAAGTGTGGACCCTAAACTTGTGTTTACTACGAGGATCCTGTAAAGAGGAGACAGAAGATGCTTGAGTACAATTATATTCAAATAACTCAGACTGTTTCGGGTTGTTAAAAGATTTAAAGCTGCAAGGTTAGGTGTTCTCAGTTGTCCTGTTAGTCGCCATTTAAAGCCTGGACTCAGCTAAATTACAAGAAAAGGGGTTCTCAATTTCCTCTAACAGGTTCTTAATCATAATGTGTTTAATTTGCAAACCCACATGGATGCAAAAATAAAGTATATGGACAGCAGAACATTTCAGTCAGTGACTGATGATGAATCATTTTAAACCATGCGATATATCACGGCGCAAAAAAATCATATGATCTCCACTCCCCATGGCAGGGATTAGCCATAAGTAGATGACTTACAGTACTGATTTTCTCCAGAGTAAAGCCTTTAAATGTTTAAATATTTTACGGGAAAACAAAAGAACTAATGTGAGCATGAGAGACCAAGAGATAGAGATGGAAAACTGAGTGAATTTGGAGGATGCACAAAAATAGGTAACAACAGCACTGGTGATATAACAAAAACAAAGAGCGGAGTTTGAGCTTAATAAACATCAGTGACATGAATTTAACATTAATTCAAACCCACAAATTGTGTGTGTGTGCGTGCGTGCGTGCGTGCGTGAGTGAAAGAGAGTGAGATATTGGGTCATTAACCTGATGCAGCCAGCCAGCACATTCTCCTATACTGACGTGTCTGAATGTGATTTGTGGCTGACATGTCAGCAGGAGTAAGGCTAGGAGGTTAGGGCTGTGTGTGTGTGTGTGTGTGTGTGTGTGTGTGTGTGTGTGTGTGTGTGTGTGTGTGTGTGTGTAAGTGTGTGTGTGTCTGTCTGTTCAGGTTAAATATTTTTTAATGCATGAAGCTGTTCTGCTGTTGAATAATGGTTATTAATAAAATGAGCATGGTCAGCACTGGGTTTTGTTTTGCTAATGTGCTGTTTATCGAACACACACACACACACACACACACACACACCTGTGCACGAACAGAGGTGTGTGTGTCTGACCTTTGCTTTCAGGTCTGACTAAAAATAAGGAGTAAAGGATCGAATAATCAAGCTGTGTAGATGTTTTATTCGTGCACAAGTGTGGGTGTTTACTTTCTTTATACTTACATCGGAGGCAGGTCCTTTGTCGGCCCCCGGACAGGAGAAGGTGACAAATTCATGACAGCGCTTATGGACCACAAAACAGCACACTGGGGAGAGGGAAAAAAGTGAAAATCAGCTCGGGCTTCTTTGCGGTGCCAAATAAGGCGACACAATAACAACACTGAGATAAATCAATATGTCAATTATGTGGCATTAGTCACTGCAAAAAAAGCTCCTCGTATTTCAGCAGTTCACATGCATTTCTTTCTTGCTTCCAACATCTATAGTTAGTCTTTGCTTCAGTTTAGATGATTTTAAATTTAACCACAGCATGGTGGGAAGTCTAATAATCACGCCCAGTAACATTAAAGCTGCCACAGGAAACTTCCCATGTTAGAAGCTTCAAATGGCAGCAGGCAGTATAGCTGGTGATTTGACTGCTTGTTCCTGCTTGCTGCTTGAAATTATTCAGTGTAGCGACTGAAATAAACAGTTCATACTTGCATCCTTATATAGCACATGGCAGATAGTAGGAAATAAATCCTGTTAGAGGGAAACTAGAAAGACAAAAAGTGCTTAAGATCTTCTGATCTTCACTCATTGCCGGGTAACGCAATACAAGAATTTGTGTCTTATTTAAAGATAATCATAGAACAAAATGTGAATTTTTGTAACAAAGCTGGTTATTTTCTCAGTCATTAAAATATCAGAAAGTACCCATCACAAACTTATAGTCAAACAAACAGTCCAACCCGACGACGTTTAGTTCACCATCTGAATCTTGTTGGCGGGAAAAGCAGAAATACTTTGTTACTGTACAGCATGCTTATTTAAATGAACACCCCAACATTATACTATTTAAGACTGTGGCTCAGTTGAACACCCTATTAGTCTTATATAGACCAAAAAAAAGAGAGCTATCAATTAACATCCAGAAGCTGGTTGAGTTGGGAGCAAATGACGAGGAACACAGACAAAAATGTCATTTTAAACATCGGTTTACAAGAACAAATCTCTCCTTCAGTTTATGTTATAAAGTTATGGATAGGGATGTCACCAGAACTGGGACTGATGGTACCTTTAGATTTCTTTTTTTTTTTTTTTTTTTCTTTTTAAATGACATCAGAAACAGCAGTATGCGACATTACGTGATGGCAGAGCTTCAGTTCATCCTTTGTCATTTTTTTTTTTTTTTTATTTTTTTTATTTTTTTTTTTTTTTTACCTTTAGATTTCAAAACACTGAAAGCATTTTAAAATTAAAGCTGGTATATGCACCGAGTAGGATTGTCCACAAAATCTGCACTAACTTATAATAGAAATTACCATCAGATTAAATATTCACTTGCAGCAGAACTGGTACCAACAGTACTGTCATCACCTCAGCCAGCTGACACACAAACGTCACACAGCCCCTCCCCTCACTAGCAGCTGAACTGCTGTTGAAGCATCTTCAGACATCCCGATCTGTGAGGTCAAGAAAGCTCAAGTATTAAACAGCTATTAATATTAACTGCTAGTATTAATAGCTGCATTAGCCGTCTGTTATCATTTTGTTACGGATAACACAATTATTTGTGTCCAAAGTGAGTTACATTTCTCTTAAAGTACCAGACTGAAGCAACAAAAAGTCTACCAGCAGCTAGACAGAAACGGTGGCAGCCTACCTTAATAAATCTATCTGATCAGCAACGAAATATGGGGTCAAGTTACCAGAAGCACAGGAAATAAACAGGGCTGAAAGTCAATACATTTAATCCAACCAATATTGTTTTATCTTTATTTATCCTTTGTCATTCTTTCCATGTGTTATTGTATCCGTAAAATGGTATTGAGTTTGAAATTCTAGCATTGTGACGACCTTCTTGCTCCTCTTGGGGGTTGGAGTGGGATGGGAATTTTTGTTGGGTAGATTTGGAAGTGGAAGTGAGCAATTTTGAGGTATCTGCAGTTTATCTGAATATTTACTTTTCTGACCGCTTTTGACTTTAACACAAACATCTCTGCTTTCTACTACTTGGATTTTCAAAATAAGATCCTTCATTTATAACGTGTTTGTGGGAAGTTGTTTCATGTCACTGCACATCTTCCCTAAAGCAGGCCAATTTCAACCTAAAGATAAGGAATAATAGCACAATGTGCTTATTGCTGATGTAAAAGAAGTCAAGTTGAGGAGGCAAAAAAACAAAAAAAACAACCCAGAGTAAAGAAGCTAAAGTTAAAGGACGAGCTAGAAAAAAATATCCCTGAAAGAGCTGCTTTTCATTTTTATACTTTAAGTTCGTTTCAGCACCTGTGCTTTTTCACTTTTATTCAGTTAAAGAAGTTCAGTCAGTACTTAAAACTCTATCAATATCTTTTAAAATAACTATTAGTGTATCTACTCGAGAGAAAAATGTCTGCCAATTTACCAACTCTGCAGCGCTGGGAATATCTACATTTGCTCTGGACCTAGCTGCTCAAATTTGTTTTGTTTTGTTTTTTCAGTTTGAATTTAGTTATTTGCTTATTAAAAAAACTATTCTCAAGTTAATTTTTGTGTTCTATATTTGGTATCCCTGTTGGTACAATATCGCCACAAATATGAGTGACAGCGAGTCAACACACGCTCATATCCATTCAGTTCAGTTCTATGTTGTTTCGTTGACTTCGTCATTTGCCAGCAGAAGCTAGCAGCAGTGCAAATGAAACAGAGGAGGCAGCAGAGGGAGGTATTGCATGTTGCCACATCAGTAGTTATTGTTAGTCTACTAGTGCTCAAAGTCATTCTTAAGATTTCTCTCTGTTTCTGACGCTCACTCTCAAAATTTTCAGGGAGAGAAACACTACTTTGGACGTTGGTTAGGTTAAACGCTTGCTGTTGGGAAGCTTTTATTATACTTATTTTAACATAACATGTCGTCCTCCGCTCGATTCAATTTCATTTTATACGTCAACTTTATATACACGACGTGTTTTAGGAGGAAAAAGGAGAAAGAAAAACTTCTGTATCTGTATTTGAACGCAGCTATGACTTGAATTAAGCTAGTCCAAATAAAATGAAGAGTAACACTAGAACGCTTCAATTGCACACTAATACCAACAACTGGGTGTTCATATTTATCCATTCATCTCTAACATTTTTTTTTCATTTACAAAGAAAAGTTGCTTACATAAATCCTGATGTTGCCTTATGTATAAAAGAAAGATTCCCAGTCTCAAATTCAAATCAAATTCAAATTCAAATTTTTATTTGTCACGTACACAGTCATACACAGTACGATATGTAGTGAAATGCTTGGACAACTGCTCGTGACCTAAAGAAAACAAAAAAGGAAAAGGCTATGAATAAGATAGGAAATAAATATGAAAAATTAAAAAGGGTAAATTTAACTAGGAAGGAATAAAATATAAATTAAGGTTAAAAATGAAATAACTGTACAACACAAATTAGAATGAAGGGTAAATTTAACTGGGAAGAATAAGATAAAGATAAATATATAAATTAAAGTTGAAAATAAAATAACTGTACAACAAAATACACAATACACAATATAGAACTATATAAGAATGTATGAAGGAATCTAAATATAAATAAATATATACACAATAACAGCAGCTGTACAAGTATTAACCGGAAATGAAGAATATAGTGACCAGTGTTGTGCAAAAACAAAGTCCAGAAAGTCCAGTGTGTGTGTAAGAACCATATGTGTGGGTCAGGACTGTGTGGTGGTGTGATTGAGAGACCGTATCGCCTGCGGGGAGAAGCTCCTCCTCAGTCTCTCTGTGTTGGTCTTCAGGGAGCGGAATCGCTTTCCTGACCTCAACAGAGAGAACAGTCTGTTGTTGGGATGGCTGAGGTCCTTCACGATCTTCCTGGCCTTGGTCCAGCACCGCCTGCTGTAGATTGAGTGCAGGTCAGGGAGCTCGGAGCGGATGGTGCGCTCAGCTGACCGCACAACCCTCTGTAGAGCTCGTCTGTCCTGCATGGTGCTGTTCCCGAACCAGGTTAAGATGTTTCCCGCCAGGATGCTCTCTATGGTGCACGAGTAAAAGTTCCTGAGCACCTTGGAGGGCAGTTGGAAGTCTCTCAAGCGTCTGAGGTGGTAGAGACGCTGTCGGGCCTTTTTCACCACGGTGTTGATGTGACAGGACCATGACAGGTCCTGTGTGATGTGAACTCCGAGGTATTTGAAGCTGTCCACTCTCTCCACTGGGCACTCGTTGATGACGGGGGTCTGGTAGTTCCTCTCCTGCTTAGTGCTGAAGTCCACTATCAGCTCCTTTGTCTTACTGACGTTTAGAAGGAGGTTGTTCCTCTGGCACCAGTTCTCCAGATTCCTAATCTCCTTCAGGTAGGCCGTCTCGTTGTTATCAGAGATCAGGCCCACCACGACGGTGTCGTCAGCAAACTTGATGATGGTGGTGGAGCTGGTAGTGGCCACACAGTCATATGTGTACAAAGAGTACAGCAGGGGGCTCAGAACACACCCCTGGGGGGCTCCAGTGCTGAGAGTGGTGGAGGCTGAGACATGTCCGCCCATCCTTACTGCCTGTGGTCTGCCAGTTAGGAAGTTGGAGATCCACTGACACATAGATGAGCTGAGTCCCAGATGCTCCAGCTTGGTGGTGAGTGTGGAGGGAATTATGGTGTTAAATGCAGAGCTGTAGTCTATGAAGAGCATTTTAACATAATTCCCCCTTCTAGTGTCCAAGTGAGTGAGTGATGTGTGGAGGAGATGAGAGATGGCATCGTCTGTGGAACGATTTGGACGGTAAGCGAACTGTAGTGGGTCCAGTGTGTCTGGTAGTGAAGAAATGATGAAGTCTCTGACCAGGTGTTCAAAGCACTTCATCACTACTGAGGTGAGGGCTACAGGGCGATAGTCATTGAGAGAAGCAGGGTGGGGTTTCTTCGGGACAGGAACAATGATGGACTCTTTGAAGCATGTGGGGATCACCGACTGAGATAAAGAGATGTTGAATATCTCAGTGAACACAGGAGCTAGCTGGTATGCGCAGTCTCTTAGGATACGACCTGGGATGCCGTCTGGTCCTGCTGCTTTCCTGGTGTTCACTCTCTTGAAGGCTCTCCTTACTTCATGCTCGGAGATGACGAGCACGTTTCCGGTGCTGGCAGTATCTTCCTGTCTGCAGCCGTTAGCGCTGCTAACACTAGCATTGTTGGAGACCTTAGCTGCAGCCTCGAAGCGAGCATAGAAAGTGTTCAGCTCGTCTGCCAGAGTCACGGCCGCGTTCGTCATACCGGTTGTTGGTGCTTTATAGTCCGTTATTGTCCTTAGTCCCCGCCACAGGCTCCTAGAGTCACTCTGTTGGAGTTGTGACTCTAGTTTCCTCCCGTAGCGCTGCTTCGCCTCTTTCACCGCCCGCCGCACGTTATATGACGCGGCTTTGTACGGGTCCATGTCCCCCGTCATGAGTCCCGTGTTGTAGACAGCGGTGCGGGATCTCAGAGCGTCGCGGATGGTTTTATCCACCCACGGCTTCTGGTTGGGAAACGTTGTGATAGTCTTTGTCTCCACGGTATCATCCGCTAGTTTCCCGATGAATCCCACAACTGCTTCCGTAAACACGTTGACGTCATCGTCGGAGCTGTTTCTGAACATGCCCCAGTCTGCGTCATCGAGTGCGTCCTGTAACGCGGCCACCGATTGATCCGTCCAGCGCGCGACCTTCCTCTGAACCGGAACTTCCTGTTTCAGCCTTTGTTTGTATTTTGGCATGAGGAAGATGGCGGCGTGATCAGATTTGCCAAACGGGGGGGCGGGATTGTGCCTTGTAGCCGTCCTTGACCGTAGTGTAGCAGTGGTCCAGTGTCCTTTCACCCCTGGTGGGGCAGGTGATGTGTTGATAAAAGTTCGGCGCTGCGCGTTTGAGGTTGGCGCTATTAAAGTCCCCCGTCACAATAAGCGCAGCGTCCCGGTGTTGTGTCTGGTGCTGTGTGAGTGCCTCATGCAGCTCGCATAAGGCGGTGACCGTGTCCGCTTGTGGTGGAATATAAACGGCACTTACAATGACCGATGTAAATTCCCGAGGTAGATAAAAAGGACGACACATGATGGACAGTAGTTCCAGATTTGGTGTGCAGGAGCGTGTGAGAGGAACAACGTTCGCACTGTTGCACCAGTTGTTGTTCACCATTAAACACACGCCGCCTCCCCTTGACTTCCCCGAGTCCCGTGTCCTGTCCATGCGGTGAACCGAGAAGAACTCGGCCGGCTGGATGGCGTGGTCCGGCACCGCTGGGTTCAGCCATGTCTCGGTGAAGCAGAGGAGATTGCAGTCCCGAATGTCTCTCTGGAACTTTATCCTGGCCCTGAGGTCGTCAAGCTTGTTCTCCAGTGACTGGACGTTGGCGAGCAGGATGCTAGGCAGAGGTGTGCGGTGTGCACGAGCTCTCAGCCTGTTCCTGACGCCGGCTCGCTTCCCTCTAGGCCGCCGCTGCTTCCCTTTGTTCTCCCTCGAGATCTCACTCGGCCAGCTCGGATCCGGAGTTAAAAACTTCGAATTGTGAGTACATTGTATACCAAGAGAAACAAGAGTGTCACTGTCATACCTAATGTACCCAATGGTGATGATTTTGCCGATTTAGAAACGCTGAAAACTAACTTAAAAAACAAAGACAAAGAAAAAGTGGTCGGAGCAGTCGTGACGGCAGCCGACCTCACCGGCGCCATCTTCCTCACAGTGGAGATTGCAGTTTGTTAATTATATATACTGTGGCAGATACCCACAGTTAAGGTATAGGTACTGGATTGCAACAGGGGGAAAAAAACTATATTGGTGCATCCCTAACAGAAACCCGACACTGTAAGTCTCCCTGGGTCTCACAAATTTCCATCTCCATGAACCAACACTGGGTAAGCTAGCTGCATGTTGCCTCTTTTTCAACATTATGTGCAAATTTAGAACACAGTATTTGTTTAAAAGCACAAAAAACAAACACAACAAACATGCTGATAATTTGACTAAAAAATAAATAAAAGCAGATTCTACATTGTTATTTATAGTAATGATGAACGCAAACCAATCGCCGTCAACCAAAACTGAGGAGCAAGGCTTGGGGAGCAGATCGCTAATTCAAGTCCACTTTGAAGCAAGAAAAAAAGAGAAGTCTTATCTTACATTTATCTAATTTACTTGATAGTTTCTGGGTTGTGCTAGGACAGAAATAGCAATCAACAGGTGTCAAGTGGCAAACCACACACACACACACACACACACACACACACACACAGGTACTGGGTGTAGGCCTGTGTGGACCAGAAGGTTTTCAATCTGTTTTTGAATGCCAGCACAGATCTAATTAATCTCAGGTCAGTAGGTTTTTTAAATCAACCACTGATTCAAAAAAGATTTAAGAAAAAAAACTAAAGCCAAACTAAAGCTCAGAAAAAGAAACATCCACGTTTTTGTCTCATTCTCAGACGCAAGTAAAGAGCAATCACTTTCCACGGATGAAGTAAACAACCGACAGAGAGAGTGGAACAGTTTAGTCTCATCATCAGCACGGTATTTTAAACAAAAACAAAAAATCTTGCACCACCCACTTCCACTTTGAAATGGCTCACAGTGTTATCTAAAAACTGAAATCTGGCATGACAATGGCTCTAACGATCATGACCATGAAAATATTACCTCACTGCAACAAGAGCCAGTTCCTAAAACAGACACACACACAGACACACAAATGCAGGGTGACATTACGCTGTGCTTTAATCTTAATTATTCACCTTCTCATTACATTTGAATGAGGCACAGCGGCAACTGGAGGCACTTTCCACGGGTTTCTAGCAGTTAAGCAACAGAGTGCTCAAGGCCGTGTGTCCGTGTGAGCGTTTCATTAGAGCAGGAGTGAGGCTGGGCCACATCAGTCCGATTTTAAATCAAACAGACACCACAGACACAACAGTAATAGGGATGGGATGAAGACGGCCCTTCTGTTGCCCTGCACAATGCAAATGAGACCACGAGAGGGGAAAAAATAGAAGGCGGCGAGACAGGATAGACAAAAAAAAAAAAAAGAAAAACGAGTGAAGAAGCGGAAGATGTGGGGTTGCACGTCTGTGTGGACCAATTTGAGTTTTAGATCTCTGGAGTGAGGACACTTTTTCGGAAACCTAGCCCGCTCTGATCGAACAGCTGTTTGACAGTTTAGAGGTCGTTTCAGGGTCCGCGTTAAAATTAGTTTTACCTCTGGGGTTTGATAGCCGGGGTTAGGCATTCGGCTGTGACAGTTGGGGTTAGAGTAAAGGGGTCGGGGAATGTGTTATGCCAACGAGGGTCCTCGCAACGATAGGAGCACAAATGTGTGCGTGTGGGCAGGAAGGGATGGGGGCACAGCTGGGTTTGAGGCAATGTGAGGGGGTGGAAATTCATTTGTGTGTTTGCAGCATGTCAGAAAGACAGAAACAGAGAACTGGAGCGGCAGAAAACAGCGAAGAATGCAGCTGCACTTTAGAGGCTTTTGTTCATAAATCTGCACTGTCACTCACACACATCTGTACGCACACACACAAAAAGGTACACACTACTGAAAGACAGGCTTAGTGACCTGGCGAAGGGGTCTTTGCTCTGTTGCTTAGCAACCAGGCTGAGCCCTAGAGTCGAGTCTACACACGCCGCCCAATTTTATCTGACTGACGGCATCGGCAGCGAACCAGAGTCGATCCAAAAAAGATTCCTGCGAAGGACTGCCAGTTTCTCATCAACAGGAGGAGCGCCGGGAAATTCCTCCATCTTGGATGATTACCAGTACACAAAGCACAGACGGGGACACTCATAATCATCCTTCAGGCCTTAACTTGCATGAATAAAATGAAGCATAAAGATAATGCTGTGCTCCTCGATGGCTCTCTAAAGACTCTGGCTGAAGCTGTGTCCAGAAATAAAGTTATGATCTCCTTAATTTGTGGTTGGGAGTTGGAAATATTTGGATTTTTTGTTTGTGTGTGGGGCCATGACTTAATACCATTTCACCTGTTCCACTAATATCCGTCTACACATACTTCATTGATTAGAGTAGGAAAAAATCATTCATCAGTGTATGTGAATGAGATTAACTGTGCTCCACCTGTTCCATTAGCACCACACAATTTTCATTATTGTGGGTTTAAGGCGCCAACTTTTATGGAGTTTAATCCATGTATGAGATTGATGACGCCGATGACCTGCCTAGGACTGGGCGATATGACCCAAAATTCATATCTCGATATTCTTTAGCTGGATGGCGATAAACGATCTATATCTCGATATTTTTTAAAGCCATAAAGTAAGAAGTTATTAACATACAGCGCAGATGTACAAGAAAAAATTACTCAGAAATAAATTATCAGCATTTATTAAATAATAATGCTCCCCAAGTAATATAAAACAATGTTGTTTTTGTGCATAATAAAAAGCTCACAATTGTGTAGTCAAAATGTAAACTAAAAGACGCTGAGCATAATAACAAAGACAGATTTCACAGCTGCTCTGTTCCCAAGTCCTACTGCCTGACTGACAGCCTGGAGTTTGAAATCTGCTTCGTAACAGGTGCCATTTATGGTCCTTATACACACACAGTACGGTAATATTACGTTGAAGCAGAGTACGTATCACTCCGCGAGGCTCCTCGGTAGCTGTAATGCTCCAACAATCCATCAAGCGGTGCGGCTCCGTAGCTTACCAAAGTCGTACCAAAACATTTTTTGAAAGTTTTCTGAGCACTGTGTACCACATAAAATCGGTTCGCGGTCAGTAAGCACAACCAGAATTCATACATAAGGCTCACTGTCGATTTTTGGGAAAATGAAAGGATTTTAGGCGTCAGCGCGGTTAGCTCGTTAACGCATTGACGCCGTCCAGCCTCACGCACGGGGCGATCCGCGGTAACAGAGATTTGCCCCGTTAATGCAGCACTTAAATAGTAATCTCCAATTGTTTTCTTTTTACCGACCAGCTCCTCTCTGATAGCTGCCGTATCCATCTTGCCGTTGCATGCAGGTGAAGTGATTGGGGGGGGGAGTTGTGTTCAGTGAAGGAGAGGCGAGGCAGAGTATCGCAGCGTAGAGACAAAAGTGGACGAAAGAGAGGCAAACTTGCGGCTCCACAAGTATAGTTATAACGTAACGTAGACTAGAGCAGGGCGATATGACAAAAAATATTTATCACAATATACATTTGAAAATTTGCAATAACGATATAACTGATGATATAATTGACACTAGACAAAATACTTTACAACTCCTCAACTTTATTAGTGCAAAAAAACAAAAAAAAAAACATCAATGTATTTTCACTTAAACAAGTGAACAACAACAAAAGGCATTTCCAGTGGAAATTGGCCGACATATCCTCAGCATAACCGTGTATAATATCCACAAAACTTAAAAAGAGGTTATACACACACAATACGGTAATATTATGTTGAAGCACAGTACGTATCACTCCGCGAGGCGCCTGCCTACGATAGCTGTAATGCTCCGACAATCCATCAAGCGGTGCGGGTTTGTAGCTTACGAAAGTCACACTAAAACATTTGACAGATTTTCGCCATGTACGACATAAACTCGTTTCGAGGTCAGTAAACACAACCAGAATTCATACATAAGGCACACGGGATTATAAGGGGCACTGTCGATTTTCAGAAAAATCAAAGGATTGATTTTAAGTGTGCCGTATTTTCCAAACAACACGGTAATAACGACAGCCCACTAGCATGCTCCATCAAAAACAGTGTTTTGTTGTGTATCTGACAGACGAAAGCTAAACCAGTTCCACACCACTGAAGTTGCAGCATTTTTACAAACCAATTCAATTTACAAACCATAAATGTAAAAAAAAAAAAAAAAAAAAAAAGTACATGAATGTAAACATGCCAGATTATAGCCAAAGGCTAATTTCCATCTGTTGTCATTAAACATAAAAAAAAAAAATAGAAATAATAATTCATAAAAATTCATCATTCATTCATAATAAAAACTCCATCACCAAACTTACACATACACACCATTCTGTTCCCAAATAAAACATTAAAACTATACAACTCATACATGATCACACACTTGATTTGTCCATAACCAGTTTTTAACCTTTGCCTTAAACAAATTGAGTGTAGAGCATTCTCTAATGAGTTGAGGAAGACTGTTCCACAGATGGCCACCCTTAACAGAGAGGACGTTCTGCCCACTGTCCGTCTGTGGGGTATAAACAAGTCTCCTCGGGTTGTAGCTTGAGTTGTCCTGTCTGAGCTTTCTTTATGCCTAATGAACTGCTTTAGTGGTGGTGGAGCAAGGGGGTGTAAGACTTTATATATTAAACACACTCTTTTAAGTTTCACTAAGTTATTGAAGTTCAGTAATTTATGTTTTTTTAACACATGACACAGTGGTGGTGGGAAGTGACTCTTATTTATGTGACTCTTGAAGGATAATGTTGGGTCTAGAATGACCCCAAGATATTTAAATTCTGGAGCTAATTCAAGCTCTGCTCCATCCAGGAATATGTTTGACTGCTTCAAGTTTAAGGGGCGTTTTGAAAAATACATACAGACAGTTTTTGAGGTGTTCAACATTAGGCATGAGTCCTCCAGCCAGCTATGCATTAATGCTAAAGCAGCTGTAAGATCTTTTGCCACCTGCTGGACACTATTTGCTTGTGTTACGTGCCAAGGGGTGTGGCTTTGCTTTTGTGCTCTGTTTTGTGTTCTGTTTATCTTTCAGGCGTCAGGCCAGTTCGAAGTTGATTGGCAGGTGTCTATTGGCTGGTCTGGGCTCAGTTGGCCAATCACACTCCAAGGAACACTACAAATGAGCCGCTCCCTGGCCAGCTGGTGGCTGCTGGCTTCTGCTTTGACAAACATTTGCGAACAGGCATCTTTATGTTGTGTGTGGTGGGAGGCTGGACAGGTAAGCCGGGGTACCCTATACACTGGTTGTAGATTTTACTCTGTTAGTCACACTAGGTTATGCGGTTGATGCCACCCTTGTATGTTTTCACTGACTTTTATCGAGTAGCTAGGTAGGCCTTTTGTTTTGCATTTTTCTTTCAGTTAGGCTAGGCCCTGGAAGCTACTGACCTCTTTTTGTTTTATTACTTTCTTTGATTTGGATCAACCGCCCAGTCCTCCTCCCCCACCTCTTTACTGTTGTTAAATTTGACTATCCAGGCAAGCACCCAATAAATCCTGCCTGATACTTAACTGTTCTGTGGTCTTCCTCCTTCATTGATTGTGGTTGTCCAGTGTTGCTGTCTCCTTCCTACCTTTGCCTCCGCCATGGTGGGGGGGACGTAACAGCTTGCGTATATATAACTGCATCATCTGCATACATTTGAGCAAATATATTTGGACAGACTTCAGGTAAGTTATTGATAAAAAGAGAGAGAACAATAAGGGCCCAAGAACAGATCCTTGAGGAACCCCTGTATCACAGTCTAAATATGGAGATTTAACCCCATCCAACAACACGCACTGTTTCCTGTGTGAGAGATATGAGGCAAACCACTGAAGAGCCCGACTGGAGATATTAAACTGAGTCAATCTGGACAACAATATCTGATGGTTTACAGAGTCGAAAGCCTTCAGATCTAAAAATACAGCTCCAACACAGGGACTCTTGTCCAGCAAGCTCCTCAAGTTCTCCACTAGCATACACAGGGCAGTATCTGTGGAGTGATGTGCCCGAAAGCCAAACTGCAATGGATGTAATGAGGGTTGGGTGTTTTCTAGGTGAGCAGTGAGGAGTTTAACCACCCACTTCTCAGCTATTTTAGATACGACCGGGAGTATGCTTATGGGGCGATAATTAGCCATGTCAGTCTTCACACCTGCTTTGAAAATTGGTGTAACTGCAGCAAATTTTCAAATCTGTTGGAACAATGGAATGTTCGAATGACATATTCAAAACATGAGTTGTTGGACGTACAAGCAAATCCATATGTTCCTTTAGGAAATTTGTGTTAATACCATATACATCAAGTGCTTTTGATTGTTTTAAACCTGTAATTAGTTTAGCAACTTCAGTGTCTGAAATATGAGTGATGGTGAACAAATTTTGACAGCATCATTCACACTATCAGAGCATACGACTGAGTCAAAGCTCTGACTGATCTCCTTAACAGATGAAATAAAGAAAGGGTTTAAGTTACTAGCAATAGATAGAGGCTCTCTAACAATAGAGTTATTTACACAAAGATCAATTGTATTTTTACTTTTGTTTGAATGACGGCCTAGTAATTTAAGTGTTGCCAGATAATTTTACCATTACCTTTGGCTCTTTCAATTATATTTATAAAAAATTTTGCTTTGGCCTGTCTCGAACTTCTTGTTACTTTGTTCCGCATTGAAGTAAACCTCTGTCTATCCAGAGTTAGACCTGTTTTCAGGAACTGCTTTAGTAATTGATCTCTTGTTTTCATTAAATTCTTGCACTCTTTGTTTAACCAGGGCAAATTAGATGTTGTCTTTATTTTTTGTCGACCTCTAATGGAGTATGTTGATATAACATCCTTAATGTCAGTGAAGTGACTGCTGCAGAATTGTGGATCATCACTACACAATAAAGGCTCCCAGTTAACTGATGCTAATGCTTCTGCTACATTTTGTCGCTGACTTCTTGGTATGAATTCATAAAAGGATCTCCTATTAGATGAACTTTGAAAGTCATTCTTAACCCGTGATTTTATAAATTTTCTAGAAAATAATATAAAATTGTGGTCTGAAATACCAGTGATAAAATTATAAGATTTAATAATTCGCTCGGGCTTATTACTGAAAACCAGATCTATTTTAGTTTTAGAGTGTCTTGTTATTCTTGTGGGTTGTTCAATGTGTTGAGTAAAGTTCAAAGTCTCAATTATGTCCTTGAGTGTTTTTCTGTCCTTTTCACAGTCCCAGTTGACATTAAAATCTCCCATTACAATTATTTCATTAGACTTATTATTTATAGCATGATATTTAAGTAATATCTGTAGTTGTTCATTAAAAATATTCTTTGCGGAAGGAGGGCGATATAAACAGATCAACGTAAATGACATTTCTGGGGAAAGAGTGATTTTAATAGAAATATGTTCTATTTCGACATCTATTGGTGAACTACGTAAAGAGCAATCCAGGTGTTTTTTTTACATACACAAGTATTCCTCCTCCTCTTGTTCCAATTCTATCCCTTCTGAATACTGTGTACTGTTTCGCCCTTCTCATTGCTTTTTCCGCTTTTTTCCAAAACAAAGGCACTGCACATGGGCGTTTTACCCATATTCTATCGCAATATTTCATTTTCTTATCGTTGCCCAACATTGGGCTCACGGTATGTTCACGGTACCGTATGGGCTATATCATCCCGTGAACGGTATGATATAGCCCAGCCCTAACGTGGACTATATCGATATAAACGATATTGTCACATCTCATATCTCTTATAAAAATATAGCGATATATTTAAAAACTCGATACATCGCCCAGTCCTAATCCAGCCTCTTGATCACCATCAGCTGGGATAGGCTACACTCCTCCCCATCGCCCTGAATTGGATAAGCAGCTAAGAGCATGGGAGGATGGATGATTACATCACATGCCATCTTTCTGTTTCAGTTCAGTGTTTTACATCACATTGGACCCCGACTCTCGCCCCATCTGTCCTGTCTACATAGGTGACTTTGCAGTAAAGGTCAAAATGCCAGTATGATTTGCATGTGTTGTTCTTTTCTAGCAGATAGTAGCAGTCATCAAAGTCACAGGTCCACTGGGTCTAAGAAACTGAGAGCGACCCTGCACAGAGACACTCTGGTCCAAAAACTTTAATCAGGTCGAGCAGTGTCTTGTTTTACAGCCGCAGCACTAAGGTCATCTCAGACATCGCAGGAACTGCAGGAGATAATGACGTATTTTGAGGTGAGAACGGAAAGGAAGAAAAAAAAAATGAGGTGTTTCTTTTGTGGACAAGTTGAAGTAGTAAGAGGAAACTCAGTGCAAGCTGTTATGATACTCTCCGTTAGGCCCTGCTCAGGTCGGACATATTTTGCATGAGAGTAAATACTCTGGTTTATTTGGGTCATTACAGAGTCTGTTTGCATCACCTTGGGATCAGCACAGGACTGTTTGTTTTCACAGCCACAGTATCACTAATGCAGCTTTCAATCAGCGGCTTAAGACTAGCAGGGCTGTGTCGTTTGTCCACAATAATACCGGTATACATTTTCACATTATAAAAATAAATACATAAGCTGTCATCTTTATAGTTCAAGTGTCATTTAATATTATGATATCATTGCTATAGCAACATTTATATTGTGTACAACAACAAGACAAGCCACTTCTGACCGCCAGACCCGCACTCGCCTCCGATGATCACTTTCCAGTAAAAGTGGCAACGAGTAACTTGTTTCACTACTTAAAGCAGGAAACAAAAAAGCACAATGAAGTACAACCAGGATACAGTGGAGGAGACACTAGCAGCTGGAGACATACAACCCAAAAGTAAACAAATGGTTCAAATGAACTCGTTAAGACAACGCATGATGGGAAGAGCAAACAGTGCATGGAAATTACGGACTGGTTGACTAAGGATATGATGCCAGTTTAGCGGATTTCTGTGGAAAAGGATCCCCTTAGGCAGCTCGTTAAAAAGCTCGACTCAATTTACAACTTCCCAGATAGGGAAAAATATTTTTCCCTTTTGTTTTCATTATGTGATTAATAAAAGTTTTCTCTTTTTTGAAATCAGAATCAGAATCAGAATACTTTATTGATCCCTGGGGGAAATTATTTTTTGTTACAGTGCTCCATTTTAAACCAACATTAAGACAAGACAGACAATACGCTAACTAAGAATAGTACAATATATACATATATATACATACATACATACATAAGTCACTTATAAATAAATAGTTGGAAAAGAAACATGTGTAGCTGTAGCAGCAAACAGTGTGTTAAGTGGATGCGTTGTAAATGGAACTGAAGGCAAAGGAAGGAGGGCGGGAAAAAGAAAAGGCTTCAGGAACAAGAGGGGAGGAGTGGGGGCAGAATGAGACAAATTAGTTAAGGAAACTATGGTGCAGCTACAGAAGACTTGCAAGGTTAAGTTGGCTTAGTTCTTGCCAAACTGCTTTTACCTGCTTTGCTTTCACTAGTTTTCCCTGATTATGTAACACTTTTACTTAGAATTTCCACTAACTGTGCTATCTTTGTGCTTTATGCTGTGTCACTGCTACTGCACTGTGCTGCTGCCGGCACTTTGTTTTAATAGATTTACACTCTGAATCAGGGAGTCTGTTATCAATTAATTAAATTAATTTGTAATTTTTTGTGAATAGAAGTCTTTCATTTTGAACCATTAAGACAATGGAGGATGTTGGTGAAGTTCAGAGGACCTCCTCACCTTCAACATTACTTTAGGCAGTTTAAAATAAATTTAAAACTGTTTAATAATTAGTAAAACAATTGTCTAGACTTAAATAAAACCCTTTACACTAAAATTTATTCCCAACTCAAATTTCAAAGGCAGAAAACATCACATATTCCTCATTAGTTTCTTTACATCCTAAACTCATCGCCTACCACTAAACACTGAACAATAATAATCTTCAAAGTGAAGTAAACTCTGTGAACTTTCCTTAGTCAAGCCATTTATAGAAATCAACTTCTCAATCAGTTTCAAAAGTTAACTGTGTTCCAGTCGCTGGCAGTGATTCAGCTACAGCCACGTACAGCAGCCCAAAACAAGGCGATGCCCATCAAACTCTGATAAGGAGACCAGTACCCGATATAATCTCCTTTTCAAAGTGCAGAGGTCAGCGGCATGTGAAGTGACCAGATCAGTGAAAATCTTAAATGTTTTGCTCCAGTTACTTTTTGGTGGAGCAAACATCACTAACGCTGCATCTGCACACGGACCATACAAACACCCCACACAGTGCAGTTCATGGTGTGCATGTTTGAACGTGAATTGGGATTTAAGAGGAATTAAGAGACGTATTTCCGTGTCAGCCACACCATCACTTACATGCAGATTTGTTTACCAAAGCTACAAACAAATCAGGCCCTCCCGGAGTCTAGGGGGAGGCGATAATCGTGCTGAAGATGTTTTTCACGAGGAAAATAACTGCTGCGCTTTCCTCTGTTTAGATATGCACACACAACAAGGTCTAATGTGTATGAGATGCATTTGTGCCAGCATACTGCAGCAGGGTTCAGCTCGAAACGGGTAACAGGGAGTAACCTGCAGCCTTCTGATGCACTGCATATAGTTTTTGTAAACGATGTACTGACCAAAAGCATTTGGAAATTGGACATACTGTAACATAAATACAGAATAAATATACATTTTTAAATTACAGAAATAAATATTCATAGAAAATAATAGCGCAGGATATGTGCAAATTTAAGGTGCAGCAGGAAAATGCAATAAAAAAAAAAAAAAAAGAATATATCCAAAAGCCTTCTGCAGTTCTTCCCTGCCATCAGAGGAGAACAAGCATGTGTACGTGCTTCAAATGCCTAAAAATATCAGTGTCAGCGCTGACATGTGGCTTCAAATCCTGCTCTCCCAGGAGGAAGTCCTCCACTGAGCCCATTGCGCCACTGTGTCTTACTTCCTACATTGACTTTTTCACTTTTTCACAGTATACTGTTCACTTCATCTGGCCTGAAGGAACCTGCGACAGCCGCCAATCACTGCCTAGATTCTCTTAAGCCTGAATATAGAGCCTGGAGGAAGTATGAAGGCTCGTCCTTTCACATCAGTTGTGTCACAATATGCTGAATGGATTACACTTGATATGATTTGTTTGTTTTATTTTCTTTTTTGGCAACAACCTATTAGTTCCTGGGACCGACGAGATACAAGAACCTACTGATGTTCATGTCATTATTATTTCACAGACAAGTTTGAATGTATTAAATCAGAGCAAGGACAGGCATCAACAACACTGCAGCCCTGTTGTCGGCACATACGTTACTGCATTCTTCAAAATCAGTCATGCAGACAAATACAAAAAACATGAAGGAAAAAAAATATCTGATTGAGGTAAGAAAACTTCTTTGTGTATTTACTGTGTGAGTACTTTAAAGTGTGATTACTATAGCATTAACTTTGGTAGGGTTTTCCGGACGAGACCTCAAGGCTAACTTCCATGACAAAAGGGCATCACTTTAATGGGGAAGCTACCAGGAGACCTCACAGCAGGCCTGCTTTCATTAAGAGTTCAGTCACACAGCACTAGACTGCCTCGTAACCACAGGTCGGTATTCTACTACTTCCTGTAAACATGTCTGCCATGAGATTAATCTGAAAGTGGACTAATGTCACTGTCTACAGAGGATAAAGTATTAAAAATATTAATTTAAAAAGTATAAGTGTATAATTGGTTATTTATGACAAATTTCAAATTCAGCAAGTTGTGTTTATTTGAATTGGGGACAATTTTCCTCTGCTACGTATACAGTTGTTAAGTGATGACATTTGAACCCTGCTTTCGGGTCTAAACTATTCTGTGTTTATTAAAGCCTTTGTGTTTTTAACATGTTTTAATGCTTTGCACCTTGTTCATTTTACTCTGAAAAAGCCCCTAAAGTCAGTGATAACTGTCAGCCTCTCTTGGTTGTTATTACCACTGTTAATTTTACAGCTAAATTTTAAAACCTTACATGTAACTACAGCCCAGCCCATGCAGCAGTATATTAATGACCAGTGTTGGTCAAGTTACTTGAAAAAAGTAATCAGTAACTAATTACTGATTACTTCCCCCCAAAAAGTAATCCCGTTACTTAGTTACTTAGTTACTTTTTAAAAACACGATTTACAACCTGAAGAGGTGATAAAGCGATAGATCTTTCAGCCCAATTCTACTTTTTCTGCATAATCCATCATACAAAATGTAATCAAATGGAAAAGTCTCTTTTTAAAACTTGTTTTATCAGTTTTAATCTTTTAACTTTATGCATCAAGCAAAAATTTAATTATATGCAACATTCTCTGACTTGAATAAATTAGTTTAACATTTAAACCTATTTTCTGCACATTCCAGCACATAAAATAAAAATCTTTTTTGTGTTTACACTCACTCTTTCAAATAGATGCAAGTAAAACACAGCAGAAAATAAATAAAGTCAAAGACTCAGCGGTCCTGTTGCTCTATTTTCACCTGTAAAGCAGGACTGCGGTAGGCGGAGGTTTACCCTGGTGCAGGTGTGCCGCGGTCAGTGGAAGAATCCGCGAGTTTCTCTGTGAATTTCCCATTACGTCGTTGTGCACTCGGTGCTTGCTTGGAAGTTTTGGGGGTTTTTTCGCTGTAAAAAGAAGTTTTCTTCCCACGCACAACGGACACTAATGTTTTTGTCACTTTTTATGGAATCAAACTCAAAGTAAGGTCAGTACTTCCACGCTTTAAACGCTGCATGCTCATACTCTCTCCTGCAATCGATATGTGATCCATTGTTGATCTGCACACAGCTGTTGTCACTAACGGCGCACTCGCTTACGTCACTGTCGTGAGACATTCTCGCAAAGAATCACGGTTTTAGTAACGCAGTAACGCAGCGTTCCTACGGGAAAGTAACGGCAATCTAATTACCGTTTTTGCAATAGTAATCCCTTACTTTACTCGTTACTTGAAAAAAAGTAATCGCGTTACAAGTAACGCGTTACTGCCCATCTCTGTTAATGACTAACCTCGTATTGGGGATGGATCATCTCAGCTGTTCTCCTGACTGATGTTTCGTCCATTTACAGCATCCTGCAATATGACTGCATTTGTCCCTAACCATTGGGAACCCTCATGTTAACTTTTATTGAGTGGAAAAAAGTTAGCATTCATCCTCCAGCTTCACTGTGTTTATACTGTGCTAACCATATATTATGCTAGCTCTGTCGCTAGCCACCATGTAGCACATCATTATATACCAGCTAGGCCAACTTTAGTAACCCTACAAACGTCACTACTGTTTAGTTTTCTGCCTTCATGTTGGAAGTGATAGCAGAGCTGTACGTTTGAATTTTTCAGCAATCACTCAGTCAGAACATGTGATATCATCTGGATGTTAAACTTAATTGTTACACCTGTAGAGGAGTCACACTGATCATTTTATTAAAGATGAAAGAATTTAGACAGTTTTTAACTCTCAGTAATGCCGCAGTGTTTGTTTGACTTTGGGACCTGCAGCGGAGTTTGGATCCGGAAACGGCCAATGACGTATGACTTAAAGACCGGATACTGCATCTACATGAGGAGTGCAACATGGTAGCCAGACTTACTCATTGTTGTGATGAACAGCAACAGTTCAGCTAGCGTAAGTTAATGGCTATCCAAATGTACCGTAATTATGAACTGCTACTAGACTTTTAGATATTTTTTAGAATTAGTTTAAGTATTATACCCATTGTTTAAATATCAATAAAATGTCTATTTTTATGTTACTTCCATATATGCTCTTCTTTAAAAACACAGATCTGCTTTTACTTCTAAAGACATCTCTGCATTTGGGAAAAAAAAAAGAAAAAAGGAAGCAACATGTAGCAATATAACCCTAACTGTATGGAAATGTTAGCCAACTGGAACCCTGCAAACACAAACACAGCGTGCAGTCTGGCGTAAAAAACAAACAAAAATAAATAAATAAATAAATAAATAGAGGAAGGTGGACGCCTTTCATGCTGTAAAACAAAATCTTTGTTTTCTTTGTTCACACATAGATACAGGAATTTTTTTGTAAATTTTCACCATGCAAGGGTGTTTTTAAGAGTCCTTTCCTCAATGGCCTAAAATGCTGTTTACATGTCAGCGATCCCAAAACAAATAGACAGGCCCTTACTGTAAAGCCAGTCTTAACTACAGTTTCAGAAATAGTCAGATTAAAGGAGACTTTCAATCAGAATGTCCCCAAGCTTAGGCGTCTTATATCAAGTCACTTAAACTAGAAGTTCAACGCAAATTGTTGTCAGGCATTCTTCTTATTTATTGATTTATTTACAAATCTCTCCACAAACTCTGAAATTATGTGGAATAACTCACAAGATTTTGGACCAATGACCTTTGGGTGTTATGCAGATGCTGTTTAAACAGAATTTGAATATTTTTTCCCTGTTTATTCTACAAACTGTCAAAAGACACTTTATTAAGTACACCTGTTCAACTGCTTATTAATGCCAACATCAGTTCCCAATCTTGTCAGAACAGGAAACTGAGGCTGCAACATGCCAAGACTCATTAAACTGTGTGATACATTGGAAAATAGCTGCCTGGTCTGATGAGGCTCAACTTTTGCTGCAACATTTAGATGGCAGGGTCAGAAGTCGGCATAAACATCACAAAGCAACAGATCCATGCTGCTCTGTAGCAACGGATAAGGCTGCTGAAGGAGGTGTAATTGTGGGGGGGTAGGTACTTTTTGGCACACTTTGCCACATCATTTAAAGTGCCACAGCCCACCCAAATATTGTTGCTGACCATGTCAATACCTTTATGAGCACAGTGTATCTTCTTATGGTTGCGTCAAGCAAGATAACATGTCATGTCACAAAGCTCTAATCATCTCAAATTGGTTTCTTGAACATGACAGTGAGCTCATGACGGCCTTCACAGTCAGCATGTAGTTGAATCAATAAGGTGAAGAATTAATACAGTTCTGAAGGAAAAAGCTGGGTCCAAGCTGGCACTCGGAAGGTTAGGGGTGCAACAATATTCGTATCGATATTGAACCGTTCAATACAGTGCTTTCGGTTCGGTACGCATATGTATCGAACAATACAAAATTTGTAATTTATTTTATCAACTTTCCTTCTGACGATGCTGTCTGTGTTGAGCGCTCAGTGAATCTGCGTTCGACTACTCCGCCTAGGCTGCACTGTCGAGCCTAGGCGGAGTAGTCGAACGCAGATTCACTGAGCGCTCAACACAGACAGCATCGTCAGAAGGAAGAGCGCAGGGCAAGCTAGCGAGACAGAAGTTAAGCTCTCCTTGCAACATGGACCTCCCCCACCCTCATTCAGATCTGGCGTTTGGAATTATTTTGGTTTTCATGTGACGTATGACCCTGAAGGTAAGCGAGTCATGGACTAAAGTAAAACAGTATGTTGGATGTGCCATGCAATGCTCAATTACATGGGTGGGAACTAGTGTGTTAGCGCAGTTAGCTCGTTAACTTGTTGGCCGTCTAGCCCCATGCACGGGGCGATCGGCGGTAGCTCGTTAACGGAGATTTGCCGTGTTGTGGCGTTAACGTCATTTCAACGAGATTAACCTGAAAGCACTAGTGGGAACACAACGAATATGACTGCACATTTACGCCGACATCATCCTAGTGCAAAGACAAAAACAACAAGCATGCTACTAACTTTAGCCGAGTCATTTAGACAGCTGTTAGCACATGATTCTCCTTATGCTGCTGAGAATATAGCCCAGAAGAAGCGGATAGTATAGCTTTTATTTTGGAAAGAGACATTTCTCTGTAATAAACTCTCTTTTCCAAAGATGAGTGATTCTTCAATCAGATACAGGGCTCGCAATATCGCTAGCCCAACGTCCCGGGGCTAGCGATTTTTTCAGTCGGGCTACCAAAATCTATCTCTGCCCTGCCCGTCGGGCTATTGTAGGAAGGAAAAATATATGTCAATGCTTTTGCATTCTTTCGGAAATGTAGCTGGGTAATTATGTCATTGGCATCGGTGAGCCACTGTCAATATGTGACATATTGCAATCGCGTTTGAATTTGCGCTTGTTTTTTTGCTTTCACTTTGCAATCGCGCGAACTGTGTATAGAGAGCGACAGCACTGATCTGTGAGTGATGATAATTTGTGCACCAATTCCTCTGACATCGTCTTATCAATCGTTAGCTTACTATGCAAACATGACAAGTGAAATCTCCCGCAGCAAGCTTAAACCTGTGAGAGGTTGATCGCGCAGAGAATCGCTGAGCTTATGTGAGTGCGTGTGTAAAAGCAGCAGGATATATATTTTAGTTCTGCTGAGCCAAATAAGACAGGTCAGGGTGAAGAAGTGACAGCCAAAGAAAAGCTTACCACAAAACGGAAAAGTTATGACAAATCAGACTATAAGGCAAAAAGAAAGTGCAGCTTTATGGTTTCATGGACAAAAGAATTTCTGTGGCTGCAATATGACGAGCTAAATAACCAGGGCTGCACATAAGTGGTCCGCAGGTGCGCATTCGCTGTCAAAATAAAAAAACACGCACAAGGGTTAGGGTTAAATTTAAAAACTGTACTTTTGAGTTAAAATATATATTTATAATTTTAATAAATGACAAATTAAATAGGCATGAACATTTTTTTTGTATCGAAAAAATATCGAACCGTGACACCAAAGTATCGAACCGAACCGAACCGTGAATTTTGTGTATCGTTGCACCCCTACGGAAGGTGTACGTAATGAGGTGGCCATTGAGTGCAAGCCTGATTGTTTCTGGTAATGATTCGATTATTGGCTTAGCACTCAAACATCAACATGCAGGAAGGAAAGTTGCAAGTCTAAATAAATACCTTCCATGGAAATTGCTTCAGGGCTGCATTTCAGAAGTAAAAACACTTAAAGGGAACCAGCCTGTCACTTGAGAAAATTTGACTTGTCACAGCAAGAGAGAATAGGTATAAATAATGACACGAGTAATCATGTCATAGATCGTACCACTATCTGGCCCACCATCTCCTGCCAGGGCTTGCTGGGAATGCGTCGACAGAGCTGCAATTTTGCACACCACTGCCTGTGCTTTAAATACTGGGAGCCATTAAAATTGCGATTTAAAAAAGAGGCCTTTTATCATTAAACCAACTACTTCTTCTCCCTTCCCATCTCAGCGACTCATAAATCCCAGCCATAATTTATAACCACTTTGCGGCATTTTAAATTTGTCTAATGTGGTTTTCACTTGTGAAACGTTCCCTCAAATCATGGTACGTTAGCTGAACTGAAAACTGTCCTTAACACAGCCAATCCAACCTCAGTTCAGACACCTGCATCTGACTGCAGCAGGAAACAACAACAGTAACTTCCTCTTTTTTTGCCCGCGGTGCACTCAGGTGTGCACACATATACAAACGAGGACCAGTAAAAGAAAAATGAAAAGCAGGGAAAAGAAAGAAAGAATAGAGATCTTTGAATACCTGCAGAACAGGAATCCAACACGCCCAAAACGGACATAAGATACCTATATCACATGTATGAAACATAGTGTCTCCTGCTGGACACCCCCCTCCGCCCACACTCACGTGCACATACAATCCACCCTGCACGTCAGAACAAGTCCTTACTACACGTATGAAATTCCTTCAAACCAAAACGACAACAGTGTTGTTGACTTGCTGTGTGTGTGTGTGTGTGTGTGTGTGTGTGCACCTCCCATTCGCAATAACCTAATCTACACTAGGGCTGCCACAAACGATTATTTTGATAGTCGACTAGTCACCGATTATTTATGCGATTAGTCGACTAATCAGATCATCATCATCATCCAAAATAAACAAAAAGTCCTTCAAAAATAAAATGCAGCAACCATCACTGGACGTAAAACTACAGCTTATTGCACCAGCAGCATCTGCTCTTATATAACTATCATTAGCTTACAGCTTTAAGCTTTTAAGGTGCTAACTAAAAATAAAGACAAGATGATAGTTTATTCAATTTTAATGAAATTTGCAGATTGTTTCGGTAAAGTTTAATAAACTCCTTGCTATCTAAAATATAACAGGACACCGGAGTATATTCTCCAGCATCTCACACTTCTGATAATCAGCTATCTGCTTGACGTTTATTCAGCTGTGTAAAAACTATAACTTTAATCTCAGCCAAACCGATTTACTCAGGAACAAATAAAATACTAAAAAAAAAAAAAAAAAAAAAAAAAAAAGCCAAACAACATTTTTAATTTATCTAAGTGACTCATATATATTTAACCTGAGTCGCGAAAGACGGCGGTGGGTTTGAAAACAATTTGCCGGGAGTCCGGTGTTCTCACGGCGCTAGTGAGCCTAGCCCCCGGCTAGCTATCGAGCTAGTGGGTAACAGACGTCTCCGAAAACGTCGGAGCGCTTTTGAAAATATGTGGTGTCCTGATAAACTGAGCCGATATTTGAGGTTTACACAGCTACATTCTCGCCTGAAAATATGTTAAACGTTTATTTTGTGACCCAGAAAGAATAATAAGAGTAATATTAAAACTAACTAGCTACCGCCATTGTTGGAAACTAAGCTGGGCCGCGCTATGAATTCTGGGACACAGCTGCTTCTTCTTCTTCGGGGTTTAACGGCAGCTGGCATCCTTGTACATGCTGTGCTGCCATCTTCTGTTTCAGTCCGTTATTACACTCTTAAATCCTGCTACTTATTCCTGCGTCTTTTGGGATCTTACAAAGCTTCAAACGACACGTCGACTATTAAATCAGTCGTCGACGATTTTGATAGTCGACGTAATCGTGACTAGTCGACAAATCGTGGCAGCCCTAATCTACACCCTTCTTCTTTCTCTCTCAGGACTCTTAAAGCACCAGCGTTCACTCTTAACATCTAAACACTTTTCTCTCACCTCAGGTAAAACACAGCAGAGGAAAAACCCCCTTTCTTTTACGCAACTTATATGTAGATTATCTGACTTAATGCCATAACATTCAAATATGATTAAAATGGCTAGTTTTACTTTAAAGTGGGCCCCTTTTAAAGTTTCTTTATTCTCAACACTTTTATATATTTTAAGTTATTTAACCTATAAATTCAACACAGCTACTAAAGGACGTTACAGTGTAACCATTTTGTCAGTGGCTGTTTCCAAAGTCATGAATAAAAGTTCAGCCGATTATTTACAGAAGTTATAGGACCAATCCTCACAAAAAGCAGAAGCTTGTGGTGAGAAATCTTTACAAAAGTTTATTTAGAAATTTCACCACCAGCTCTCACATCTGGTTAAATTCACAGAAAAAACTTCTTTATGGAAGGAAATGATTTTAGCACCTTTAAATGTTTTCCTTTGCCCTCCATTCATTTTCTGAAGCCCCATTCACACATACCTTGACACCTGTGGATGATCCCACTTACCCACAAAAATCAAAGGTTGCTAGGGAAAAATGTGCATTCTGCAATGGGTTGGCAAGTGTTTCCCAGCAGCTGCTAAGTTTAACTGGCTGCAAAGAGGTCTACAGTACAGTGTACTTGCAATTACTTTGGTTGTTAGCAGGTTGCTATGGTTGCCTTCAGTTAGCGTGGATAAAAGCGGTTTGTCGGGAAACACTCGACAACCGCTTGCCCAGAGGCAGTGAAACTGTGAAAAGTGCAACGCAAACTACAAACAGATAGTCACCTTCAAAAGTAAAAGCTGCACCTTTTGAAATACACAGCTTTTACTTTGAAGGTGAATGGTCTCCAAACAACAAGAGGCCACGGCAATCTGCTGACGACCAAAGCAATCACAGGGAGGTTTTTAATGCAAATAATTTTATAGTCGGCCAGCAACTAGTCACCAACCAGTCGAGTAACACACATTTTCACCAGTGCCGGAGGTTCCTAAGAGATTTCCAGGCATGTTTAACTAAGCCCATAACAGCTTATCCAACTAAGAGTGGTGACAGTTTGCCAGTCTATCACAGGGCTAACACAGAGCAAAGGATAACCACACACTCTCACATCCACATCTACACGTATGAGTTACACCTCACAGCAGGTAGGTTCCTGGGTTCAAACCTCTGGGTCTGCTGTGATATTCTTAAAGTTTCCTTGTGCCTACAGGGGTTTCCTCCCACAGCCCAAAGACACGAACTTTAGATTGGGTTGTTCAGAAGCAGTTACTTAAATATGAAGAAGGGTTGCAACTGATTACTGTATCAGTTATTTTACCCATGAATCATTCAGTTGGAAAAGATGAATTTGTTCAGTGAAATATCAAAGCATGACTGAGTGACTGACTGAGGGACTGGTGCGTCACAAAAACCAAATCATCAAATCACAGCGTAAAAACTTAATCACAACATTATTAATGGATAAACAACAAAGTAGCATTTCAGTTTCTAACAAACTGTGCACTGAAAATCTGAAGGACGACTCTCTCTTTTTGTCTTTATATGTGAACTGCAAACAAAGCTTTAGCTGCTGAACTCTACATCTGATTAATATAAAAGCAATACAAAGCTGTAGTACTGCACGGTTTCCAACAACGAATCATCAACTGTGATTGCACCTGCACATCTTTCAGGCTATCGCATTAAAATCTAAACTTGTGCTCACTTCTCAAACTAATTTAGCAATGTTAAGATATCATTAACCAGTAAATAATCAACACAGCACTTCCTGAGAATTCAAGATAATCGTTTGCTTGTTTCTAAAGCTGTCGAACTCTAGAAAGCATCAGCAAAGTGTATATGTAGGCCTACACATCTGAAACAAGAACAGGATGCCAACTAGGCGTTCAGTGTTCACTGGATACTCGAGGTGAATATTTGTTTGATCCAAATTTAATTTACATACTCCATATTTATAGAAGTTTCAATGTGCGGTACAAGCACAGGTCAACTTTTGACCGTGCTTGTTCTTCTGCGTTGTAACTCATACCAACATTTCGATCTGTTCACGTGATCACTTTTACCAAGAACCACCCTGAACAGGAAGAACAGGGTCCCCAAAGACCACACGGCGGGGCTGAAGATGTGCTGTGCTGCTGCTCTGCATGGCAGCGGACTTTCTGAGCACGAGTAAAATTAAAGGTGGGAGGGGCTGATACACAAGCTGCTCTTCAGCCTTTTTGAATGGCAGCAGTTGATTTGGCTAGATAAGGATCACGTGATTTTGACAGGATGTGTTTTTTCTGTGGTGTTTGAGCTTACTTTAACCTTTTCTGTTACCTTTAAGATCACTGTCATATCACACGGGCTAATTCATTCAGAAGCACCGTCTCATACTGCTGTGCTCCTCAGACGCATGCAGCATTATTTTTATTAGATTACAGCTGATTATACGCTGCACAGACACATTTGTCATATTTGTGCACCGCAGGACACCTCAGGCATTTGAAAGCTGTCCTTCCTTCCCGTCATCTTTATCAAACAGCTCTTATGCTTGAGCCGAATTCCTGAGACTAACGGTGCTCTGACATGATGTTTTTTCATCTCATTTATGCAGTGGTTACATCAAATTTAAAATTACTTATAAGTTTTATAAATTAAGCTGGCTTCAACTCAAGCGCTTAAAACTACTCTGACCTGGATCAATGAGAACCTGCCAAGTCAAATTTATTAAATGACTTATTTTTCTTTCACTCATAAATAAAGACATCTCTGTATGTGTGTGTGTTAATGTGTCTGTTAGGGCTGGGCCATATCATACCGTTCACGGTAATACCGGTATAGAAAATGAAATATCGCGATAGAATATGGGTACGGAGCCTACGGAGCATTACAGCTACCGTAGGCAGGAGCCTCGCGGAGTAATACGTACGGTGCTTCAACATAATATTACCGTATTGCGTGTGTGTGTAACCTCTTTCTAAGTTTTGTGGATATTATACATGGTTATGCTGAGGATATGTCGGCCAATTTCCACTGGAAATGCCTTTTGGTTAAACTGTCAGCAAGGAATTTGCATTTGCACTGTTACATTTTTATATAACTTTAATGCAAAACACAGCTGCTTGTTTAAGTGAAAATACATTGATGGGGTTTTTTTGCACTAATAAAATTGAGGAGTTGTAAAGTATTTTGTCTAGTGTCAATTATATCGTCAGTTATATCGTTATCGCAAATTTTCAAATCTGTATCGTGATAAATATTTTTGGTCATATCGCCCTGCTCTTCACCTCCCTCTAGAAATGGACTGGCTTTTTAAACCATCATGCACACACTCACACTCCAATGGATGCATCAGATTAAACTTTGGGGGTTCAGTACCTTAAATAGCATCCACAGAACCACCGACCTTTTAATTAGTGGATGCTCTACCTTCTGAGGCACAGCTACATCCAAACTTACAACACCTAGTCCTGTCCAAATATCAACCGAGCTCAACCCCCACTTAGCTTCCAAGATCAGACAGGAACCATTTGGTACTCATTGGTTGTATTTCTGAGGTCAGCGCATTGTCAAATTTGAGCTCATCTCAGTGAGAACCCATCACGTTTTGGCTAAAATCTGATGAGCTGGGATGACCACATGAATGTTTACATTGTCATTTCTGTGAGTGGATTTACTGACATAATGCATTCCCATTACCGGCCTAAACCTTATTCTAACCTCACCGCTAAACCAATCCTCTGACGAGGAGGTGTAAACACATCTCTAAAACCTCCTCACTAGAGTAGTCTAAATTAAATTCAAACAAAATAGTAATGCAATACTTGGCTATGGTTTATGTTTATTGTGCTCTTTCGGTTTCTTGGAGGGCGTCAGGTTAAGCGACGACAAATTCAGTCACTCTCTTGTTGTGTGGCAACCCACAAATGACACGCTCAGCGAGCGCATTCTTACATCTGTCCTCGTTTCAAAGAGCATCACTCTGTGCACGTCTTCATGTGAGGACATCTGACAGCTGCAGTTAGAGAAATAACCCGGACCTCATTCTTTGTAACCCAGCGGGGGTTTTCTCCTTTTATTTTTGAACACCAGTAAAAGCAGTTTGGTTTGACATTAGAGAAGCTGGACAGATGAACTGTGCTGATTTTTTGTTTACTTTTTTTAAGTGGTTTAAGTACATTTTATTTTACAGCCCAAGTAACAGCTGAGGAAAAAAGAAACACTTACTCGAGTTATTGCTAAATTTGGCATTAACTTACAGAGCACAGCTCTGGTCTGCATGCACACAAGTGCTGACTGGATAGTTTGTCTGACTGGTTAGCTACTTTTCATATCTTTGATGTTTACTTTCCTCTCAGTCAGAGGCATAAAAGGCTTTCTATATGATTAAGAGTGCTCTGTTTTCACTAAGCTGGTTGAAACTTGCAATAAAACCTTATCTGACAGCAGCTCTACCTGAGAAAGGCTGCAGACAGTCTGTGCTCTCCACATTTTGTGTGTCATCAACTCAGGCTAATTAACCGCACACCAGTCCGTAGTCCAGGCGCCCGTGTGCGCTCACTCACCCACATAAAGCGTTAATTTTTTCTACCTCCGGTGCATTTCCTGTATCAGCAGCAGAGCAGTTGAGGAGGGGACTTCAACTTTTTCGCTATTACACAAGAGGCTAACGTGGAAACTCTGGCTGCCTCGTCCTGAGCCGCACATGGATGATCATGACCGAGGCTAAATGACTTGAGGTGGATGTCTGAGAAGGATGGTGAAGAAGAGGAAGTGATACAGAGCGACAACAATCGCCACAGCTGAGCAGCATGCATGTGATTTAGGGGTGTCACCGTGCTGCTGCAAGGACCTGTTTGTGAAACTGCTTTGTGCAGAGGTCCATGTCTAGACACCCACCAACCCACCCACCAGCACCTTGAGTAGCCACCCACCCGCAGCCACACATCACCATCCACCCCCACATGCACAGACACACGCCCACCACCATTTTACAGCTCCAATCAGATGTAAACAGCATGATCTATCTAACTTCCTGGTCTGTCTCCCTGCCATCTCTCCTCGGTCAAAACCAGACATCTCAGCTTTCAGTGCTCCGCCGACTCTTCTACTCTTACATCTCACACTGTCTCCTCAGCTCGAGCCTCTTCGGGGAGCTTTCGCACTCTCATTTGTCACTGCTGGCAAGCACCTGCTTTGAGTTTGACACCTGCCTGCCAACACCAACCCGCCATCAACAAAAGAGTCAACAGGTCACCGTTAACAGTGTGCAGACCTGAGGCCCCCGAATATAAGAAACAAACACACACACAGCAACACTCCTTCAGACAGTGAACATCCGTCCACACACCCACAGCCATATGCAGCAGAGGGATTTGTGAATGAGCCGCTGCTCTTACCTTGGCACTGGAATCCCTGCTTCCCAAAGCCCCTGTGGACAGAAAGACAGGGCTGTGAGATTTGGGGAATTCACAAGATATGCATTGGCAGTGACGCGCACGCGCACACACACATATCCAATCACACATGATCTCGCGCGCGCGCACACACACACACACACATCAGCGGGGCCCTGTGTCTTCAGCAGCATTCCTCCAGTGTCAGAGATGGGTGTCCGGGACGATGCGGTAAAAACACCGAGCAGCAGCAACTGCTCTGCGGCTGCCGACACGCCATCTCTCCCCGACAGGCCCGCGGTGTTGTCGCATTGTGGAGAATTGTGGAGGGGGGTGGGGGGTGTATGGCGCACCGCGTTGTTTTTCATGATAATGAAAGAAACACTGCGGTGTCAGTGTGGACGAAGGCCGATTGAGCCGCAGCAGCAAGTGAATCACCTGTGTCCTTTCCCCTCACACACACACACGCCCGCGCGCACACTCACCAGATGAAGTCCGTGCAGTGGCTGCAGAAGGTTGGCTGCTTGAAGAAGCGCGCGATGAACTTGTGGTTCTTCACCTCGTGCACATTCTTCTGACGGAGGGCTCCCTGACGGGCAAAGCCGCGCGCGCTCTCCGGCACCTCTCCTTCGCTGTTGGGGTCAGCCATCTTAACGAGGAAGCGGCGGCGGTCCGAGAGGAGGAACGAGGGGTGAGGAGAGGGGAGAGAGAGACGCGGCGGGGGAGGACGAGTCGCGGTACAGGTGCCGCCTCCTTCTCCTCTTCGCCCCGCTGGCCGCCGCGGTGTCGCTCGTGCTGCCGGTGTTTTTGTCGGTCTGCGTCCAGCTCGCGCTCAAGCTGCTGCAGCTGCTTCTTCCGGCGGGTCCCCGTGCCGCGCGCCTGCTTCCCTCTTCTCACCGATGTGCCGCTGCTTACAACTCTCTCTCTCTCTCTCTCTCTTCCTCCCTCTCTGTATTTGTGCGTTGACGTGTTGTTTGTGTGGCACACCTCTGAAGCGATCTCTCTCCGTCTATGGCACAACGAGCCCTGCGTTCTTTCACTGTGATGTGACTTCTGGAGACACACGCATCCAAACCAGTCTGAGACGCCAGTTAACAGAAACCAGTGATTGCCCACGAACCCGTGAGTCAGAGGCCCCTGAAGCTCCGATTTCAGAGAGTCCCTCATTATTAGCCAACCTGGTGACCCCGTTTTCTAAAAAAAAAAAAATCTACCTTTAGTCATAGACTCTTATTTCAAACATATAGAGAGCATTAGAATTTCAAGTTGAACTCGTGCCTCTGTGTCTGAATGAAAACTTACATTTTAAAATATTTTATTGATTATATACCTCTGACTGTTGTCATCAGTGTTTTCAGCATTATTAATGTACCTTTTCAGAGTCAGTGTGGACTTTGATAATCAGCACCTATTTGTCAATATATATGTAGACAGAGAGTATGGATTCTGGAAGTGAAAAATGTGCTGTTCCTCTAATCATGTAAAGACTCCTACAGTGCAAAGTGGAAACCAGGCGGCGGTACAGTGCAGACAGGTAAGCCATACTGTTGTCTCTAGATTACAGACAGGCCCACAGTTTGCTTTCTTTTCCTTTTAGTCTTATCAGATACAGTAAAGCTACTACATAGTCAGAAGCATGAACATTACAAATTGAGTACACAGGACTTTGTGCATTTCTGTGGAGAAACTAAATCAGCAGCTTGTAGAACCATCCTTAGCCTTTACCGTGTTGGTTCAGATCACTGAGGATGTGCAGGAATTTGTTTATGCACAGCTCTATTTCAATCAGGTTGAGGTGTGGACTTTGACTGGACCGTTGCAACACCTTCATTCTTTTCTTTTTCAGCCATTCTGGCATAGATTTTGCTGTTCTGTTTTGGGTCATTGCCCTGTTCAGTAATCCAGTGTGGACCAAGCTTTAGCTGATAAACAGAGCTGTTGGTCTCACATTTGCCCCTGGAGGAGTTCAAGGCCACCTTAATGACTTCAAGCTGCCCAGGTCCTGTGATTGCAAAACAAACCCAAATCATCACCACTCCTCCACCGTGCTCGACAGTTGGTATGATATCCGCCTGTGCTGATATGCCGTGTTTTGCTTTTATCAAACATGGCTTCATGCATTATGGTCAACATCTCCACTTTAGTCTCATATGCTCGAAGGACATTGTTCCACAAGTGTTGTAGTTTGCTCAAGTACAAATTTCTAATCCTAAACCACGCTCCATGTTCTTTTTAGAGAGAAGAGGCTTTCTCCTGGCAACCCTTCCAAACAAGTCATACCTGTTTAGTGTAAATTTAAATGTGCTGTCATGAACTTCACCATTTAACACACTAACTGAGGCCTGAGTTTGAGATGTAGCTCTCTGTGCAACATTCAGTGAAACTGCAAAAAATCTGTGTGAACTCTGAGATTGTTGCTTCTTGATAACACACACCCAAATGCTCTGGACCAGCAAACTTCCCAAATGTGTGCCTGTAGAGATGCTCACACTTCCAAATCAGATTTTTTTTTCATAACTGTATTTTAGGTTATATGCAGTGTTGGTCAAGTTACTTGAAAAAAGTCATCAGTAACTAATTACTGATTACTTCCCCAAAAAAGTAATCCTGTTACTTTACTGATTACTTATTTTCAAAAGTAATTAATTACTTAGTTACTTAGTTACTTTTTAAAAACACGATTTACAACCTGAATAGGTGATAAAGCGATAGATCTTTCAGCCCAATTCTACTTTTTCTACATAATCCATCATACAAAATGTAATCAAATGGAAAAGTCTCTTTTTAAAACTTGTTTTATCAGTTTTAATCTTTTAACTTTATGCATCAAGCAAACATTTAATTATATGCAACATTCTTTGACTGGAAGAAATTTGTTTAATATTTAAACCTATTTTCTGCATATTCCAGCACATAAGATAAAATATTTTTTGTGTTTACACTCACTCTTTCAAATAGATGCAAGTAAAACACAGCAGAAAATAAATAAAGTCAAAGACTCGGCGGTCCTGTTGCTCTATTTTCACCTGTAAAGCAGGAGTAGAGTAGGCGGAGGTTTACCCTGGTGCAGGTGTGCCGCAGCGGTCAGTGGAAGAATCCGCGAGTTTCTCTGTGAGTTTCCCATTACGTCGTTGAGCACTCGGTGCTTGTTTAGGGGTTTTTTTTCGCTGTAAAAAGTTTTCTTCCCACGCACAACGGACGCTAAAGTTTTTGTCACTTTTTATGGAATCAAACTTAAAGTAAGGTCAGTACTTCCACGCTTTAAACGCTGCACGCTCATACTCTCTCCTGCACTCGATATACGATCCATTGTTGATCTGCACACAGCTGTTGTCACTAACGTCGCACTCGCTTACGTCACTGTCATGAGACATTCTCGCAAAAAAATCACGGTTTTAGTAACGCAGTAACGCAGCGTGCTTACGGGATAGTAACAGTAATCTAATTACCGTTTTTGCGATAGTAATTCCTTACTTTACTCGTTAAAAGTAATCGGATTACAGTAACACATTACTGCCCATCTCTGGTTATATGTATCTGGCAATCTTCTTGTAGAGGAAGCCAGTCAAAATTTATTTTTCAGACATTTTTAGTTTGTGTTTGTTTATTAACAAAACTGCTTTTATTGTCAATTTACATTTTTTTATATGGCTCTACTAATAATAACAATAATAACGATGTTATTAGAATTGCTATTGTTGTTAATTATAATTATTATTAATTACAATTCTTTTGATTATCAGGGAGGAAACATTGCAAACCATCGCATTTGTAAAACTACCGTTGATTGTTTCAGTATTTTTACATTCAAAATAGCTTAAAAGAATTAATCACATATTAGTTTTCTGTCAAGTGACTCACTGATTAATCAAACAATCATTTCAGTGTTAGAGTGCTCATTGGTTCCTCGAGAAATAAACACACTGGCAAGTACAAAGCAGGTCAAGTATGTACAGTATGCATTTAATCTGACGTTTCAGCAGGTTGAGCAGCCGAGGCAAACACAGCCTGTTGCTCCAGGCATCGTTTTTTAAAACTGACAGGCTGTGGTAAAGTCTTGCTTAAGCTTCCGGTGCAGGCTACTGATATGAGGTTGGGATCACGAAGGAAGATAAATGTATTAATACACCCAAATCTCACAAGACTGCCTTTTTTTTTCTGTCCCTGGGAGTTTGCAAGTCGGTTATTTTTGTTAGAGAATTGTAATTGCTTGAATTGAACATCAGTTAAGACACGTCAGCTTAGCTCTACATTAATGTTGTCCTGTTATATTTTTTAAATGGCAGTAGGGAGGCGAGGTTTTTTCAGTGTAAAACCAGGAGAATTCAGAGCTGTATCGGGAGGATTGACCAAAAATGTTTTGTTTTTCTCGTTGTCTTGTTAAACACTAATTAAACCTCTTCAAACCTTTATTGGATCGGGCTTTCCGGTTATCTGACCAAATACAGAAGTGTCGCCTTCGTGTCCGAATGAGCACCTTAAACACTTTTACGGTAAAGCTACCACGGGTGGGGCCTTTGCAATATTTGAATATAACTTTCCACTTACAACAAGTCAGGATGCATTCCATCAGATTAATAAAAACTAACACGTGAAATTACAGCATGCAGACCTGCCTCTCGTAAATCTTGAGTCTCTAAAAGACTGTTAGGGAGAACAGCCTCACTGGGGTTAGTCAAAAACTGACTGTTACACTGTGATCTCTGACACAGTTATATATGTTAAACAGGCTTTTTTCTGCACACACAACGACCTGAATATGACAAAACATCATAGGAATAGTTGGTTGCTGGAGGTGCACACAGCAGTCTCCACCATTCATATTTTCCTTATAATATAATATGAATAATAATAATAATAATTTTATCTATAGGCACCTTTCACCCACCTTACAATAACACAAGAACAATAGCAGCAATAAAATATAATAAACATGGCAAAATAAAATTTAGACATGAGGTAAAAAACCAAAAAAAAAACTTTGACTTCAAATTTTACTTCTATTCAAGACATGAAATGTTACTAGAATACAATGTTTTGTGTTGAAGACAGTTGAAGTTACAGCAGTGTTTACCTTTAACTGCATCGTACACAAAAGATCACGCTAACCACTGATAAACAGTGAATTTAACAAGAATATGCTTGTGTAATATTGGGAATATCTGGAAAAACAGGTAAACAGGTGTTGCTGGACCTTGTAGACACTCTGAGGCAAATTTCTGTGTAGTTTAGATACTGGTGTTTATATTGAGTGTTTATGGGATTAAGCTTTCCACCATTAGTCTGTGGTGCAAATGTTCAATAAATTGCTTGAAAAAAATCTAAGGGCTCATTTTTTCAATAACACAAGAACAATAGCAGCAATAGAATATAATAAACATGGCAAAATAAAATTTAGACATGAGGTAAAAAACCAAAAAAAAACCTTTGACTTCTAATTTTACTTCTATTCAAGACATGAAATGTTACTAGAATACAATGTTTTGTGTTGAAGACAGAGCCTTTAATAGATCAGATTAATAACGCTCATCAGTAATGCTCATAATATTAGTAGTGATAACTGCATGTCAAAATGACCCAAAGTTATTTAGTTGCTTCCAGCTGATCATAGAAGTCTTTCTTCTGGGATTATTACATATCTACAGCACCAGAATCCATACACTAACATTTCCAAAGATAGAGAGATGATCTTGCTTTAAATGTGGCTACTGCAACATAAACATTTAAAAATAACTAAAAAGAAACTAAGAAGAAACTGTCCTCAACACAAAAACAGGATCGATCAGGCTCTAACAGCCAGATAATGTTCTATACTTCACTCTGTGCAGCTGTTAGAGTGACAAAGGTTATCTGATCGGTTGATTAAAATGTACTAAAATGTGTATGGGTATTCGTCTATATAACTACGAATGGCCACTTCATTAGGTACATCTGTTCATCTGCTCATTAACACAAATATCTAGTCAGCCAATCACGTGGTAGCAAATGTGCTTTTAAGTATGTATACAAAGCGAAGATGACCTGCTTGAAGTACAAACTGAGCATCTGATTGGGGGACAAAGGGGATTTAAGTGACTTTGAATGTGGCGTGGTTGTTGGTGCCAGACAGGCTGGTCTGAATATCTCAGAAAGTGCTGATCTACTGAGTTTTTCAGCCCATAACCATCTCTAGGATTTACAGATAATGGTCTGGAAAAGAGAAAATATCTTGTGAGCTGCAGCTCTCTGGGTGAAAATGCCTTGTGGCAGTCAGAGATTCCAGACTGCTGAAAGGTGAGAGGAAGGCAACAGTAACTCTACCACTGTTACAGCCAAGGTATGCAATAGAGCACCTCTGAATGCACAACATGCCCATCCCTGAAGCAGATGGGCTATAGCAGCAGAAGGCCACACTGGGTCCCACTTTGCCCTCATCAGTCTTGATTTCTGCTGCAACACTGAGATGACAACACGAAAGCATGGATGCATCCTGCCTTGCATCAGTGTTTCAGGTGGTGTGAGGGATACTTAATTGGTACACTCAGTACCAGCTGAGCATTATTTAACACCACAGCCCATCTGAGTGTTGTTACTGACCATGTTCCTTCAGTCTCTCTGGAATGGCAGCGTTATGTGTAGGAGGTTATGTGTGAATGACGGAAACCTCTGCCTTTTCTGAATATTTGAACCTATCATGTTACAGGTTTCATGTGAGAAAATGGGCTAAAAGGTGTCAGTCTGTCACCTTCCCACAACTCAGAGCAGCCATTCCAGCAATCAGTTTTAGCTGCACTGATGGCTTTAATGATTGAATGAAAACAAGAGTCTCAGTTGGCATGACTAAGATGATTGTGCAAAACATTTTTAGCACACTAAAAAAGATCAAAAGATCAGGTCACACTTATCAGTGGCAGATAACCTCACTGGTTGTTTTTCACCTATATTTTCCCCGTCTGCATGTGGTGCATCTCGCTGTTAAAGAAAACTGAAAAACAGTAAAATGCTTTTTATTTCCCATGCCTTTTTTTAAGGTCAATATAATCTAGAGATCTAATTTTAATTACATTTCACTTAAAAAAATGTTTTTAAAATGTTTGTGTATGGAAAATATGTGAGCGTTATGTTTCTAGAGAGAAGTCTGATGGGGAAAAAATCATAAAAGTAGGCAAGAACAAAGCTCGCTGGCAAGTTACAGCAGTGTTTACCTTTAACTGCATCGTACACAAAAGATCACGCTAACCACAGATAAACAGTGAATTTAACAAGAATATGCTTGTGTAATAGTGGGAATATCTGGAAAAACAGGTGTTGCTGGACCTTGTAGACACTGAGGCAAATTTCTGTGTAGTTTAGATACTGGTGTTTATAATGAGTGTTTATGGGATTAAGCTTTCCACCATTAGTCTGTGGTGCAAATGTTCAATAAATTGCTTGAAAAAAATCTAAGGGCTCATTTTTTCTAGGAAATACACAGGCAGTGTTGGAACTGCTGTCCTGTGCAAACTTGTTCAAGCTCTGAACTTGATCCAAATTTCACTCACACTCCCATTTTTCCTTTGAACACCACTTCTGCCAAAACAGAGGTAACAGAGCAGTCAGCAGTCCAGCACTGAACATGGTCGACGGTAGCAGAAGCACAAACAGAAACTGAGATGGCCCTGGCGCGTTGCCTGTTTTCATGCCCGTGCACAAATAATTGAACTCTTTGGAAAGTGGGCGTGAGAGTCTGGGAAACTCAGCCAGGTAGTAAAGTACTTTCACACCATTGTAAACTGAACAACTTGGCAGAAGTTCCACTGTTTTTAAATGATTTTTAGTTTAAAGAACTCCGTAGTGCTGTTTATCTTCGCTGATTTTGCTTTTGTGTTTGTTTTGATCATCCCTAAATCAATAAATTGTGTCAAATTAAAGCCTTGCTTTGTTTCAAAGGTTGATTCATTTTCTGCCAACTCTAGAAATGTTCCAGGACGTTTGTTCACTCTCTACGGAGTGCGAGGCAGATCTCACTGGACACTTTCACCATTTCCACCTGTTCAAGTGCCCATTAATACAAATATCTAATCAGTCAATCACATGGGAGCAACTCTGCATTTAGAGATGTAGAGATAGTCAAGACAAACTGAGTATCGAGGTATGCAAAAGAGCACGTCAATGCACTCACCAGTTGAACTCAACTGATTTGATGGGCTACAGCAGCAGAGGACATTACTGGATGCTACAGCTTTCAGCTAAGAGCAGGAAACTGAGATTAAAGCCAGCGTGAGGTCAGATTTAGGCATAAACAGCATGAAAGCAATTATCCATCTGGTCTTGTATCAACACTTCATCCTGCTGGTGTTGGTGTAAGGATGTTGGTACACTTTGGGCCTCTTACCACCAACTGAGCATCATTTCAGCACCGCAGCATTGCTGTTAACGATGTCCACACCATGACCACACTGCACCAATCAAAGTTTACAGTAAGATAATGCACCATGTAACAAGGTCCAGATCATCTTAATCTCGTTTCTTGAAAGTGACAATGAGTTCACTGTACTCAAATGAGCTCCAGAGTTTCTCAGTTCAACAGAGCCCCTTTGGGGTGTGATGGAACAGGAGATTCACATCATAAAAGTGTAGTTTGACGCTGTCGTGTCTGTATATACCAAAATAAGTAAAGCCCACTTGTTTTGCCTGATATTCTCTGTTTTTTATCAGAATACGATCATTTGATCTCGGGTAAACTGCAGATTATAGTGTGGTCTGTAACATATTAGTAAATGGAGAGATTTTACAGGAAAATAATAGGGTGGCATTCCCAGCATAAAGGTTCATTTAAAAATAACTTAAATAAATAAATAAAAATAATATTTTATAGCTTCATTGGCTGGGCATGTCTGCAGGACCACATAAATTGTAGTCTCCCGCCTTCTAGTGGCTCAGTCAAAGAAAAGCAAATTCCACCGGTTTTTGTTTGCGTAACTGTGGGCGAGCTCCTCCCACCAGGCCACAGACTATTGGTTAATACTCTAAGCAAAACCACGTGGTTGGTCAGTGGGTGCTGTCCGTTAAACCTGTACGGAACAGTTTCCACACGCCCGATTGTTGTGTAAGCGTCTCTCCCACCCTTGAACCTGCGGTAAGTATCACCTAGACGAAGCTCAGGCTGTAGTGAATGTGTGAAAAGGGAAAATAACTTTGTGTTTTCCTCAGTCATGCCGACGTCACCTGTTAAAACGAGGATCCCCCTCACCAGCTTTGGACACTTGGTAACAGAGGTGAAGGTAGGAAGGGGGCTTGATCCGGGGATTTCCAGGTGAAATGAAACGGTGCATGCGGTGGAGGGGGATTTAGCTGTAACAGAATGGATATGAAGGGGTTTAAAAGACAAACGGGAGGGGGGGCGGGGGTCTATAATAAACATTAAGGGGGGTCTTAATGTTTAGGTTATCATTTATGTGTTATAGTGTCATCAGTAAGCAGCAACAGCAGTTACCTTTGTCCTGCTTTGTCTTCTTTGATGGATCTGCCCAGTGAATGAAGCACATTTCCACAAGCAGCACAACGTCTTTATTACCTTTGACTTTATTATGTAAGATTGTATTTGGCTGCTATTCTGTACAAGTGAAATTCAACTGAAAGAGGCAGGAAACAGACCAGCTATTAAAAGAATATACAGAGGGCAACAAAAAAGACGGATCCTTAAAACTTGGGCTAAAAACAGTCCATGGAAACTAAAATCATCCAAAAATCCCAGTAAGACTTACATCATACATGCCTGTAACTGTACTACAGACAGATTAAACAATGAATGGGGTTGTGGGGAATTTCCTTAAAGATCAGAATCTGCACCAGGAGGACCCGGGGCCCCACTGCACAAGTGTTAGGTCTGAAATTCGTGTCTGAGGATTTCATCCTGGAACCTAAAAGCAGTCAGGGCACCGCCGGCTAACACGTGGAGGTCTTCTCAGACGCACTGCTAAAAAACGGTCATGCAGGAAGATGTTGCATAATTCAGCTGCATCTGCAGGCTCTTTCACATCTGTCGTATGTGCTCAGTGAGTAAAGAGAATGCAGCACCAGAGGCGCACCTGCCAGCTGTGCTAGGTGAGCTGCACAGAGCAGGTCCCACCGAGTCACAATGGCTTTTGCTTCCTGACTGGACTGATCGATATGCCTGAAGTGTTACTGTGATGATGGATCAGACTAGAGAATTTGGGGGTTTTTTTAGATTATAAAATAAAGACCTGTTTATTAGCCTCTTAAATGTCAATGTAAATTGTTTATTTATTTGTTTGTTTGTTTGGTGGCATTTATAATTTCTTAGTACCTTCTAGATGCCAGCTCCTCTGATTAATATATTTTAAAAGACTTCTCCTTTAAGTAACAAGGTGCCATTTCCGGCATAGATGTTTATCTAAAAATAAAATATAAATAGACTAAAACATTTAAAATGGTTTCTTTATTTGGCTCAGCATGTATGCAAACATATTATTTAGATGCTAAAATGTTAACTATAAACTTATTTATTCCTTCATTCATTTAATCAATGTTTGCAATCCTTTTGTTTGACCACTTGGGGGCAGCAGTCAATTTTATCTGAACACTTGTGGATCTGCTTTTTAGTCCTACACATATGCATGAAGTACTCTTTGTTACAAGGGAGCAGCCACCCGTATATTTTCATTATATACATGAAGTACACAAGTAAGAATAATATATGCCTTTAACTGTTGGTTTGTGCTGGTGAAAAGTGTCAGTGAGCTTGGGTTAAGGCAGGGATGTCCAACTCCAGGCCTCAAGGGCCGGTGTCCTGCAGGTTTTAAATATCATCCTGGGCCAGCACACCTGAATCAAATGATTAGTTCATTACCAGGCCAATAGAGGACTTCAAGACATGTTGAGGAGGTAATTTAGCAATTTAAATAAGCTGTGTTGGATCAAGGACACATCTAAAACCTGCACGACACCGGCCCTTGAGGCTTGGAGTTGGACACCCCGGGGTTAGGGCTTGCTTCTGTACTGGAGCTGTAATGTGCTCAGTGCTGCCCCCTGTGCTGGCAGTGCAGAAGACACCACTGTGAGGTGGCCGGGCTACTTTTAAACTGTGTAAAAGGGAACCACAGATTCCCGTTGTCATATGATGCGTTATTATTAGTAGTAGTAAAACATAAAATGCTGACTGTAAGCAGTTTCAAAGTTACTAAGCGATTGATTCAAGAGAAAATAAACAGAAGACAGGATGTTTTTCATTTCAGTCTCAGTGATATTGTAGTTCATTCCTTAATGAAAGCTACAATTTAAAAACCATATAGACAAAGTGTTTGAGGTTTTTTTTTAACTTGTTTGTATATAGATCTAGCTTTATATTCTTTCTTATTGTGTACCATCTGTAATGTTTGACTCAAATACCCCACAGAACTGGACAGCATAGCGAGCTCCCATCCTCTGTCAAGCTGTCACCCTTAACCCACGAAGTTCAGGAACTGTGGGATATGATGTTTGTTTAATTGTCATGTAAATATTAGGCAAGACTGTTACATTTGGTATTTTTCATTAATAGTAGTACTATACTTGTACATATCAACAGGAGTTTGACTTCAGTTTTCATACACCGGCTCCTTCCAGCTGTAGAGCTGATGCTGGTTTCAGCTGTTGTTGTTTCAGGCTCCGTTTGTCTGTTTGAAGGGGAAGGTGGATATAAGACTACTGTTGTAACCACAAGAAGAAGAAAAACAAAACAAGCTCACTGCTGATTTTCAAAAATTATTTCAGTTGCACTTTTTCAACTTTTATTGACGTGGTTTCACGTATAAGGTTTCAGGAGGAACAAGAGTTTCCTCTCTGCTACGTTAATAATATGAACCATAGCGGCAGGACAAATCAGCAAGATGAAGAGGAGCATTGTGTCCCTCCTCGACCCTGGCTCACTTTATCTAATGTTCGTAATGGGAAACTATTTCCCTCTTCACAAGAATTCTTTCATTTCCTCGTAGTTTACTGTAAACCTGATGTTCTAGATGAATGGTTCCCTTCATGGAAATCAGTGCATGTGACAAACGCCTAATTGTTGTCCCAAGTCTGGGTAATCAGACAGACAACAATAACCGTCCTGACATTTATCAAGCACAGGATTAGTTTGGATGTAAACGACAATCACATAAAGCTCACGGGCTTAAAGTGCTAGTAAAGTATATCTATGTTTTTTGTTTTGTTTTTTTCCTCTCATGCTAGCTGAGTATGAAACACAAACCATGTGATAAAGTAAGCTTTGTTTAGCACAAAGTGCTGCCTGGCTGAAGTCCACTCACCACCGGCTGTAAAACCACAGCTTAGTCGGTTTCACACCTTGGTTTTTCGTATGCATGATGCAAATGAGATGTGGTATGGCAGTTTGCGAGTTTTACAAATGCGGGTTCTCACATTTGTTTGCTTTTTACAGAGCCAAGCTAGCAGTTTCCCTCTTTTTGTGCTAAGATAGCTAACAGTGGCCTGACTGTAGCGTAGCATTCGCTGTTTAGAGTTGTATATATGGATTCTAATTTATCGTTTTAGGAATAAAAGTGATCGATAAAATATGCTGCTTATATTCTGTCACTTTTTTGGAGTCTGTTGACTCCAAAGGTTTGATATTTAATAACTACTGCTTTTAATGTTTTTGCATTGAATTGGTGTAACGAAATAGAACTGTTCAGGCCCTACAGGTTTGGAAATGATGTTCAGGTTGGGCCAGTTTGACTGCAAAGTGAAAATAAGGCACTTTAGGATCATTTTGGTTTGACAACAGTGTAATAACTCACCCCAACAAACCATTCAAGTATGTGGGAGTTTCCATCCTCTCCTCTGCCTAACGATTGTAGTTTTTTGGCCCCTCTGTTGCAGACATCCTTTCTGTCTCCTCTCGATCCTCTCTATTCCTTTGTTTTCACACTCATCTTCTTCTTTCAGCTGCTCCCTTCAGGGTTTGCCATAGTGGATAATCTGCCTTCTGCTCTGTCTGTAGCATCGTCCTCTGTCACACCAAGCCTCTACAGGTCCTCCTTCACTACATCCACGAACCTCCTCTGTGGTCTTCATTTTTGCTTTCTGCCTGACAGCTTCATGTTCAGCATCCTTTGTATATATATCCTTTTGTGTATGTGTATGTATGTATGTATGTGTGTACGTGTGTATGTGTGTACATGTACATACATGTACATATGTGATGTAGCATAACTTAAGCAGCAAGGAAGGTGATAAGTAAATAGCATTAGCAGACGATTGAAGTTCTTTTATTTTCCCTTTTACCATAAACAATCAATCAGGCATGCAAAAATCCCACTGGCTTTATACAAGACTTTGCCCATACCTGACCTCGTTAGTCCCTACCATTGAAACAAAATAGGTCAAACCAAATAATACAATTCTAAACAAAGAACAGGAATAAAGTCATGCATGAAACTGACAAACTCATTTACTCAACTAAATAGTTTGTAAAGTAAAACACTGCATACAATATAACTCAAAAGGCTACTTTAAAGAAAACAAACAATACTATACAAAATGAAAAACCCTCCATTTGGTTACACCCAGTGATGCAATCATTGACCTCATGACCCTATATAAACAGGAAGTAGTGGGCGGCCCTTCCCATACACCTGTCTCACATATAGGACCTGAATGCACAACATGGACACCATGGTAAGTATAACCAAACGTGTGTACGTGTGTACGTACATGTGTATGTACGTGTATGTACATACAGGGAGTGCAGAATTATTAGGCAAGTTGTATTTTTGAGGAACCATGTTCTCAATGAACCCAAAAAACTCATTAATATCAAAGCTGAATGTTTTTGGAAGTCGTTTTTAGTTTGTTTTTAGTTTTAGCTATTTTAGGGGGATATCTGTGTGTGCAGATGACTATTACTGTGCATAATTATTAGGCAACTTAACAAAAACAAATATATACCCATTTCAATTATTTATTTTTACCAGTGAAACCAATATAACATCTCCACATTCACAAATATACATTTCTGACATTCAAAAACAAAACAAAAACAAATCAGCGACCAATATAGCCACCTTTCTTTGCAAGGACACTCAAAAGCCTGCCATCCATGGATTCTGTCAGTGTTTTGATCTGTTCACCATCAACATTGCGTGCAGCAGCAACCACAGCCTCCCAGACACTGTTCAGAGAGGTGTACTGTTTTCCCTCCTTGTAAATCTCACATTTGATGATGGACCACAGGTTCTCAATGGGGTTCAGATCAGGTGAACAAGGAGGCCATGTCATTAGTTTTTCTTCTTTTATACCCTTTCTTGCCAGCCACGCTGTGGAGTACTTGGACGCGTGTGATGGAGAATTGTCCTGCATGAAAATCATGTTTTTCTTGAAGGATGCAGACTTCTTCCTGTACCACTGCTTGAAGAAGGTGTCTTCCAGAAACTGGCAGTAGGACTGGGAGTTGAGCTTGACTCCATCCTCAACCCGAAAAGGCCCCACAAGCTCATCTTTGATGATACCAGCCCAAACCAGTACTCCACCTCCATCTTGCTGGAGTCTGAGTTGGACTGGAGCTCTCTGCCCTTTACCAATCCAGCCACGGGCCCATCCATCTGGCCCATCAAGACTCACTCTCATTTCATCAGTCCATAAAACCTTAGAAAAACCAGTCTTGAGATATTTCTTGGCCCAGTCTTGACGTTTCAGCTTGTGTGTCTTGTTCAGTGGTGGTCGTCTTTCAGCCTTTCTTACCTTGGCCATGTCTCTGAGTATTGCACACCTTGTGCTTTTGGGCACTCCAGTGATGTTGCAGCTCTGAAATATGGCCAAACTGGTGGCAAGTGGCATCTTGGCAGCTGCACGCTTGACTTTTCTCAGCATTCAGAGAACTGGTCTCTGAATGCTATTGACACCCTTTTCTCAACGAGAAGTCTGGGCTCGGGAGAGCCTGAGTGCCCTGGAGGGACTTTCCCTGCCGGATACACGATGGACGGGTGGCAGAACTGGAGGGTCGTGTGCCTGGCGGGACTGTCGATCGAGGACGCTGAAGATATCTATCTATTCGGAACCGTGATAACAGGGTTCTTGCTGATCGGAGTTGGCTTAGCCCTGGTTTACCACAGAAATAAGAGAGCGGAACCAGCTGTTCAAACCCCCCCAAGGCTGCCCGCTGGAATCGAAGCGACGGGACGAGGCGCGACCTCTCACAACGAACGTAATATGGTTAACACCTTGGAGACGCTTGCATCGGCTGTGAAGGCTCAAAGCAACAACATTGAGCGTATGGGGGGATACATCAGAGAGAGGCCTGCTCAAAATGGGACCCTTGAGCAACAGTTGGAAGACATCGCGGAACGGATCACTGCTGCTGTGAGGTCTCAGAATCAAAAGAACGACAACACCATGGAACAGAAGTTTGATACCATCATGGGGAGGCTCGCGGCTCTCCAACGGGAGATCGAGAGGCCAGTGTCGGAGTGTTAGGGCAGCCTGAAAATTCTCCTGGGCTGCTCGCATGGAAATTTACAAAATCAACATCGAGATTTGATGTGTATGTATGTGTATGTACATACGTGTGTGTGTGTGTGTGTGTGTGTGTGTGTGTGTGTGTGTGTGTATTAGGGGTGCAACGATACACAAAATTCACGGTTCGATATTTTTTCGATACAAAAAAATGTTCATGCCTTTTTAATTTGTCATTTATTAAAATTATAAATATATATTTTAACTCAAAAGTACAGTTTTTAAATTGTATGTTGCTGAAACAAAAAAGTAATAAAAAAAATTAATATATCTCAGGGCTCGCAAAATTTCAAAATCCCTGGTAGCCCTTCGGGCAGGGACTCTTCAGTTTTTGGTAGCCCAAAATAAATTTAAGTAGCCCGAATAAAAAAAGAGAGCAATTTTTTGATTGATGTTTTGTTTCCTTTACAATATTATACATTAAAGTATAATATTGTATAATTATATAATATTAACTTCTTATCTTGTGCCCGTTTTTTATTTTGACAGCGAATGCGCACCTGCGGACCACTTATGTGCAGCCCTGGTTATTTAGCTCGTCATATCGCAGCCACAGAAATTCTTTTGTCCATGAAACCATAAAGCTGCACTTTCTTTTTGCCTTATAGTCTGATTTGTCATAACTTTTCCGTTTTGTGGTAAGCTTTTCTTTGGCTGTCACTTCTTCACCCTGACCTGTCTTATTTGGCTCAGCAGAACTAAAATATATATCCTGCTGCTTTTACACACACACACACACACACACACAGCGATTCTCTGCGCGATCAACCTCTCACATGTTTAAGCTGCGGGAGATTTCACTTGTCATGTTTGCATAGTAAGCTAACGATTAATAAGACGATGTCAGAGGAATTGGTGCACAAATTATCATCACTCACAGATCAGTGCTGTCGCTCTCTATACACAGTTCGCACGATTGCAAAGTGAAAGCAAAAAACAAGCGCAAATTCAAACACGATTTCAATATGTCACATATTGACAGTGGCTCGCCGATGCCAATGACATAATTACCCAGCTACATTTCCGAAAGAATGCAAAAGCATTGACATATATATTTCCTTCCTACGACAGGCCGACGGGCAGGGCAGAGATAGATTTTGGTAGCCCAACTGGAAAAATCGCTAGCCCCGGGACGTCGGGCTAGCGATTTTGCGAGCCCTGTATCTGATTGAGGAGTCACTCATCTTTGGAAAAGAGAGTTTATTACAGAGAAATGGCTCTTTCCAAAATAAAAGCTATACTATACGCTTCTTCTGGGCTATATTCTCAGCAGCATATTAAACATATCAGGTCCCCATAAGGAGAATCATGTGCTCACGGCTGTCTAAATGACTCGGGTAAAGTTTGTAGCATGCGTGCTTGTTGTTTTTGTCTGCTTCCACTTGTCTTTGCACTAGGATGATGTCGGTGTAAATGTGCAGTCATATTCGTTGTGTTCCCACTAGTGCTGTCAGCGTTAATCTCGTTGAAATGACGTTAACTCCACAACACTGCAAAACTCAGTTAACGAGCTACCGCGGATCGCCCCGTGCGTGGGGCTAGACTGCCAACACGTTAACGAGCTAACTGCGCTAACACACTAGTTCCCACCCATGTAATTGAGCATTGCGTGGCACATCCAACATACTGTTTTACTTTAGTCCATGACACGCTTACCTTCAGGGTCATACGTCACATGAAAACCAAAATAATTCCAAACGCCAGATCTGAATGAGGGTGGGGGAGGTTCAATTTTCCATGTTGCAAGGAGAGCTTAACTTCTGTCTCGCTAGCTTGCCCTGCCCTCAGTGAATCTGCGTTCGACTACTCCGCCTAGGCTGCACTGTCGAGCGCAGATCCGCTGAGCGCTCAACACAGACAGCATCGTCAGAAGGAAAGTTGATAAAATAAATTAAAAATTTTGTATTGTTCGATACATATGCGCACCGAACCGAAAGCACAGTACCGAACGGTTCAATTTCGATACGAGTATTGTTGCACCCCTAATATAAATAAATATATATATATATATATATATATATATATATATATATATATATATATATATATATATACACACACACACACATAACATATTAAGGATTGTACATTAACATAAAATTGTTATACACACACATATGAAGAGAGAGAGAGTATGCATAGTATGCAAACGGCTACCAAACAGCCATCATAATTCATCATACAATGAGAACAGGACAAATCAACAATTGACAATGACTAATTAATATTAAAATCTGTAACGTAATGTATTGTTTGGAGTTTAGTCTGTTACTGTTGCTATTTTTACCATTTCTTCTGTAACTCACATAATTTCCTTAGGGATTAATAAAGTATTCTGATTCTGCTTGTTTCAGGATGACCTGCCATTATCCAATGACACATCTGCTTACCTGCATCTTTTGCTCGTTTCTCCTCCTCTTCTTTTCTCTTTTTCTAAACTGATGACCTGATGGCTTTGAACTTTTCTTGTCCATCTTCCATTGGTTTTAATTTTGCACTCCAGTATGAACACCCACCTCAACCCAAGGATCACCACAACATCACAGATTCACTTTGTCTAGGGTGCATTTCTGAGATTTCACACAAACCAGGATTCAAATCATGAATACATAATGGGCTTGGATTTACAACATTATAAATGAAATGTGCTCTATTTGGAAGCAGCAAGCCCCCCCCCCCTTCCAACGGCATGTGTGTGAGACTTTAAATCATCAAACTGTAAATTTTAAATTGTTATTGATCCCTTTACCCCTGGTCCTAAAGTGTATATTTATTTTCTTACTCTTCTTACATATATTTTTTGCTTGCTTGCACTGCTGTAACTGGAGCCTTGTCGTGTCTCGTCTCTCTATATCAGGGGTCCCCAATCCCAGTCCACGAGGGCCGGTGTCCCTGCAGGTTTCAGATCTCAACCTGGGTCAACACACCTGAATCACATGATTAGTTCATTACCAGACCTCTGGAGAACTGAAGACATGTTGAGAAGGTAATTTATCCATTTAAATCAGCTGTGATGGTTACAAAGTTACTTTGACTTCAGCAGCAAGCAGGCGCACCGAGGGCTCTCGCGCTCACTTTTCGTGTATAGAATTTCGAAAAAACATTGGTGCAAATTATAAATCTGTATTATAATGTCTGGTGTTTTCTTGTTTGTTGGTTTATTTTTATTTTGTTTTACTTTGCGAGTTGGTTATTAGATGCTGCTCCAGCCGGTCAGAAAATCCCTCGCTGCCCCGCCCTCTCCTCACTGCGCCGCAAGCAGCAGGCGCACCTCGCAAACGAAGGGCGTCCTTACTCCCAGCAAATGGGTGATAGAAAACCGATCGGTGCCTATGCCATTCCCAATGTGCGCTGGTTGACGTCGGGGGAGCATGAGTACAAGCTTTTTTTTTTTTTTTTTTTTTTTTTTTTTTTGGCCGATGCCCGTGATGCCGCCCCCCACCACGATGCCGCCCCGGGCAACCGCCCGTGTCGCCCATATCTAAAACCGCTACTGTGTACTACTATGCTGCTTTCCTTTTTTTCTTTTTTGTCTCTATTCTGAATGTGATTGTTGCACTTTGTACCAAACTATTTTAAAGCTTTCTTTACTTAATATTTTTGCAGATTACTTAAATTACAATTGATCAAAGTACAATATTTAAGCAATTAAAGTCTTTGACGGCTTTAACAATAAAGAGATATACACATCAAAAAATCAATAATTATATTCCAGTAACATCATGTATATTACTCAAGTGTCATTACATATGTGAATGATTGTAACTTTTACTTAGGTAAAACGTCTAATTACTTTTTTACCCTCAAAAGTCAACAAGATTATGTTTAAATTGTTATTCAGGTCCGCTTTTCACATAATAACTCTGCATTAGGACTCAGGGCTGCATATGAGCTTGAACTTGCTCCCCTCCCCCATTTGCCACCCAATTTTTAAAAATCATTTAAACACCCCTGATATCCTCTTTGCTTCCTCTGCAAATGTCCAAACCATCTCAACCTTGCCTCTATAGTTATGTCTCCAAACGGCTCGACCTGAGCTGTCCCTCTAATATGCTCATTTATAAGGTCCAATGTCCATATAATGTCTATATAATGTTAATTCTTGTTGATCCCAGTGAAAATCTTATCTTTAGCTTGGCTTCCTGTTTTTTTGTGGGTGTTACCATCTCCAAACCATAGTTCACAGTTGATCTCACATCCCGTCTTGTAAACCTTCCTTTCCCTTTCTTGCTTTCCCTTTCACTCTTGCCATTGTTTTCAACCCCACTTCTGCATCTGTCTCGTCTTTATCAGCATGCCTCTTTCACCCTCTCCTTTTCATTTCTTATTTAGTGAACCTGAGCTCCTGTGTATTTGTGCCCACTAGCATACACCGACATGATTGGTAAAAAAAAAACTCAATAGGGGGAAAAAAAGGCATGTGACACATGCAGCAATCAAATATATTAACAATATAAATCATTTTAATAAAAGGAATCATCACAATACATTTCAAAGGGTGTCCCACTTTAACTGAAATGAATGACCCATTTTATCTAATACATTACGGTAAACTGGGCCAGGAGGTAAAGAGATTTCTCTTCATTTTACAAAATTTTATCTGAGAGAGATCCTCATAACAAGGGTTGTGAATTTAGAGATGTCTCTTTGCTTGTTATTGATTTATTAACCTTATTAACAAGTGAGATTTCATATGTTCGTTCGCTTGTCATCTGACAGTTTCAAAACGAGGTGTTCCCCTTAGGAACCTCAGACCAAATAAGATCAAATGCTAAATATCAGGTAGTGTTTTAGCACCAGTTTAAAATGTCTTGCAGTCAGTCACCAGCTGTTAACCTTTAAAGAGATGAGATGCTAAGATCCTAAAATAACCCACGTTACCTACAGGCCCAATTTTAACCCAGAGCAACCACCTTTTTTTTCCACTGCTCAACAGACAAAAAAGTAGCAGTTAAAAAAATGTAATAATTGAAATTTGTAGACTTGAGAAATGTTATTAGCTTGTTTATTAAGGGAAAACGCTTAGGATGTTGCTACAGAGTTTAATGCTAATGGATGTGGAAGCTGAGCTAGGGTCACATAGTACAGGTTCACGACCAAATCAGCTTCATCAAATTCAGACGGTATGCTGGGTGTGATCTCAATTACTAGTAACCAGTGTTGGCTAAGTTACTTTAAATTAGTAACTTAGTTACATTACTAGTTACTTCTATCAAAAGTAACTCAGTTACTTCAAGTTACTCGTTACTTTCAGAGTAACTAGTTACTAGGGAAAGTAACTTTGGTTTAACTCAGAATTCTCTTGTTAATGTGTTGCTTCCGTAACTGGATACCCAGCAAGATTGCCAGTCTTCTAGCTTGCTTACTTGCCACAAGTGCACTGTGCCACCTACCAATAGAAAGGAAAAAATAATGTGCACATTTCCACGAGAGAAATCCCACGCCTGATTTTATCCTAGCCTGCTTTTTACATCCAACACAAAAACTGCAGTCGTGGTGCTTTCGATTGTACTCAGAACTCGGAAATTCTGCCTTCTGAATAGGAAGATGTAGGTAACACCAGACTGCAGATGAGCTGCATACAGGGCTGGACTGGGACAAAAAAATCGTCCTGGGTATTTTGACTAGAGGCCGGCCCACCATTATAGGAAAAATCATAAAGCCTTTGAATGAAAACAAACACTGCTGTGACAGTGATGTACACTGTTCTGATGGTATATATGTATCAATCTATCAGTCGTTTGTTGTAAGACTCAGATAATTATTTTTTTAAAAGTGAGACATTTTAAATGAGAATAAGAAAGTATTTCCTTGTGCCCCCCTTTCCCTGTTAATGCCCTACATGGACCCCTGGCAACACTTTGCTAGACCCGCCCCTGCACAGTTACCAGCTTTCAGCTACTTAGAAAAGGATCCTGGTGTTATTTGTCTCTCAGAAACAGTTCATAACTTCCCTTCAACTCATTCATGTCACCTAAAAGGTAAACCTGTTTCTCCATCACAGCTCTGATGATCCAGTAAGGACGTCTCCTGGTTTCCTCTTCATGTTTCCCTCTCACCACATAACCAAACCATATCATGACCAGCAGGTTTACAGCTGTGGCTCCAGCAAACATCAGCTGATACTAGAAATTAATATTAAATAAATTCTAACAACAGCTGATCAAGCTTAAACGTGCTGCTGTTGTTTAGCGCGACATCCGCTGGTTTCCTCTTTCTGGCGCAAAGTGGGCGATAAACAAACAAGAGCCGATCAGCTGATCATTGATCAGTTTCATGATTGAAGTAGAAACAGGAGAGGGAGGGTGAGAGGATGAGAGAAGAAGAGGCAGCTGTGCAGCGTAAACACAGAGTAACTCCAGCTTTGTGTCTTTTTCATTGTAGCTGAAGTCCGGGACAAACTGCGTTCCTCTTCACCTCAATACGAAACGCGTAATATTTTCTCTGAATACGAGACGATTCCGTTTTTTACAGGACAGCTGGCAACTGTAATAATTAACCTTATGAACAAAATAAAGTTCAACATCAGTAACATAGCACCCACCCAGCTGTATAGAAACTCCGTCATGCTAGCTAGCACGCAGTACGAAAAATTCAGCATAACAAAAATAAACTCCACCTAAACTTGGTTCATATCTGACCCAGATGGACTGCAGGTCATAACTTCTTACCTGAAGTTCAGTTCAACTGACACTCTCGGACCGGCGGCTGCTTCGGGTCTCTCCTCTTGCCTCCCTTTTCCTTCATCCACCTGCTGGCCTCCACCACTTGCTAATGTTATTGAATCTGTGGAAGCTCCGCGATAGCCACCACAGGAAGTAACGAATAACGAGCCTATCTAAATCCCAGTAACGAGTAACGCGTTCCCGGTTTTGGCATAATAACTAGTTACTGTGCTCTTACCACAATAATAACGTAGTTACTGTAACGCGTTACTTAATAACGCGTTAGTCCCAACACTGCTAGTACACAGCAAATCCAGCATGTCCAAATTAACACTGTCGGATTTGATTTCAACACTATTAAAGTGTCTATATGGGTCCACACCAGAGAGTGTTAATTTAACTCTTTTTGGAGAGTTGGTACGTTAACTCTGATTTAGTGTTAAACACCAAATCTGTCTGGAGTTGATAATTTAACACTTGGTGTTAAGAGTTTATATATTAACTCTCAAAGAGTATTTTAGTTTAACTACGTAAGAGTTATCTTCTAATTCATTCTAAAAAGCTGGAATTTTACTGTTCTGAACTTCTAGAAATTTCTTTTGGAAATAAACATTTACTAAAAAGATGCAATGGTTTTTGAAAAACATTTATTCTGAACTGTGCACCACAATTTCAAAACATTTTCTGAAAGATGTAACAGTGTACATGTTCTCACTTTCATTAGAGTTTTGTTTATCAAAAGGTCTGACATAGGTGAGCTGGTAAATGCAAATAACAGCATTCTCATCACTTATTTCTTCAATACAATATGCATGTCCTTCATTCATCACTTTGTGGAACTTCAACGCACTTCTGCTCTCCCCCATATTCCATCTTCACAAGCATATCCTGTGCGGAGATTGAATAAAAATTAGTTGACACTAATTAATGGCACAAATAATCCAGTAAACAATTGCAGCACAGTAAAAAAAAAAGGAATCCTTTTTGAGCCATTACTTGTGTAAAGTATTTTCCCAAAAGACAAAGACACAGGCAACAGGTAATACTGAACTAAATGTAAAACCTCAACCTTTTTCATTTTTACCTAAACCGTGTCCACAAAACTCTGGAGGGATCTAAATGCTACCGTGGAATCCAGTCAGGACGTCTGCTACTGCTGTTTGCTCGTGTTTTTTTATTTTTTTATGGGCAATCGTTTTCAGGCTTCAAGCAGCACCATTATACCAACATTTCACATTCTAGACATTGTTTTAGGTGTATTTGACCAAACGTTTGACTGAAAATTCACATGCAAGCTTTTTTTTCAAGGCTGTGGTATTTGCCCGCAAACAATACCTTTCAGCTAGCTAAAACAGAATATTATGCTATCAGCGAGCAACATGGCTAATGCCTTTCACACAGCTTTGTCTCAACTCCAAAGAGCCACAGAAGTAAAAGCTCATAATAATAATTGAAACAATCTTTGAAAGAATGACTTACCAAGCATGGCAAACAACTCAAATATGTAGAGCAAAATGTTCTGAAACGGCTTCACTTCAGCTTCGATTGGAGCCGTGCTGGGGGCGGAGTCTGTGAATTTACTCTGTTGGTGTCATAGCCCCTCTAGGAGTTCAGAGTTAAGAGGTCAAGAGTTAATGTTTCCATTGTAACACCTCCAGATTTGACAGAGAAACACTCATTTTTAACACTCGATTTTAACTACTATCATTTTACACCTCAGAGTTACATTAAAAGAATGTGACTCTACTTAGAGTAAAATTAACTCTACTTTTGCAAGGAGACTATTAACACCAAAAAATTTAACACTTTTGAATTTGCTGTGTAACAAGTGTGCAATCCCACTGTTGCTTTATCACGCTACTCACAGAAAAACGTGCCTCTACATGCAAAGGTATGCACGTTCCACATCATCTATTTCTAAAATAAATTGCTTAATTTCTTCATAAAGTTTTCATATTGCAGCTTTTATTAGATTCCATGAAAAAACACAATAATAATTCCTTAATTAAAAAACGCAGAGTGCGCTTACTCAAGCTTTGTTATTGGGTTTTCCTTTTGTTTATTTTCCGTAAGTCTGTTCATCATTTAATCTGGTGCTTTCACATTCGTTCTGACTGGGTTTGCATAATTCTGAGGGCATTCATCATGTGCTTCTATTGTATGTGTTTGTTTGCTAGCTTTTATTTTCTGTTTTCTTCATCTTTTATTTTATATCTTTCAATGCACGTTTTTTTAAAAACGTCTTGGAAATGTGTCAAAAAATATCACAGATCTGATCTCAGCACTTCCTCTTACTGTTTCTGTGTTTTAGAGACAGCTGTTTGGCATTGAGGCCCCTTCTTCTGTGGAACTGACGGGTTGGAGGAAATACTTTAATAGCTACACTCTGCAGGGTCGCAGAAATGTACTTAACCAGCACACACTTTTATACACACGCACACATCTTTATAGAGATATTACACACAGGCGCGCCGACTCCTCACAATCCCAAATGTTTCCTTCTCTTCTCTGCAGTGTGTCTTGGCTACTTATGGGATCTTTGCAGTAACGGCAGCTGCCTACTTGGTGCTTAGACAGAAGAAAAAAGAAAACCAGACATCCACCTCCTCGGCCTGAGAGGCTAATGTCTTGCAGTCATGCCTTTTCTCTGTGATGCGAGCGGTACTGCACCTTCAAATGTGTCAGCTGCAAGTTACAGAGTGTTAATAAATACTTTGTCCGTGCTTGTCTGATCATTATTCATTGATATAATGAACAATCTGTCTGCTGCTGCAGAAACGGCAACAAAATCCGTAATTTTCTTATCCGTTTATTACCATTAAAGCAGCATGTTTTTCTCTATAAGAGATATAAAATAAGAAGAATGGCTGCACATTTTTCACAGTTTGATTCATGAATGCATTCACGTTCATGACTTTGCTTGTAATCCTTTTTGAATTCTTGGCTGCAGGTTGATTGACGAGGTAGTCGGTTAACCTGCAGTCTATTGACATGCTTGACATGACATGGAACTAATTGCAGCCCTTTGACTATGCACTTAAGCATAGTTAAGCATTGTTACGCAAAGCTGACAGAACAAAAAGGAAACAAGAGTCTTACCTGAGATCTTACACGCAGGCACCTGTGCTGCTTCTGCTGCTCCTGCTGCTGCATCACTGAGGTTTACACTTACTTTACACCACCGGGCTTTGTAAAGCATGATGTCCACAGGTATGTGTGAGCCTTTCTTTCATTTTGTTATAAATATAAACTAAACTTGTATATAAACTGAAATATATCCACAAAAAACAATTTTTAAAGCAAACAGCGCTGTAGTAGTAAAACCATCAACCCATCCGTGATGCGGATGTTTGTTTTATAATCGGTATTGGTGTATTTTTCATGCAGCTGTAACATTTTTAAATAAATATAGTTATTTGCATTCAAACCAATCTCAAATTCAGTGTGCGTACTCGCTACGCACGCACGCACACACACACACACACACACACACACACACAGGCTCTGCTGTGAGATCACATGATTTCAAGGAATCTGCGAGCTGAAGTGAAAGCGAAAGTGCGGTCGCGAACACCTGAATCAACGGTTTGAAGCGCGCATGCGCGTTTGAGCGAAAGAAGGAGCGCGTACGTTCTCTGAAAACGAAATCATCTTTTTTATCAAACGAGTTGCGACTTTCTGGGGGCGAGAAGCCGACTGTAGCTCACTGCTGCGACACGTAAGTAGGCTTAATTATTCCTTTAGCTCACATTGTCGCTGAAGCTTGAGGCGGACCGCTGTTGAAGGAATCCAAGAAAGCTGAAAAAGAAAAGTGTCATTTTCTCATTAAGTGTGGGAACTTGTGACAAGCTTTTCCAATTTCTTTAAAACACATCAGCGTGACGGAGGTAGCTGAACTCCACCTTCAAAAATCCCCCCACCTTAAGTAAATCTGTTGTATAGCACAGAATTTTGCAGCTGAATCTGTGGAGGATGTTTGGCCACATTTGAGCTTTTTCTAAACACTTTTGCAGCTCTTTGCAGTTTTAACTCGTCCTGCTGGTTTTACTGTTATTTCCGAGCTCCAGCACTCTGTGTGAAATGCCACCGTGTCTCTGATTTAAGGTGTGAGTCATAAATGCTCTCCTCTTGGGCTAAAGTAACGCCGTGTCATTGCCCTGCTCCACTGCTTAATATCTGTGGGCGTGTGAACCTATGAATTAAAACCTTAAAATCGTTGTCACTGGTTCTTTTAAATATATATAGATATATATAATATGTCTGTGTGTGTGTGTGTGTGTGTGTGTGAGAGAGAGATAATGATAGACTTTTACGTCATTGTGAGACAAAACTGTTATGTTAGCTGATAAAATGCAGCTGTAAGCTCATTGCAAACACTGACACTAGAAAAAATGAAGTTATTATAACTCAGTGTAATATTTATAAACATTGACAATAAAAAAGGGAAAATAAAATTAATTTGAACTGTTAAAATATATACATTCTCTACTCACTGCTTGGTACACACTGTACTCCTTAGAAAGTATTGATCAGCATCAAGTATTTGCATTTTATTCTTTATTGTAATGTAATTTTTTATTTGCTTATCTTAAATTTGAAACACAAAAATCTGTACAGGACGGTTAAAATGTTTTCATTGCTTTTGTTTTAAATGAAAAGCAGAAAATGTCACCACTAATCTGCTTACCTCACACTTCAGAGGAAATTAAGTCTTTTTATACACCTTTTTAGTCTCGCTTGATTGAGAAAGTGAAAGCGTTCTTCTGTCATCAGTTGTGTTGTAGCCGCCCTTACTGGTGGTTTGTAACACACAAACATGTGGTTTACTGTCAGCCGCACACCCTTTAAGTCTGGATTGGGCACCCATGCTGGGAGCGTGTGCCATGACAGTGTGCGTTATGCTATATAAAGCCAGGGCGTGTTTCAAACATCAGCTGTGCGCTCATCAGGAGGCATAAAACATGTACACCAGAAATGACAATGTGATTAATGCGATGTTAAGTGTTTGTGAAAAGCTGAGGATTAAAGTTACAATATAAACTCTCTGCAGCATGGCGTCTCAAAGTGCACTGAGCAACAGATGACCAGCCGGGAAGGAGTGAATGATGGAGGATCTGCCAGTGAAAAACGGAGTAACTGGTGCAACAGGTGGTCAAGAGGAGGATTGTTCTTTGTAGGATGGTCAGAGACAATTGCAATAAAGTGGTAGTACAAAGCCCAAAACAGAGCCACGCAGCCGAACCACAGAGCCCGAGTGAGCCCTCTGAAGAACACCGGGAACAGAGCCCAAACAGAGCGGAGTCGAGAGAGCTGGATTTACTGCACTGGGTCAAAAACAACTGTGAGGAAGACGCTGAGCTCTGGGTTAGTGTTCGCGATCACTCACTGCTGATTTTACTCATGTTGTTTTTGGTGATAGATTGTTTAAATATTAAAAGCACTCAGCAGGCAGAATACCACATTTTATGCCTTTATTGATTATTCGATCATTAACATGTGTGCACTAATGCATGGGCACAACTTTAATGTTGCAGCTTTTTAACTACTTTACACACTGCTGGGAACTGTCTTAAATGTCCATCACAGCTCATTTGTCAATTATACATTTGTATAGATCAAAACTAGTAGCTACTGTTATCAAACAGATACAGTGGAGGAAACAGCAGTTTCCCTCAAAGTGAGTAAAATTGAATGCATTTATAAAGATTTTCAGATGTACAGAACAAGTACTTGAGCGTGTACTTTTAGGCAATGTCGTGCAAAAGTATATTTTTAAATCCGTTTCTTTTTCATTTAAGTTAGGCTAAAAGCGAAACTAAATAATAATGCGATTGAAAAATTCAACGGTGTTTGTTTTACATTATTAACAGTATGATGGATACTAATATAATATGACAACATTTGTAAAAGTGAAACTACAAGTGACCCACAAACATTTGTTTTTAAACTGCTATCAAAATAAAAGCTGATAAATTTATTAAGGAAAATAAACGATATGGCTGGAGCGTGGCGGTAATAAACTCGGTCACTCAGACCAGGTCGGTACAAAATGACACTCCCCGACAGGAAATCGTTGTTGTTACAAGGAAAGTGTTTGGAAGCCTGCCTGGCTTTATCATTGGACTTTGAACCTGAGCATGCCTCCCCCTCATGAGCCAAGGATTTACAGCACCATTATGGTGTTGGTAGTGGTCTTACAATGTTATCGCCCACAGAGCGCATCTTGTGTCAGAGCAAAACGTTACAAGTGGCGCTTATGGAAATTAACACGTGAAGTGAACTGATAAAGTTTCTAGTAAATGACCCAAGCATTGAGTTCACGCTGAGAAAGTGAAAGAACCCTTTGTGGTATGGCGGTTTCAGCTATTCGGAAAGTTTCCAGCAACATTCCTTGCTGTACATTTTTTGTTTATTACATAAGACGCCGAGTCACAAGTTCACGTGATGAGCAAGCTTAACAAAAAAGAAAAAAAGCACTCTAATTTAAAAAAAAAAAGACATTTCAAAGATTTTAAAATTCTTTGAAATGTTTTTTTTTTCTCTAAGTGGCTGTATAGTTGCACCACAAACCTTACAAATCAGATTTTTGTAAGTTTCAGTTTCTTTCTGATACCTCATTTGTGACCGATGTGCAATAATTTGTTCTAAAAATACTTGACAGGCGTCATTTAAGTTTCATTTAAAGTAAACTATTATGCTTATTTTAACTTTCAATGTTTTATTTTATTAATGGACCATAGTGTTTTTTGCTTTATTCACAGTTAAGCCTTTCAGTTCATCACTGATCTGAAACAAGCTGTTGTAGCTCCTCCCCCTTTAAGGCCACCCCCTCTTTAAGCCAGCTTTCTTCTAATTGGCTGCTCCTTTAAAACAAAAGAGCAGTGGGTGGGTGGGGCTTGATGTCATGCAAAAGCAAGACTCAAACAGACTGTGGGAGAGTATCTTCTGGCTGGCGGGGAGCGCTTGTGCACTGACCTCATCACTTAAAACTTTGCTTCACGTTTTTAAAGAAAAGCAACACAGGCAACATATATTTAGCCTTAGAGGCAAAGCCGAGGGCAAGAAAAAGCACAGCCTTCATTTTTGTTTAATCAGATTAGGAGCTGTTCGCTGTAGGCAGTGAAATCTCTGGTGTACCATCAGCAATAAAGACCCTGCAGCCACCAGAGAACACTTTGATTTATGTGCGTTTTTCATCATATTGACTGGACACGTCTGATCTTCTCCGCTGTAGGAAGTGACTGGAGCTGATTCCGATGGGTTGCCCACACACCTCCGTCCGTTCACCAGCGAAGCAGAGTATAAACTAGTAAAAAGTACTTACCAGCAGCTTCTGCAGAGTGATTACTACTGGGGATCCCTGACCATGGAAGAAGCCCACGGAAAACTCAAAAATGCTCCTGCTGGAACCTTCCTTATCAGGTAGTCAGCGCTGTTTTTCTTTATTTCTCTCTTTAACTGTTGTGTTTTTTTCCTGCTTTTTTCCCCCTTCATCCCATTAAAGCTAAACCAATGCAGTCCATCTCATTTGCCAAGCTCATGTGTAGTGACTGTACACCGCTGTGCTGTTGCAGGGACAGCGGGCAGCCGGATGTTTTCTTCACTCTGAGTTACCAAAGCGACGATGGCCCGACGAGTATTCGCATCCAGCTGAACAAGCTCCACTTCAATCTGTTTGGCAGCCAGAGGACTTTTCCTTCACTCTTTGCTCTGCTGACTTACTACACCAGCTCCTGCTGTAAACTGACGGTGCCCTTTCGTATTCACCGCCCAGAGGGTCTGAAACAGATGTGCAGGAGGGCGTTTGTAGGCATGTTTGGAGCAGATAGGATAAGCACATTACCTGGTCTCAACAAGCAAGTGAGAAGCTACCTTTGGGCATACCCTCACCCTATATAGACCCATGTGCTCCAAGTTTCTGTGTCAGGACGTTGTGCTATCACAAGGATAAAGAATTTTATTTCTTACTTTTTAAAGAAGTTATCCTTTGTACTATAAATGAGAGATAATAGAAGATCACTGCAGGTGACTGCTATGAATGATATTATTGGAGAGACAAGCGAGTAGAAGGCCGTAACCATCACAGGTAGAAATGGCTACATGAGGTAATTCAGGCAACCTGCGGCACAGATGGACAACCTGAAGGTTTCTGGTTGTTGAGAGGTTATTTGCACACCTTCTGAAAATGTATTGTTTTACAGATTTGACAAAGCACGTGTTAACGTTGTTTTGTTTTGGGGTTTGTTTTGGGGGGGGGGTTTATATGCACTGTCAGAAGTCAACAATGATTATTTATATAACTAAAGTTTCTAGCAATTTTCCCTGTAAAGGCTGCACCACTGCCTGTATGGTGACATTTCAGTTTGTCGTGCCTATGAAAATGTCATAACTGCTGCTGTTTAAAGCTGCACTAGCTGATATCTGAACTTATGAACGCATGAGCAAGCAGCCATGTCAACAGCTCATGAACGTGAGGGTAAATCAACTGTAAAAATCCACTTGGAGTGATGGTTTCTGGCTCGTTCCTTCTCTTTCTTTTTTTGCGTTGCTTGTTTGGTAACATTAGGTTAATTATCTCAATATCTTGGTACAAAGGTTCATTTGCTCTGGATGATGGGGGGAAACAGAGGAACGGATTCCAACCGCTAAATTGATGTTTATAATTCACAGAATTTGCAGTTAATACGATTCAGATATCGGTTAACTTCGCCGCGGTTCTTTATGAGGTTGCAGATGTAATCTTCCCATTACAGAAGGAATCCTCTTTTTCTGTTATCTCACAAAAAGAGGATTCCTCCAGCTGTAGCTGACCTTAGATTCTGTAGTTTTGCTCTCACCTGTATTTAAAAAAAGCATCGACTTTGTGTTTTTTGTCTTTCTGTTGGGGTTTTGTGTTGGCCTTCTCCTGCCTGGCTGTCAAGGGGGTCGGCTACAGCAGCTAAACTAAGCAGCAGAGTTGACTGAATGTTTGTTTTTGTCACTTTCGTCTGTGTAGATTCCACCATAATTATTTTTTTATGTAAAAGTATTGATTAATGCAACTGATCAACACTTGAAATGATTCTAGTTACTGTCTTTGGTCTTCTGGTACAATATGCATGTAATATTGTCTTGTTCATATTGAATAAATAATTTTTTATACTAGATAAAATATATGTAAACCTAAGACTTGATTACTGCCCACTCAAAGACAGGAAGAGGAATACAAATCACTTCCTTTCTAGTAAGTATGTAAGCTTTGAAGGTAAACATGACAAAAACCTAGAGAATTTTTCAAAACAAGAGTAAACAAACACAAGTGTAAATATATTAGTTTTTAGCTGTTTTTTGGCTTTTATTTTGGGGGGGGGTTTAGCCATTGAAGGTTTTGGTCCTGTCAGTTCACCAACAGCTACAGTACACTGTGCAGAGCATTACGAGACAGTAGTGTAAAAAAATGACGCTTTGCTTGCTGTGCTCTGCTCAACTTTATGACAGTGGGACATGAGTCTATTTTTAGTAGTTGTTAGTAACAGGATACACATGTACTTCTCAAGATGCGATTGAGGTGCAGGTTTTAATCACTTTTCATGCATTTTCAGAGGCTCATTATTAATCGGGACAGCTGACCGACGAGCACTTTCTTTATTGCACATCAAACAGCTATGACCTTTAAAATATTTTAAAGTCAGGTGACTTTTGTCTTTTTATCTAAACAATAGATCAAAAAAACGTAATTGGCAAGTGAAAGCAAAACTTAAAAAAACAAGTAAAAGGAAAGCCTTACACGCCACTCTCCAGGCAAAAGTCTCGCCCCTACCTTACTTTATCTGTAAACTTGACCTTCTTTTTGCAGTTTTATTTATTTATTTTGCAGTTTTAAAGTGACACATATTTCAGAAACAATAGTTTCAGATTGTTAAAGGACCAATGCGATGGTTTCAGTGGAAGCCTTGTTTGCATTCCTTTTCTGAAGTGTTTAGTATGAATCAGTCACAAAGATCACCTCTGTGAGCATGACTAACTACATGTCTGTGTGATTTCATTTTAACCAGACTGACTCTGTGTGGGTGAATTAAGGCCCACGTCTTATTTGGGCTCTGTGCTGCATTTAGCGGTGTTACTCCGGCCTGGTATAAAGCTGACGCTCAGCTGAAAAGCTTTTTGATCATTCGTTCAGACAAGCGGTGTGCACACAATGCAGTGCAAAAGTGTGCACATACGCACATTATAGATTTTTTGTGGCTTTCCGTCATCTGTTCCACTTCCTGTCCTAAATCTGACTGGCAGTGTCCCCTTTAGTCTAAATTAGCCCTGCACCAGGGACACACACACACACACACACACACACACACACACATATCCACACTTTCCTGATCCTCAAATTATCTTTGTCTCATTAACCTTAAACAGGCTGATGTGGAAAAAAAACACCACTGCTGTGACACACATAAACGCGAGGAGAGCTTATTTGTTGAACCCCTTCCAACAACAATGCAAAGGTAAAGAGCTTTTTATAAAAGGCTTGTTAAGCATTAACAGCTCATATCAGTAGCATTAAAATGGACATGCTCAAAGGCCTGTATAGATTTTAAAAGTGCTGTGAGTTACACCAGTGAGAAAATAGCCCCATCTGTCTTTATTGCTTATATATAGATACCGTATTGGAAATATGCCCATGTCTGTGGGCAGGCACATCATCAGCCTGGGCTTTCACGGCTGGAGCCTCGGGATCTTATTAATGAATAATATTAATCAATAATATGGTAAATACATAATCATCACATCAAAAATTTGATGTTTGGATCATTGAATTGGCATGTGATGATTGCATTGCTTTTACAACCAGTACAGGAGAGGGAACAGGAGGAGTGGGCAGAGGAGATGAAGAGTGCAGCAGGTTGATGACACAGTAAAAGAGCAGGAAAGGTGATGAAGAGGTGAGCACAGAAAAGACCAGACAGAGGCAGCACAGTTTGGAAGGGCTCAATATGACACAACAGAAGCAGAAACAACGAGAAAAACTGAACTAACATTATCAATGTGTCAACATGCAGCCTTATACATGAGTGCTTTATCAGCATTGTGGTTTTACTACTGATGCTCAAAGTCAGCCTAAAGCAGGGATTACACTTTCTGCTAGGGGTTAGATGGCTAGCGCGGGGCTCCACGTGGACGTCCACATGCCTTCCTGATTTACATCACAGTACAGCAGCTGTGAATCATAATGTGGTGTTCTTAAAGCAGATGTCAAAGAAGTATAGAGTCAATGAGTCCATGTCAATGTCCACAAAGGAGTATAATCTAGGCTTAGCACCCCTGACTTTAACCATTAGCTCTGATATTTGATAATAATTTTACTTTATAATCTAACTTCAAAAATGTGTTTCTGAGCGAAAATCCAAGAAGATTTCAGGGATGGGTCGAGGCACCACTGTTGTAAGGTCTTGGCAACGCTTCTGTTTGTGACCCATAAAGCTGGAAGAGACCACTTCTCTCTTCTTGGTGTCCTACTTCCCCTGTCCTCAGTATTGAGGGGTGGGCTCATGTTTGAGCAGGACCTTCAGTTTGATCCCAGCTGCACACCTGAAATCTCTGTATAAGGAAGACATTCTAAATATCTTAGTCATAGTTTCTGCTATTAGGTGTTTCCAGGTCACATTTTACTGTGATCTCACACACACGCACACACGCACACACACTCCAGCACAGCTCGAGTGTGACTAGTTATTATTATTAAAAAACTGCTGGGTGTCCCGTGTGGTCGCGCGATCCCGGTCATAGCTATGAGCACGCCTCTTGCACGCGACTGCGTGTTTATATGACCTTTCTGACCGGTGACCCTCAGGAGGGGACCTTATCGCTCAGGGGTTACAACAACTGGAGTGGCACGCGTGCGTGTGTAGTACTTGTTTATGTAATGCCATATGTAATTGTGACCGCTCGCGTGTGCGTGCGCGCGCTGGATCTGGCGCGAGCTGGTCCAGCACCGCGGCGGCGACAGCGGTCGCACGTTAAACATCAGCCACCCATGCGTGTTATTCTGCGGACTGGGGACTCGTGAGATTTGAGCTGTGCGGGCTTGACCCGACAGATGGGAGGGCGCTCGAGCTCCACCGTTTTCACGCACGGCACGCACGTCGACCCGGTGAAATCGTCACGCTGATAGAATCTGTGGAATCTGTCGCGAGTGTTCCTGCGCGCGCGGTCGGAGAGCATCCCGACAGAGAGCGAGGTCCGGTCGGTCGGTCTGTAGTCGGTGTGGGTCCGCGGAAGGCTTTAGCGTGTAGGGGAGCTGCAGAGGGACTTGCGCTGGACTCCTTGGCCGAATCAGAGCATCCCATTCCCGGCAGCATCCATCCCTCCGCGCCTCAGCTCCAGCGGGAGGCCGGGAGCGGCGGCAGGATGTAGCAGCGGATTAACGGAGGAGAGAGGGGCGCTCAGAGGAAGAGAGCGGGACCGAGGCGGGACGGAGGGGACATGGGGAAGGACCAGGAGCTGCTCCAGGCCGTGAAGACCGAAGACCTGCTGACAGCTCAGCGGCTTCTACAGAGACCACGGCCAGGGAAAGCCAGTCAGTATCCATCCATCCATCCTCCTGTCTCTGTGTCACACACACACACACACACACACACACACACACACACGCACACACTGCCGGTCATTATCAGGTCAGGACAGTGCAGGCTAAATCTGATGTGATGCCATTTAGCCTAAATGGTGCACTGTGCGTGTTTGTGTGATGGCGTGCGTTTCTCCTGCACGCGTGTGTGTGTGTGTGCTATGACGTTGAGTTTGTGATAGTGATGACGTTGCACATGTGTGAGAACAGTCATCAGGATGTAATCTGAAATTAGGAGCGCTTGTCATCCCATTCCCCACAACTGATCTTTTCTGTGTGTGTGTGTGTGTGTGTGTGTGTGTGTGTGTGTGTGTGTGTATGCGCGTGTCTACGTGCGTGCGCGTGTCAGACAGAAAGGTGGAAAGTGGGTACGCACATAGGCCGTGCACCGCTCGCGGGACGGGGATTATTGGTGTGTGAAGACGCCAGATGACGATCGTACACGTGCAGACATTTGCGTGCGCGCGCACAAATGTGATGCTAAAGCATGCATGTGCGCGGGTGCCTAACATGGAGTCAGCTGGGACTTGAGGTGATAATTAGATTTCAATTACAGCGCTGAAACATCTCTCCTCCTCTGCAGTTTCACCATAAGACCCCTCTAAGCGCCTCTGCTTCTCTTCCTTCTCTCACCTCATTTCCTCTGCTCTGGCTTCTTCTCGCCTCTCCTCTCCCCGTGTTTCATCTTGTCTTCTCTCATATCATCTCTTGCCTTCTACTCCTGCGCTTTCCCTGTCTCTACCCTACCCCCCTTCTCATCTACCGTCCTGTGTCATTTTCTTCCTTCACTCATATCCTTTCACGTCCTGTCTCCTTCCTGCCTATTCACCTGTTTTCCCCTTTTTTCATTTCCTCCTTCCTCCCTCACTCGTACCTCCTTTCCACTCCTTCTAACCGTGCCGCTCATGTTTCTGCCTCTGTCATCTCTCTCCTCTTCTACCCCCCACCACACACACACACAAGCAGCCACACACAGCCGGTGTTTCCTCCATGTTCCTCTCCTGCCCCGTCCTTTTCCTCTCTTCTCGTGCGTTGTTTGTCTCTGAACATTCCAGCAGTGCTGTGGAAAAGAAGAAAAAACTGCTTCTCCTCAAATGCCAGAACAGATCAGGCCTGAGTGCTTAGTCCACTGCACACTGACAAAGAGAGAGAGGGTGGGGTGGGGTGGGGGGGTGGGGGTTGTGGGTGAGGGAAATGAGGGTGAGGAGGAGGGTTAGCATGTAAGCAAGTGAAATGTTCAGATATGTATGCAGAGAGGTCAAGAGACAGGACGTGTTGGAGGGAGGTTAAAGTGTGTGTGTGTGTGTGTGTGTGTGTGTGTGTGTGTGTGTGTGTGTGTGTGTGTGTGTGTGTGTGTGTGTGTTTCAAATCCAGGTTTATGTTTGAATAATTAAACAGGATGCCAGGTTTCTCTGCTGGAGAATTGTTGCTTTCTCAAACGCACACACTGACACACCCCAGACACACAGTTACAGGCAGGTACATACGCACACAAACACAAACACACACACAGGGACACACTTGACACATCGGGTGTTAGTCATGTGCCTGACTGTGTTTGTATTATTAATAGTATGCTAATGAGGTTCAGAGCAGCACTGTGGCGGGTTAAAGGGAGGTTTTGCTGTGTTGGTTATTTGCTGTGTTGAAATGTCACACATTGATGCTGTGGATGAAAGGAACAGAAGCTTTCCTGGCATGACCACCTTCAGAGGCCAGAAAACCACAAATTTCTATCAGTCGTTATCAGTAGCTGTTTACACGCATGCACCGCAGCCCTGAACTTTTCCAGACTTTACCCAACTGAGGTGGCAGTGAGAGCTCCTATCGCAGGATCAGCTAGATCGAACTTTACAGCAGTCGCTGACCTGGCATGTGAAGCCTCATTGTGCCAGGGCGAGCGCCGAACACACCATTTTCTGCTGTGTGATACATGTGAGAAACTCTGGAAAATACCCAGAGGTGATGTGAACAGGTAAAAAAGTGGTGTGACTAAAAAAAAAGCCTTCCTTGGTCACTGTGGTCACTGTCTAACTTTTAGATTTCCAGTCATTAGTCAACATTTTGGGAGTTATCCGCTCTTCCGTGATGCCCCTGGAGTGCGTGGAGACGCTTGTGTTTGCTCCTTCAGCCAGCAGCAGAACATTTGGTGTGCTTTGCTGAGACACTTCAGAGTTATAGGTAACAGAAGCAGCTCTAGTGAGTAAATAGAAATGAGGGACTGCAAGGCAGCTGCTTATTCTCTATTTGAGGGCGTGCCAAACGAAAGGCTAGGCGAGCTCTGTGCCAGTGTGTTACATACAGTAGTGACATAGATAAGAAACGGGAGAAACGGCCGGACTGCTAACAAGTGTTTCTGTAGGAGACAGTAACTCCCACTGAAGAGGGCTTTGTTACTTTTTAAACCTTTTATTTTCACAAAAAGCTCCGTAACTAACGGAACGAAAGGACACCCCAAAAAAGAGCATATTACGAACTTTGACTGGAAGAAGACCCAGAAAAAAAGCACCACTGTAAACATAAATGATTTAAAGCGATGTAGCAGAGACCTACCACCCTGCTGGACATTGTGCATTAGTTTTGCAACAGAGGATGAGAGAACCGCGACACAAGGCCGTAGAGATTCCTTTCATAAATTTCGTTTCAGTGTCAGAGCTCAACTGGAAATCACTTTCGCCACCTTTGGGATGAATATTGGAAAATATTTTCACATAGAAGGGACACACAACGATAGACATGTAATCACTTGTACCAGTACACAATTCTCAATAACCAGTAGATAGCACTTGTGTACTTTATATAACATGCCTCATTCATCCATTCAGACTCAAATGGATGCATCAGAGAGCAACATGAGGTATCTTCCCTAAGAGACTGAAGGAGCCAGGGATCAAACCAACAACCTTCTGATTGATAGGTGACCTGCTCTGCCTCCTGAGCTACAGCTACCCCAATACAAGACCAACACATAGTGATGCAGTTAAAGTCAATTGGCATCACTGACATGCTGGTGACGGTCCATTTTTTTTACTTTGCTAATAGACTGTTAATAGGCTGCTAAGTAGCCTACAAACGTCACTACGAGGTATAAAGTAAGCTACGTTACTACATGGGTTTCATTCTCCCTGGCATTTATATAACGGTCTCAAACCCAAACACATTTTGGTGTATGGAAACGTAACCGCTACCTCAAAAGACAGATGTTCATTTCAAGATAAAAACGCAAGATTTCTTATCAGGTAGTCGGGGCGGAGCCTTCGTGGCAGCTGCGCTAGCCCACGTGTAGCTTCTGCTGTGCTTGTGGGCTACTTTCTGCTTCTGCAGCACATTAGGATAGATAACACAGGAAGAGAGAACCACAACAGCAAACCATGGAGGTTCATATCGCAGTTCTGGTTTCAGTTCAGAGCTGTTAGACTGCTACCTGACACAGATGAAGAAGAAGAAGAAAGTGTACTTTATTGGTCCCCGTGGGGAAAATCCCTCTCTGCATTTAACCCATTCACTCAGTGAAGCAGTGGGCAGCCATTGGGCGCCCGGGGAGCAGTGTGTAGGGACGGTACCTTGCTCAGGGGTACCTCAGGGTAGCTGTTCAGGGGAATCGAACCCCCGACCTTCCGATCATGGGGCCACCACTCTACCTACTGAGCTATCCCTGCCCTACAGGACCCGTTAGATCTGCCAGTTTATTATTGGCTAATAAACCCATATTTAACCCATATTTAAGCTAAATGTGTGTCTGTATTGTAAAAAAAAATCAACTCGATCTTGCTGGGTTAAAGCTTTTTTTTTCATATAGCGTGTACTGATGACTAAGATTACTGTATTAAATTGAATAAACGATAACGTTGGTGTGATTCTCATAAAAATTCTGTGAGGAAACCCAAAGTTTGTCTGCCCGTTTCTCCCCCTCTGAAGACACACATCTGTGAAAAACTGCTCATCAACTCGGACGAGAGGAAATGATGTATCTGTCGGTGAATATCCGCTGAGATTAATAAACATTTGGTCTCCCAGTCAGCATTTTCAGGAACAACAGAGATGTATGTGGTGTCGACGCCAGTAAACTATAAGGTAAGATGTCATCTAATGGAGCGGTGTGCTGGGCTGATGGGTTTTCAATCATTCTGAGGCAAAGCTGGAGTTGTGTGGCACACAGGAATACCGAGCTGCAGCTGCACAGAGAATAGCAGACTCATTGTTGGTTGTTGTTGTAGCTGTAGATAATGAGAAAACTCGACAACACCACCTTGTCTTTTAAGCTTGTAGCCTTGCTGCAATCACGGCACTCTCGGTTTTCTTGTTACAGATCAATCAAAAGTTTGTTCTGAATCTTTCGAGTCTGAATGAATCACTTCAGATGAAAGAGACGTTCAGTCTCACTTTAAAGGAGACGACATTAAAACTACTGCCTGCTCACGCAAAGTGAGGCACAGTCCTAAACGATTTGGTAATGGTTTTATTATCTCTGGCTCAGCTGAAGTAAAGCTCTTTATCTTAGAGATATGAGAGCATTCTTATCATAACTGTATCTCTTTTATGTTGTAGCGATCCACTGAAATGGACTTTACTGATGATCAGGGAACGCTGACCCTTTTTTTCTCGTCTTTTTTGGCGTAGCTTATAGCACTTTGTAAGATCTGGCATTCCCAATTCATCAAGTGAACACCTGTAACAGATCTGCACTGAGAGCGCTTCTTTTTGTTAGCTTGTTGACTCGAGAATAACAGGTGTGATTACACACGAAACACCGTCTCCTCATCCTAGCTCTTAGCAAATGTGTGGACTGAAAAAAAAGTCAAATATTGTAATCTCTGTCAGGCTATGTTCTTGGTACTCAGATCAAGCAGCCTTAGTTTGGCAGACTCTGGGAACTGTGATTGTTCAGTATTATACCATCAACAGGATTAATCCATTAAGTAATTATACTATCAGCAGTGGAAATTATCAACAGTCACAGCACATGTTCAGAGTCCGAATCATCTTTATTCGGCCAAGTTTGTGCACACGCATAAGGAATTTGATTCCGGTGCTCTCTGCATACAGAAAACAAAATTTTTTTAATTGGCTATTAAATAGGTAATATATAATTAGATGTATATACACAAGGAGAACATTGGGATTGGGATCATTTTGCTGGGATGGTTTGGATCCCAGTTCATGGGATGGTCACCGCAAACCTTGAGTAGTCATGAGGGGGACCAGTAAATATGAAAATTGTGTGAACTATGTTGTATAGTGAAACTAGAAGCTGAATGCTTTCAGAATGATGGCATTTTTTTTTTTTTTTTTTTTTTTTACAATTTTTTAAAATGAGTTTACAACACTACTATACATAATGTTCACCGTTATGTATAGTAGAACATTGTTCCAGAAGTCTTGTGGTTTGTTCAGATGCAACTTGGCAAACTTAAGCTGTGCAACCTTTCCAAAGAAGCCATACTTGTTCAGTCGTGAACTTTAACATTTAACACACTAACTGAGACCTGTAGAGTCTAAGCTACAGCTCTTATGTTTTTTACAGTTTCTCTGAGCATTGCAAGAATTTGCTGGGACGTCCAATCATTGAAAGATTGTGGCATTGTGTTAACACACAACTCCAGACCAGCAAACCTCTGCTTTTATAGAGGTTCTCATACTTACTTTATGCATTTTATTAGCCGATACTGGCTGCTACTTACCCTCTTAATTCCAATGCAAAGGGAAAACTTATTAGAGGACTGCACAGAGTCTTTTTCGGATGACTGTATGTCATCCTAGGATGGGCTCGAGCCCTGTCCCATCCCTGAATTAGAAAGGTGGAAGAGAATCGATGGATGGATGTATATATGCTTGTTGAAGTGTTCACTATCTTCCATCAGTATATACTTTTTTTTGTTAGCTTATTTAATACATTTTATTTAATTAAAGCACTTGTGTAGACTTTTCACTGCCACTTACCATGGGCCAGTTTATGACAGCATGATGCGTCATGATCCTACAGCACTAGCATGCTTGTTGTCTGTGTCTGTCATTTAGATGTTTTGAGGATAATTTTATACATTTTGAGGCTGGTAGCATATTGTGACCCTGACTCGAGTCACTTTTAACATATGTGTGCAACTGTCTGAAATCTGTGCTGGCATTTGTTTTAGGCTACGTGTTACGCTGAAAGTCTAAATGCATGATGACAGGAAAGGTCGGAGGTGATGGAAACAGGACTTCAGAACATCTCTGATAATGAGAACCCCTGAGAAACCCCTCCGTTTCACCTCTCCTGAGGTTTGTGAGTCTGCTGTGTTACATTCAAGGTTGCTTTTCAGTCCTGCTTGGTTATTTTGCCTCTCAGTTAACAATAAAGACTTTCAAAGTGAAAATGAATGAGCCACAGTTACAATTTTCAGGGAGATGTTTCACAATAATATCATAGTCTTGTCATTGTAATCCCTCCCAGATGACTGACAGTCTCTGAGAATGGCACGTTGAGGAGTTACCATGGTAACCCAGCGCTCAGTTGCGATGTTATGACAAAATAAATGATCGGAAAAATATGAACCCTGGTCCAAGGACTGTATAGAGAAAGATTATGGCAGCGCTCTCAAACAAGCAGTTCATGTGAGGGCAGGAAAAGCCTTTCGTTCAAAATTTAATTTAACAAATCAAGTCACTGATACAGTCAGGCAGCGGGTTAGCGCTGACATAAGTGAGTTTGAAGATGAAAGTCTGTTTTGAGAGCAGTTCTTAAAACAAAAGAGAGGCTTTTATATGTGCAGAGTGATACTCTGTCTCTGTCAGCTGAATTAGATTAAATACAAATCCTGGTTCTGAGTTTGAGAGGGAAGCGCCTCATGTGGGTGTTTCTGTGTTGTGAGATTCTGGTCTGTATCGGGGTTCATGTGGCTTTGTGGTAGTCTGATGGTGACACAGTTATCTGCACTCATTGATTCATCAGCTGGGGGGAAGGGATGCTTCTTATTTTTAATCCAAGAGAGATATGGAGGAACCAGCACTTCCATAAATACACACATAAACACACACACACACACACACATATGCATGCAGGAAAATGATGTCAGCTGCACTGTAAACAGAAATAACAGAACTACCAATCAGCACGCGCTCTTTAGCAAATTACAGGGAAAATTAGAGTGTGAGAGCAGGATGAAGGGATGAAGTGCAGATAGAGCTGCAGAGCGAAGGGAGAGCTTTTCCCCAGATTACAGCACAGCTACAGATTATGGCCCGTGGATTATGAGGGTTTGACCAAACCAAAAAAAAAAAAAAAAGTGGAGGCAGAAAGACAAACAAGTTGTTTTTTCCTGTGTCCTTTCAGGCTGTTTGGTAGTTGGTTTGTGAACGGTTTCTTCCTGCTATCCGGTGCCTGCATCTCTCTAATGCTCACGTGTGTGTCACATTTACACAATGAAGCACATGCTCTACACCCAAACATGCTATAAATATACGCAGACACACTCATGTATGTATGACAGCGATAGTGTCACTCTAAAGATGCAAAGACTGATCCATTAATTAGTAAGTCAGTGTAGAAAAAATGAATCAAGGTTCTTTTGGCGTTGTTTTTTTTCTAAGCACCTAATTTTATTTTTTATTTTTTTGGGGGGGGGGGGGGGGCTTTTAAACCATTGTTTAAAATGGAGGTCACCTTGTATTCTGATGAATTATGATGGGGTATTTGAAACTACTAGTGCAGAGACTACATCCCACGATACGATATTATCACAATACTTAACACACGATACGATATTATTGCAATTTTTTAAAATATTTTGCGATATTCAGATTCTGTACATAAAGTTAAACTTTATCAATATTCATTTTATCTAATATCAAAGTCTCACACTCAGTCTTTCTCTCATTTCAGTCAGTTTTATTGTTGACAAACTTGAACGGTTTGTATTACAGTCTAGTCCAACTTAACTGAATTCAACCATCTGGTACAATTATAGCTATTCTGAACTAAGCAATTTATGAAAACTATGCAGCCCCTTCAGCAACTGAAGAATTTGAAAGTAAATTAAAACAAAATATAATTTTACATTAAATAAAAAAGTTTTAAACTTAATTAAAATAAAACATGTCTTAAATTAAAATAAGTAAACTGTCATGTTTATTGCTCCCAAAAAAAAAGTTAAACGCATTTGGACAGTGAAGGAATGTCAGGATTCTTGCTCAGAAAAAGGATCAACATGCTCTGAAGTCAGAGCACAAAAACCTTTTTTGTAACAAAATATCGATTTCTGCTGTCCCTGTATCAATATATTATTAGCAAACAAAATATCACGATACTACACAGTATCGATTTTTTCCCCCACCCCTAATATATATATATATATATATATATAAAAATATGTAGAAGTTATAAAATTTTGGGCCATTATTGCTTATGTTCAGACCACTTAATAATAAAAAATGACGCTTTAAAAAGAGTAAATGAACAAAAAATACTTGTCTCAGGAAGGTTTTATAAGTTATGGCCACATTGAGGCCTTGCCCCGTTTTATTATTAGCCATAGCCGCTAGCTGCTACCGAAATGATAGCTTAACACAGCGGTCCCCAACCCCCGGGGACCGCTGAATCGTTTGGTACCGGGCCCCGAGAATTGAGGCTCAGGGGTGAAATGCATAGTTTTCAGTGTTTTTATCGGTTTTCAGCGTTATTTTGTTATCATTTTTATCGTTTACTCGGTTTTCCTTGGTCTTTTCACGTGTGTTATGAATAAATTTTCTTTTTTTCGGTACTAGTTTTATTTTGTTGTATTTATCCGCGACACCTTAAAGGCCGGTCCGTGAAAATATTGTGGGGCATAAACCGGTCCGTGGCGCAAAAAAGGTTGGGGACCGCTGGCTTAACAGACGGCTAGTGTGGCTATCAGCTAATTGCTAATAGTTAAACAGCTAACATTAACGTATGTGGGGCGTAATTTCCATGGGGGGTTAGGGGGGTTATGTTCAGCACAAAGTTACGCCGATGCTGCCAGGCTAACATTTATGATAACTGTTTATTATCAAAGTGCTGTTGAGATCTGCCGTGTGCCTATCTGGCTGCAGCGCTGCTGTGTGAAGTTGTGCGTCAACTGGAGCAGTCAAAGATGGCATCTATGGTATAGAAACTGTTAGATAGAGACAGACTATCTAATATGAGCTTAATTTTTAGTAGTGTTATTACTGTTTTAGTATTTGAGCATTTAATTTTTTGCAACCCTAGCAGGTTATGAGCTTTACTAGTTATCAGCTAGGCACTCGCTTATCTCCACTTTAGGTTCTTATGACAAACCATCATAAGGTCCTTTTGTTTTCACCTGCTCTCCTAAATATACTCATATATTTTTGCATATAGATCAAGTTTATGTGAGAGAACACATTAAAATCTGAGCTTTTGTTTTTTTTATGAGAGTCCTATAATTTCTTTACCTTCATTACATGGTCGATTCTCTTTAACACACTGAAGTTATACAGTAGGAGTATGTCTGGAAACACTCACAGATGTGAACATGTTGCTTCAACTTTACCGGCTCTCAATTAAATATTGAATGAACAGGACAGAAGAATATACTTGTCCCTAGATTAAAGTTTAAATTTGAACTTTTTTTGAAATGCTTTTCTTACTCTTTGTTACCCTTTCAGAGCTTCTCGGAGCAGCAAAGCGGGTGAACGTCAACATCCAGGATGCAGATGGGTGAGGGATCACAGATGTTTCACATCACCTCCTGTTCCAGCTGTTTACTCTATCATTACACCTCTTTCTTTATCACTCCATTTTCATTCCATCTTTTATAATAACCTATTTCTTTCTTCATGGCCCTGAAAACACTCACAACACTATCAACACAACTGAATCCTGAGATCTTTTCTTGTTTTCTCAGATTTTGAGGTAGTTGTTACTCAGCCATCGAGCCGCTCACTAAAATTCAAAGATCTAATACATCTTAATTTGCTCTTTAGTTGTATGAGCCTCACATGTAAAGATCCCGCATAATAACATGTAAAAAAAACACCTTCAGATTTTTCCCACTTGTTTTTACCATCCTGATTGTAGCATATGTGCCCCGTCTTCCTAACAGTTGGGCCAATCTGAAGGAAACTTTAAAAAAAAAGACTTTTATTATAGATCCGCGTTTAGCAAAGACTGAAAATCTCCACAGGCTTGGCTGAAACTGAATTGAATGTGTACATGAACATTCATATACATAAAAAATGAGGAAAACCCAGAGATGCTCATCTTTTCCACACTCAGTCATAAATTGAAGACTGCTCTGATTCATTCGGGCTCCTTCATAAACCCCCATTTTGTCCGTGCTTAAACACAAGGCTTCCTGGTGACAGTCCATGATTATTTCCTCCTTTTCTATTTTTATACCTTACAATAGCTTCCAGTGGGTCAGTCTGGATCATGTGGTGGGCGACCTCTGGCCAGGAGATCTGTGCTGTAATTGAAATAATCATATGAATTAAATGAAACTGAAAAGCACTTTCTGTTAACTGATTTTGACTCACATCCAAACTAATGCAGAACCTGTGAGCTGGGGTCACAAATAGATCATTTTAAGAGCTCTGTTATAAAATGTCTCATACCTCGCTGATATTAAACATGAGACAGTTATCATGAGAAAAATAAACACCAAAGCCCGATGCTTGTGGGCTGTAGCTGATCCATGTTGTGAATATCTAATTAACTGTGGCAAACAAATAGGAAGAAAAATCTTCAAATAATCAATAGGCTAGCAAGCCGTTATTACTGTTCACATTATCTCCTGTTTAAATCTGTCTTTGGCTCATAGGAGTGTAGCCAGCTGAAGACCTCAGATCTGAAGACTGTAATTATCACCTTAAAGCAAAGCCAACATTTCCCAGCTCCTAATTTGCTCAGAAATATTCCCTTATCAGCTCTGAATGTTCAACTATGGATTTTGGCTATATTTAGCTTCATGATTGGTTAAGCTTTTTGTGTGCACATGCTTGGTTTACGGCTGTGTTCCGTTTGACTCCATCAGATAACAAAGATCTTTTTATGATGTTGATTGGATTCAGATAATTGGACTCAGCTTCTTGTGTAATGACTGATGAGTCGTTGATTTGACTCCAGGGCCCCGCTCTTATGTTCACCACAGATCCATTAGACCCACACACAGATGCCCTGCGCGTACGCTTGACTCCGGGGGAGAGAGATTGCTTATTAATGGAAGTAGGTCATTTCCACCCGCCCTCCCCGCACGCGCTCCCATCGTCACACAGAGCTGTGGGGCGGAGCAGCTGTACGCCGAAGATTACTTTAGCAAAGTTGTGCTCAGGTTTTACACTATGCATTTGAATGTGTGTATTTTTATACATAATCTGTGTCTGTGTGAAGGCTGTCGCCGCTGCATCATGCTGCTCTGAGTGGCAACAAGGAGATGATCTCTCTGCTGTTGGAGGCCCAGGCAGCAGTGGATATCAAAGACCATAAAGGTAAAAAAAAAAATGCACACAGGCTTTCACAGTGTCACTGGGATACGCTGTGCTGCTACAAAATAAGGCACAAAACACACACACAAACACACACGGCTGTGCAGAAAAAGCCCAAAAACAAATACTTTCCGGCTTTCCCTGTGTGACAAATAATACCGGCTTATGTAATAAAAGGTGAGCTTGTTGGAAATGCAATTTATGTCTGTGGCGTGCATTTATGAGGAGCGACAGATTTGTTTGCACAGTCAACAATAGAAAACAGAAGAAGGAAAGCTCCATGGCTGCAGGAGTGAGAGCCAAGTGGGAAGCAGAGCAGAGAATATCTCGATCCTACGTTGGCAGATTCAAGAAGAAGGAGGAGAAGAAGAAATCTCAGGGCAGATGGGAGTTATAATCCCTCCAGGATGTAGGCCTACTGTGTCTGCACTTTCAGTCATGCCCAGTGTGCCTCTAAATAGACTTACCAGGCCTCTTTTGGTGAACCTACTGCTTTAATGGGTGTGATTTTGCAGAGGCACCAGGAAACAGCACATCTTCACCTTCTACGAGTAGGTGTTTGACTGTGTGCTTTATTAACAGAACATAGGAGGTGATTGTAGTCAGGGTAGTGGCCCAAAAAATACTAATAATGTTTCTGAGATTTAAGATTTGTCCAACCAGATGGAACCAGCCAACTTTGTCTTAAAGAGAACTGTTTCCGGTGTTAGGAAAACATACTTCTGCAAGATGCCAGCTTAAGTTGCCTCAACATCCTGAGGGCCTTTGCTTTGGAGCTGTATATCCTCCAGACAAACATCACAAAAAGGAAATGTGGAAAGTGGCTATGTGTTCAGCCAGAATAATCACAGGAACAAGTGAAGGGTATTTCCAAAGACAGAAAGTTGGAACATGTCCATCCCTTCATGCATTCATCCCTTTTCTTAAGTGCTTATCCGATTCAGGGTCACAGAGTGCTGGAGCGTATAGCTATTGGGCAAGAGGTGAGGTAAACAGTCTATCTGATATCGTGTTGATGTTGTTCCTGGATCAACATAATAATGTTTGTCTGCGATCAACATTGCATTTGAATAATCACTTTAGGATATCATAGCTTTGTGGCTTGGAAGACCCCTTACCAATGTCTGCTCTAGAGATGGACCGATCCGATATTAAGTATCGGTATCGGTCCAATACTGACGTAAATTCCTGGATCTGATATCGGAGAGAAATAAAAAATGTAATCCGATCTATTAAATATCAAAAAAGCACCTCACAAAACTTGCGACATGGCGTAACTCAGCTCATAACTGTAGCATGTCGGAGCAGTGTGGTCACGTGATAGAGCGGCTGTGTGTATTTGTAGCCTCGCTACCAAACCGGCATTTCATCTCCGAGGAAGTGATCCCAGAGAGAAGTAAAGCAAGTGTGTAAGTTTATCTCTGAATGTTTGTGAAGCATTCCCGTGTTAAGCTTAACAACCGATATATGGAGCAACTGCCTCTTCTCTCTCTCTCCCTCTCCTGCTGCTGCTTCAATCATGAAACTGCTTAATGATCAGCTGATCGGCTTTTATGTGCGAGTCTGTCTCTCTTCTTTGTTTATCGCCCACTTCGCGCCAGAAAGAGAAAACCAGCGGCTGAACAACAGCAGCACGTTTAAGCTTGATAATCTTTTGTTAGAATTTATTTAATATTACTTTCTACACCAGGATCCTTTTCTGTGTAGCTGACGGCTGGTAACTGTGCAGGGGCGGATCTAGCAAAGTTTAGCCAGAGGGGGCCGACAGGGCATGAACAGGGAAAAGGGGGCACAAAGACATACTTTTCTTCTTATTCTCATTTAAAATGTCTAGCTTTTAAGAAATAATTATCTGAATCTTACACCCAAAATTTTAATCTTATGTAAAATGTATAGAAGTCCATTACTGTATATAGTAACTGTTAAGTCTAATATACCCTAGTAAGCTATAGTACTTCATCATCATGTGCAGTCTGCAATTCTGTTGAAGAAAGATGTTGAATCTATTTAATTATTCTTGAAAAATAATTGATTTCTGTGCAATTTTTTTCACACTGCATCAAATTAAAGTCGATTACGTCGATTAAGCATCATGAGGTGGAGGGGGGGGTGGTTCCCTTTTTTTTTTTTTTTTTTTTGCTGGGAGTTTTAGAGCCCTATTAGTTAGGTTGCTTACTCTTTAAAATACCAGAATAGGGAGGATGGAGTAGGTTTAAGTTTATTAGATTGATCAGTATTGCTGAACTATGAAATATTTTGGGTGCAGGGTAGTTTTTGCATACAGGTATAACAGAATAGCTTTAATGTTTTTTTTAACCCTATGAACTGATACAAAAAGCAGCAAGATATTAAAAAAAACAGTTTTATTGATTAAAAAACACACTATATCGGATTCATATCGGTATTGGCAGATATCCAAATTTATGATATCGGTATCGGTATCGGACATAAAGAAGTGGTATCGTGCCATCTCTAGTCTGCTCAGGAAAAAATCCAAATCCAGAAGGGTTGGTGGGAGTTAGAGTTACACTTTGCTATGTGGTGTGATGGTTTATTCTGCAAAACTATGACATCACTGCAATATGATTGATCATTTCCAATGTTGAACCTGGACCAACATTAGTTTTGTTGGTCCATGAACAACACCTAACACAACAATATCAGATGGTGTGAAGTACAGATACCAGTCCTGTTGATGAATTAAGGACTTTCCAACTGTCCCGCTCTCCAAGAGTAACTGCCTCCCATGACACTGACACGGCAAACCTTCCGGCACAACTACTGATGTTGTTAATTTAATTAACACCAAAGCAGCTGAAACTGATTAGCAACCCCGTCTCTACTTAACTGACCACATCAATATACCAGATGTTTTATTGATGTGATGCTACAGTATACGCTGACTGAAATTATCTTAAACAGTGTGTTATGTTTTCAGTGGGTGACATGTCTGGACTGCAGACCAGCCAGCTAAGAACCCAGAATCTGTGACTTTGGAGGTGCTCTGTTCCTGAAATAAGCAAGGCGTTTCCTGAGTAGTTTCATACCTTTTCCAAAACGTGCATATATTGTTTAGCAGTGGTGGTTCTCTCAGAAATTAAGACTTTAAAGAACGTAACCAGTGCTGGCTTTTAAGTTGCATGCATGGTCGCTCTTCTGTTTAGTGCAGAGGACACAGCGTCCATGATTTACAAAAAAATGTAACCTTTGGATTTGTTGAAGACCACACAGCGACAGAAGCATTTAAGAATTGTTCATTTTTTTCCCTTGAATACTCAGATTTTACCTTAACCGTGTGTTTCTGAGCCCATGCAGTCACAATCAGAATCTGTTATTAATGCATTGCTGCATGAGGCCCAAAGATCACAGCCATTTAAGATTGGCTTTTCAACCTTACCCCCTGAGTAAAGACATTCTTTAATATCGTTTAATGGTATTGTGTGCTGTGACCGATTCACTTCTTTTTTGGTGCATGTAATTAACCTAAAAAATAAATAAATATGAGCCCCTACTTGATGTTTTTAGGTTAGTCTTATCAAAACATTATTAACGGTTAAAATGAGAAAACACTGCCGCCTTCCAAATACAGCGCTATTAATAAAATACGCCTGATGCTGCACGTCAGTCACAGTTTCTCAACAAGACAGGATTATACTCATTTCTTTTAGGACTTTTGAAAAAATGGCCTCTGAACTGATTCGTGTACGTCGAGCATTTCCTCTGATTTCTCAGTGTTGCTCTTATTCCTGCGCAGTCCGCTCTTCTCATGCCCAATCACACTTTCGAGAAGATCTTTGAGACCGTGTGATAGTAATTTGGCCTGAAATCTCTAAGCTTTAGATTCTGTAACTCCTGCAGCTGCTGTGCCTCTTTATCCTGCCAGCACCTATCCTCTGACTCAGGCGTCTCTCATGCCAGCTGAGGCTGGAGGGGCCTTTTTATTCAGCTCAATGGTGTGGCTCATCTCTAGTGTCAAGACTGGAGGTCTTGGTTTGCTGCCATGAGAAACACGCTCACTGCTTCTCGAAGCCACCGCTGCAAAGTGGTATTAGATGTCTTCTGGTTAAAGGCAAGGCAAGGCAAGGCAAGTTTATTTGTATAGCACAATTCAACAACAAGGTGATTCAAAGTGCTTTACAGAGACATTAGAAACAAGAACAAATAAAAAGCATGATTTAAAATTGAATAAAACAAGCAAACTAACTAACTAACTAATTAACAAACAAACAAACAAACAACAGTATATAAAATCAAAACAGATAAAATCAGAACAGTAGATAAAATCAGTAGTTAAATGTAAGTTTTGAAATTTAAGCTTAAAGTGTGGATTTGGTGCTTTATTCAAATGCAGCTGAGAACAGGTGAGTCTTCAACCTGGATTTAAATAAACTGAGTGTTTCAGCTGATCTGAGGCTTTCTGGGAGTTTGTTCCAGATATAAGGAGCATAAAAGCTGAATGCAGCTTCTCCGTGTCTGGTTCTGACTCTGGGAACTGATAAAAGACCGGATCCAGATGACCTGAGGGATCTGGATGGTTCATACTGGGTCAGGAGGTCATTGATGTATTTTGGTCCTAAACCATTCAGAGCTTTATAGACCAGCATCAGAACTTTAAAGTCTATCCTCTGACGGACAGGCAGCCAGTGTAAGGACCTCAGAGCTGGACTGATGTGGTCCACTTTTTTGGTCTTAGTGAGGACTCGAGCAGCAGAGTTCTGAATGAGCTGTAGTTGTCTGACTGATTTTTTAGGTAGACCTGTAAAGATGCTGTTACAGTAATCAAGCCTACTAAAGATGAATGCATGGACTAGTTTTTCCAGGTCCTGTTGAGACATCAGATCTTTTATCCTTGATATATTCTTGAGGTGATAGTAAGCTGACTTTGTTATTGTCTTAATGTGTTTTTTTAAGTTTAGGTCTGCATCCATCACTACACCCAAATTTCTCGCCTGGTTTGTGGTTTTTAGATGTATAGATTGAAGTTCTCTGGTGACCTGTAATCGTTTTTCTTTGGCGCCAAAGACTATTACCTCAGTTTTGTTTTTGTTTAGCTGGAGAAAATTGTGGCACAACCAGTCATTGATTTCCTCAATGCATTTACCAAGAGCCTGTACAGGGCCTCGGTCTCCTGGTGACATTGTGATATATATTTGTGTGTCATCTGCATAGCTGTGATAGTTTATTTTGTTGTTGTTTATAATCTGTGCCAGTGGGAGCATGTAGATGTTAAACAGAAGGGGTCCCAAGATGGAACCTTGGGGAACTCCACATGTGATACTTGTCTGCTCAGATGTGAAGTTACCTATTGATACAAAGTATTTCCTGTTTTCTACGTATGTTTTGAACCAGTTTAGTACAGTTCCTGAAAGACCTGCCCAGTTCTCCAGTCGTTTGAGTAATATGTTGTGGTCAACTGTATCAAATGCTGCACTGAGATCCAGTAAAACTAGGACTGACATTTTTCCACTGTCTGTATTCAGACATATGTCATTAAACACTTTGGTCAGAGCGGTTTCAGTGCTGTGGTTCTGTCTAAAACCTGACTGGAAGGCATCGTAGCAATTATTCTGTTTTAAGAAGTAACTGAGCTGTTGAGAAACTGCTTTTTCAATGATCTTACTTAAAAACGGGAGATTTGAGATCGGCCTGTAGTTGTTCATTTGTGTCTTGTCAAGATTGTCCTTTTTCAGTATAGGTTTGATTACAGCAGTTTTTAGTGATTCTGGAAACACACCTGATAATAAAGAAAAGTTGACGATCTGTAACAGGTCTGACTCTAAAGTCTTTGAGACCTTTTTGAAAAAACTTGTTAAAGGCAGCGATAAGGAGTCCGCACTGATGTTTTGCACAGCAAAACTTGGCATCACCTTGTATTTAGTATTTAGTATTTATTTATTTATTGTCATTGTCAAGAACAATGAAATTGCTTTTGGGGCTTCCATACAACCCAAAAAAAAGAAGAAAATAATAAATAAATACCCCTTAAAACCCAAGTGTACATATTTAACCCAGTGTGACTCCAATGCAATAAGACAATCCTTAGCAATAATGTTCGTAGAAATTCAGACAAAGACCTGAGAAACATGACAAAATACAACAATGCAACCCATTCAATATTATTGTACTGTGAGATATGATATCAGATATGATAGTTATCTATTTAAGAAAGAGGGGGGGGGGGGGGGCAGGAGGGGGAAGAGAATAAAGATATGATGCACCAATGCAGACCAGTTCATTGCTATTAAGAAGTTGGATATGGTTATTGTCCGTGAGAGGGGGGCAGAGAGTTCAGGAGCCTCACAGCCTGTGGATACAGGCTGTTGGCCAGTCTGGATGTTCTGGCCTGTATAGACCTGTACCTTCTCCCTGAGGGCAGCAGATGGAAAAGGTGGCGCGCAGGGTGATGTTGGTCCCGCAGGATACTGTGCACCCTCCTCAGACAGCGAGTGGGGAAGATATTACTGATCTCTGGCAGACTTGTTCCAATAATTCTGCCAGCTTCCTTCACCACCCGCTGGAGTGCTTGCTGATCGGCCTTGGTGCAGCTGGGGAACCACACTAGAAATCCATACGTCAGAACGCTGCTGATGGCACAGTTGTAGAAGTTCAACATCAGAGATCTGGGAATGTGTGCGCTCCGCAGTCTCCTCAGGTAGTAGAGGCGCTGTTGGGCCTTCCGTACAACTGAGGTGATATGGTTGCCCCAGGACAGGTCCTCGGTCACAGTTACCCCCAAGAATTTAAAACTGCTCACCCTCTCCACCGCCTCACTGCCAATGAAGAGAGGCAGATGGTTGTTATGACCCCTCTTCCGGAAATCTACAATGATCTCCTTGGTCTTTTTGGTGTTTAAGACCAAGTTATTGTCGTGGCACCATGACTCTAGTTGTTGCACCTCTGTCCTATAGTTTGTCTCATCATTGTTGGATATAAGTCCGAGCACTGTAGTGTCATCTGCAAACTTAACAATGAGATTGGACGCGCAGGAGGAAATACAGTCATGGGTGAAGAGAGTGTATAGCAGAGGGCTCAGAACACACCCCTGAGGGGCACCGGTGTTGACCACAAGGGTGGAAGAGGTGTTCTTACCCACTCTGACACTCTGTCTACGGTTAGTGAGGAAGTCCACAATCCAGTTGCACAGAGAGGAGTTAAGTCCCAGTTGGTGGAGTTTGGGACGTAGTTTGTATGGCCGGATGGTATTAAAAGCCGAGCTGTAGTCTACAAAGAGGAGCCGTGCATAGGTGTTCCTGTGTTCCAAGTGCTTCAGTAATGTGTGCAGCACTGTGGCGATCGCATCCTCGGTTGACCGGTTCTCCCTGTATGCAAACTGGTGCGAGTCCAGGGATGGTGGAAAAGCAGCTCTGATGTGTTTAATGACCAGTCTCTCCAGGCATTTGGCGGGAATGGGGGTGAGTGCCACAGGTCTGAAATCGTTCAGACATGTGACATTTGACTGTTTTGGGATGGGAACGATGGTTGCTGCTTTGAAACAGGATGGTACCAGTGAACAGGACAACGAGGTGTTATATATAGAGGTGAAGACGTCCGCCAGGTCCGCAGCACAGTCTTTTAGCACCCGGCCCAGCACTCCATCCGGCCCGGCCGCCTTCCTGGTGTTAATGCTCCGGAACACACGCCTCAGCTCATGAGTGCTCAGGACCGGAGCAGGGTCGGTTGAGGGGAGAGGGGACAGGACAGGGTCGGTGTTCTCCCTGTCAAAACGGGCATAAAAGAGATTTAGATCCTCAGCCAGAGTAGAACTGTCGGCTGAGGGTGATGGTGTTCTGCTGTGCATGGCTCTGGGAGTCGCTGTGCAGTTCCCTCCGAGGGTTTCTTGGGGCCATAGAAAGAAAGGGGTTGGACTTCTCTTGCCCTTTGTGTTCAAAGTGTTTGTCTCAAACATCCCATGATGCCCTATTTGGGCTGTTACCTTGTGACTTTGTCCACCAATAGTTTTTTCAATTGCTTTGCTGGTTGTTTAGTGAATACACTCTCTGTCGAGTCTCATAGCATGCAGGCCCAACACGTTTTGTTAAAGAGAAACTGGAACCAATGTATTTTCCTGTAAATATAACATTTGTTTTAATTAGCTTCAATTAATTACTGTTGTAGTACATCTGGTTAATTTTCTTTCAATGCAATAATTGTTTAAGCTCTCCTAATCTCTCAGACTAACAGGCCACACAGAGGGAATTAACCATGAGAACATTTGTTAACAAGTAAATTTAGTGATTTCTCTGTAAAATCAGCACCAGATAGATTTCTGTCTGCTTGGTATCTAATGCCAAACTAACCTAAACTAACAAAAAATTTGTATTTGCTTGCACTCATGTGTCTTTACATTCTCATTTTTTTGTACGTGCCTGTGTGCATGTGGTTGTGGGTTGTGTTGTGTGTCTGTTTTATTGTGCCGTCATGTTGGCTGTGTATGTTTGTGTCCTTGTTTGTGTGTGTTTTGTGTAGGAATGCGTCCCCTGCATTATGCTGCATGGCAGGGGAAGACTGAGCCTATGAAAATGCTGCTGAAGGCAGGCTCGTCAGTCAACGGACAGTCAGATGAAGGACAGATCCCGCTCCACCTGTCAGCTCAGCATGGACACTATGATGGGGTAACTGTTTGTGTGTGTGTGTGTGTGTGTGTGTGTGTGTGTGTGTGTGTGTGTGTGTGTGTGTGTGTGTGTGTGCACTGTAGGTGCTTTACTGTGCACAGAGCCAGTGTTTGTGTTATGTGAGATCTGTGTAGTTGTTATGTGGGCTTGATGCTGTGTGCCTGATACGTGGTTGTTGCAAGCTCAGCTTTAAATGTGTTGGTAACATTTGTTTGTTTGTGTGCGTCTGTGTGTTACAGTCGGAGATGTTGCTGCAGCACCAGTCCAACCCGTGCATCTCAGACACAGCTGGGAAAACTCCACTGGACCTCGCTTGCGAATTTGGACGTGTTGGAGTGAGTACAACAATAACTACAACTGGGTTCAAAACAGAAGATTTTTTTTTACCCTATCAACAATATGTTTTACCTAAAAATGATAAATGATGAAGATGGATGTAACATCACCATCACCCATTGGTTTTGGACTCCACATTTTAAAGCTTCACATTAAATTTTTGCTGCCACCATCTTGTTTTTTCTTTAAGCCAGAAGTTATCTTGGCCAATAACCAGGTGACGTTAACTTGCCTGTTATTTTGGATGTGTGAAACCAACTGAAAACCAGTGATTGTGAGGGAAGAATGAGTATTGCCCAACTGGGTTTGACTGGGTTCGAGGTTGATAGCAGCTGCTGGGAAAATGATTTCTAAAGCCGCAGTTACTCAGGCCTAAAGACAATTTAGTGAGCCCCAATAGCTACCTCCTATTGGTAGGAAAAAAGCATGTCTCCCCCAACTGGTGTACAAAAACCTATTTGTGATTGCTTTGGTTGCTAAAATGTTGTTGCGTTGGTAATTTGTGACGAATAAGTGACGAACTTGTCTATAAACACCAGCCAGCCGCTCTCCGAGCTGTAAAGAATCTGTGAAAATTGTCACACAGACCAAAAGCAGACACCCTTTAAAATGTTGGCTGTATTCCTCAGGCACAACTTTTACTGTTAAGGCAAGTCTTCCTCATTTACAGTTTGCGTTGCTTGTAGCTAGCAAGTATTTTCATACAAAAATGAAGAACTACAGGCAACTGTGGCAATCTGCTAGCAACCAAAGTAATCACAAAGAGGTATTTAGTTAATTCGCTATCAACCAGTGGATGTATCATGTCCAGTTTGGCGGACAATTCTTGAACAATGTCCTTTTGATGTCACATGAAAAACCAAAGTAAATTATTGCAACTGTTAGCATGCTAACATGCTAAACAGATCACATCAACTCACTTGCATGTTAAGATTTGCTTAGTAATAGACCCTGTGCACGAGAAAATGCTAACTTCCTGGTTTGAGACCGGATGTGGGGTTGTACATTTCCGGTAGCTTTATTAAAATCATGTCCAAAACTCGAAAACGGAAAGATCGCGTTAAGTTACAAAGAGGAGAAGGTGGGAACACTCGCCACTGTTGTGTCATAAAAAATCTAATGATCAATTTTGATGTTTAAAGAGTTTAGATCGATGAGTTGTTTACATCACTCAACACAAGCAGAGTGATGCAAGCAGGCAAATTCAGAAGCACATCTCTGTATAGTGACTGGTCTTATGATTTAAACAGGCAAATGTTCAGCATTCAAACTACAGGTGAAGAATAGTCAAACCAGATGTTTCCCCAGTTATGTCGATATCAGCTAGTCAAGTACACACCTACACAGCATGTTAACAAACCGTGAAAAAAGCCACAAAAAATGAATGATTGCTGGTAACGGTTTCTATACATTAGTATTTACGAAGGGTATGTTGTGACTTACCTTCAAAATTACAGTGGTCCCTCGCTAATAACGCGGTTCACCTTTCACCTCGCTGTTTCACAGATCTTTTTTAGTGCAAGTTTGCACGTTTTTTTACGTCACATTGTGTCCTGCGTCCTGATCACTGCAGACGATCTTCTCCGTGACGTCTCTCCTGTACAGTACAGAATCGCTGCATCGATTGCTAGCAGTGTGACTCTGAAGTGCAGTACTGTATGTCCACGATGTCCACCAAACATTTTGCACCGTCAAAAAATAAAATTGGCTACTTGATTTCACCTATCGCTGGTTATTTTTAGAACATAACACCCGCGATAAACGAGGGACAGCTGAGAAATATAACATTTGAATCCCTTTTCTCTTTTGCTCTGAGGCGCGGGGAAAAAATATCGACAAGTCAATGAACATCATTTACAGATATATTGGGTAAATGCCCAAGACATCTATAGAAATGTAAATCGCCGCTTGATTCATTCATTTGCTTAACTTGTTTTGGACCGTAAACAGGGCGTGAATAGGACACCGGAAACAAAGCTCCCCACAGGAGTTTCCGCACCGGAAGTAGCATATGCTAATGTGCACATAGTCAATATTAAATACTTAAGTACAGCTAAAGATAATGGGAATGCCATTAGCTTAGCTTTTAGCTTGTTAGCATTAGCATTAGTTTTTAGACATTAATCAAAGTATGAGACAAACTCAAATTTTGATCCAATGATGGGGTAAGAAGAAAAGTTAGATATTATCAAAAGTACCAAATTTGCCATGTTTTGACTGAGAGACTCTATACCTAAATGTTTATTTTAGAGTTTCCTGGTAAAGATAAGCAATGGTGACATCCATTTAATTTTAAAATTATAGGAAAAATGTTCACCTAAAAGGTTAATTATTCCAGAAACAGATTAATTATACAACAACACAGCCTAAAAATGTCTAAAATCCTTAAAATGAACAAGAACAATGGTCTTACTGAGACAGCCACATGTGGACACAGAGGTAATTCAAGACACTAGCAGCCAAAGTGTGCACCTGTGTTGCTGCTAGTCCACAGAGAAACCAGATTTTAGTTTTAAATTCACTTTTACACAGAAGGAATTATAGAGTTAATATAAATCATGAAATGGCTTTACAAGTTACACTGTGTGTCTTTGTGTTTAGGTGGTCCAGCTCCTGCTCAGCAGTAACATGTGTGCAGCCATGCTGGAACCAAAACCCTCCGACCCCAACGGAGTGTCACCTTTGCATCTGGCTGCCAAGAACGGACACATCGAAGTGATACGGTCCAAATAACTACTCCTTTCTGTCTGCTCTGTGTTTGTTATACCTCCTTCATTAGACACTTAGTCATTCTGTCTCTCCACCGACTGATCTAATTTAACGTTAAAGGATAATGCCAGTTCATTTCAACCTGGCATATTTCCCATTAACAAGGCTAACGTGTTTCTATGGGTCATGCAGGGTTTCCACTATCCACCTTGATTGTAGAGATTTGTAGAATTGAGGTGTGAACAATATACATTAGAGAAACTGGGCCAAGTCCTCTGAAGCATCCCAACAACAATGAATTATATTAAACAGTTCTTTCAAGTCTTTATTTCTATTCATTATTTTTTCTATTTATTATTTTTTCTATTTATTATTTTTTTAACAGGCAAAAACATTACATGCATAGGCCCTGTTCACATCACATAAAACTATATATACAAGTGAAAGATTACAGATATACAGCAAAACACAAGTTTAAAAAAAGAAAATCAGAATCAGAATCAGAATACTTTATTGATCCCTGGGGGAAATTATTTTTTGTTACAGTGCTCCATTATAAACCAACATTAAGACAAGACAGACAATACACTAACTAAGAATAGTACAATATATACATATATATACATACATACATACATAAGTCACTCATAAATAAATAGCTGAAAAAGAAACATGTGTAGCTGTAGCAGCAAACAGTGTGTTAAGTGGATGCGTTGTACAGGGAGATGGCCACAGGCAGGAATGATTTCCTGTGTCGTTCAGTGGTGCTTTTCGGTAATCTCAGTCTCTCACTGAACGAGCTCCTGTGACTGACCAGCATGTCATGGAGTGGGTGGGAGGTATTGTCCAACATTGTCTTTATCTTGGACAGCATCCGCCTCTCCGACACCACCTTGAGGGAGTCCAGCTCCATCCCCACAACATTGCTGGCCTTACGGATCAGTTTATTAAGTCTGTTGGCATCTGCTGCCCTCAGCCTGCTCCCCCAGCATGCAACAGCATAGAGGATCGCACTGGCCACAACAGACTCATAGAAAATCCTCAGCATTTTCCGGCATATGTTGAAGGACCTCAGTCGCCTCAAAAAATAGAGACGACTCTGGCCCTTCCTGTAAAGTGCTGTGGTGTTTTTAGCCCAGTCCAGTTTATTGTCAATGTGTACTCCAAGGTATTTATAATCCTCCACAATGTCAACACTGACCCCCTGGATTGAAACAGGGGTCAAGTGTTTCCTGGTCTTCCTGAAGTCCACGATCAGTTCCTTGGTCTTTGCCATGTTGAGCTGCAGATGATTCTGCTCACACCACGTGACAAAGGAGTCAAAAGAAAAATATGGTGAATTCATGAGTTGGGGTCTTTACTATAAAGTCAATTAAACATACCCAGGTTTCTTCTTCTATGTGGCTTCACTTACCCATGTATTGGCAATCAGGCTAGGCTGTCACCAAAGATAATTTTCAACTCGATAATTAAACCCAGGATTTACAAATCTAGCACATTCACACAAAGGATACAGTTTAGGCAACATGACACATCACAAACTTCAGCATCTTTTAAAAATGAAGAAAAATTACAGTATTTGAAAAATAAAAAGTGGTTTTATATATACAGCACAGAGATAACAATGAGCCTTTACATGACACAAAAGCCTACCACTAAAGAATGGCCCACTTGAGCTTTCTTGCCAAAGTCCACTTCCTGTTTAACTTACATATATAGTCACATATTTTTCTATGCCTTAATAAATGACCAACTAGTCAAACGGTTACAGGAAAAAGTGATGCCTATGTCCAATAACCATGTAGTAGCAAAGGGTTGTACAAAAGGTGTGGCTGTTTTCCTACATGAGTGGATGCAGGCCTATGGTATGGAGGGTAGGGGTAAAAATGGGTCAGAATGTTTTTTTATGAGGTCAACAAGTACGAAGCTTAGGTGACGTGTATTAGGATCTTATAGTATCACTACATCAAGGCTTCTTTTGATGTAGATTCTGCCTGGAAGACGTGAACCTTCAAAACTGAAAACAAAAACAGGTTTAAACCTGAAGTTGCCTGGAAAAAAAGGCCCCAGTCTTCCTTTGTAGCACAGGCCACTGTAACAGCCATTTCTCAAACCGTAATCTTCTGGCATTTCCCCTGATCCTTATCTGGGGCAAATAGCCCTAGCTGGGTTTCGAAAGACATTATTGATCCTAGGTAAGAGAGTGTAAAGGTCTGATGCTATGTGGATTGGGCAGCAGTCTGGAACAGAGATCCGATCCAATTCCTGGTTGCTAAAACTGGTTCTTGGGTAATAGGACTACTGTCAGGCTCACCTACATGTATGACTCCGGTTCTGCAGCCAGTCTCCTGGGAAGGAGTTGGATGTTGTTCCCCTCTGGAGATGCTCTCAGTGAGAGACCCTGCATGTTTGGTGGATGACAGGATATCTGACTGTTGTGTGGACTTATACGTCAAATATTAGGCCCAGGTGCCTTTTAGTCTTTGAGTCTTCATTCTCTTACTGAGAAATTTTAACATTCACTGGGACATAAGTGGGCTTTGCACCAAAATACCCTAGCCCACATGTCAACGGCCAACGTGACTTGGACATCTGACAAAGTCCCAGTACACTCAGGAAAGGACTTTACCAAACACTAGAACTTGGTGAAGGATCGTCAAATCCTACCTATGGCAGAATTTGGACACCATTCAGAAGGAGGCAGAGGACACCGAGTCTGACTTAATCATGCTCTGCACCTACATGGAGCTACAGACGTAAGGTGGCTGCTGCCTGTCATTGGGGCCTTGCGGGAGATTTTCATTCAGACTCATGTCATCTGCAGTATTGGGGACACTGTAGCGCTCTGTTCTGATAAAGAGAGCTGGCTGGTTGGAGCGAGGTCTGGACATCTCTGTCTAGAATGCTGCTCCTGTGACCTGGACATATATAAACAGCAGAAAATACACAGATGGATCAATAGATGGTTCTGGTGAACTGTGTTAGTGACAAGTTGCTGGCTGACCTAATTGTGAGCATTTTTGAACGTTTTCCTCCTCAATTGGCAGTATAGGACAGAACATGGCAACACCATCAGTTTCCTGAGCCCAACGCTATAGCAGGCCAGTGATTTTTTTCTCTCTATGCCTTTTCTTCAATCTTCAGTTTCTTGCCTTCACTACTACACAGTGAGCGTGTGTTTATGGCACAAAAGATTAACACAAATTAGCTTTCTTGCCAAAGTCCACTTCCTCTTTAACCCCCTATAAACAAATCTTTTCCTGCAATTTGTTGAATAACCAACCAAACAAACATTTACAGGGTAAAATTCAACTGCCTATGTTAGATAACCGCGCAAAGGGTTGGCCTGTGCAAAAGGTGCTTTCCTTTTACATTGTGGGTTTTAGTTACACTAGAAACATATTTTCTTTGTTTCCTTCTTCCTGTGGAAGCCTGGCAACAGCTGTCAGTCAAACACAGAGACCCCATTCACTCAAACTGGCAGCTCTTAACACAAACACTATGAAAAATACATCTGAGAAAAAGACTGAAAAACTGGTTAATCCAAATGTCATTTTGGGGAATTTATTTCCACTTTTATTGAGTTGCATGAATGTAGATGCTTTTCTTTCATTTCTTACTTTAGAGCAGTCATAAAAAGTTATCTTGAAATATTTATTATTTTTCGCTGCAGGTTGCTGATTCAGGCTGGAATAGATATCAACAGACAGTCCGAGTCTGGCACAGCACTACATCAGGCTGCCCTCTGTGGGAAGACGGAGGTAGTACGCCTGCTGCTGGATGTAAGTCTAACTATCCGTTTAATGTGTTTACATAAGAAGCTGTTGTTAATGCTGACCTCCCTCCTATGAGCTGTGCAAATTCACACCCCAGCAACTGTCATTCATCTGACTGTGAGGAAACTGTGGGATATGTTATATTGTTATTGTTTATTACATAAAGCAGTAGCAGGCTGACCAGCCTCCTGTCTGTCATCCAATATTCAAACCTGTTGTTCGGTTTTTAACCTTTTTTTTGACCTTCAGATGAACATGGATGTAAATGCCTAACCCTGCCTTTGTAAAGGGCCCACTTTAAGTGTCCCCTCTCGTCCTGCTGCGCTTCACTTTTGATGTTAATGCTGAGGCAGCGCACACAACAAACATCCCTACTGTGGAATGTTCTTTGTGACACACAATTTGATTTTGCAGCTTTAATCATTTTCCTCCTCCGCGTCACTCCAGAGCGGCATCAGTGCAGGAGTGAGAAACACTCTGAGTCAGACTGCCCTGGACATCGTTAACCAGTTCACTACCACGCAGGCCAGCCGGGAGATCAAACAGTTACTGAGAGGTGAGGCCGCGAGTGCACGAGCTCGCACACCAACTCACAAATCCTTGTGTGACACATTTTTTAAACCCTCCCAGCTGGTGGCAACACCAAAAATCTGCTTTTCAAGCCATGCCCACTTTGTGAGTGTTAAAACTATTAGGAACCTGGTTTTTGTTATAAATAACAACATACTGTAAAAAGACATTTTTAAAATGAATTTATTGCTATTGACATTTAAAACAATGGCATAATGTCCATTCTTATTTTGGGATTTTCTTGTATTGATTAGACTGGCGAAATTTATTATGCTAATGATACTACCCACCAATATCACCTTCTCCGTTCTCTTCTGTCTGCACTTTATACTCTTGTGTTGTAGATGCCTCAGCTGCAATGCAGGTGCGAGCACTAAAGGATTACTGCAACAACTATGACCTTACCAGCCTCAACATCAAAGCTGGCGACATCATCACGGTATAGCTTTATAATTAAGGTTCCGCAATAAAAATATGTTTCAGCCTTTGCTGCATGTTTGCCAGTCATAATAACCTGTGTCGGTAATATCAATCTGTCTACACAGTTTAATAGTTGGGTGTTACAGTGTAAGCATCACTGAGCTGAAAAGAGGTTTTGCCACACAAACTATTATTAAAAACAAATTATTATTTTTGCCAGAGCTATGGCGCTTCTTCGCTTCACTCATATAAGAAAACACAGACATCTATGTCAATTTATTATGTTATTTCTTTATTCTTCTATATTCATTGATCTTTTTTGCAAGCTACCTTGTATATATGAAAAAGTAATCACTTACAGGCGCTGTTAGCGAACACCTATTTACAGATGTGCATGAAAATACATAACGTAAAGCAGATGCAATGTTGGCTTTTGTTTTGAGGTCATCTACTATATATAATATCTATAATTTAAAAGGATTTGAATTTTATAAAAATAATTCACAAAAACTATATACATGTTAAGGCAGTTTATATAGTATGTTTTGTGTTTTTAACCAGTTTTGTAGCCAACTGGCTAAAAATGGCAACGCTAAAGCCAGCCTGCTAATGTAAAAACAGTTGTGTAATGTATTATGATTGAAGAATTCAGGGTTTAGTAAGGTGGACACTTATTCCACTTTATCAAGGTGGACACTTGATAAAACACAGTTTATCTATGATATACATGGAAAATTTTAAATTATATTTCGCAAAAATGCCTCAAACTACTAACTATGCTAATGCTAGCTAATGATAGCTAAATGACTAAATAGCATGGTGTGTTATTTCCCACTCATTTTTTTAACTACTGCCTTTTTTTAAATGGAAATTTAAACAGACATTTTCTGCTCATTTCAGCTGCTAAGTCTGAAAAAGTAAAAGCAAAACAATGGTAGAAGTATTTTTATAAAGAATTAACAGCTAAATTTGTTACACTGCCATCTGAGCAGTAGCCACTATTGCCATAGTTTGAAGTTAGCTGGTAGTGTGAGGTTCAGAGCTAAAGATTTAAACTTGATATAGGTATGGTTTTAGTTTGGCTTTGCAGTCTTTGTTATGGAAATGAAAAGTGGCTGTAATCTTTGTACGTGCACAGGTTTTAGAGCAGCACTCTGATGGCCGATGGAAAGGCTGTATTCATGACAACCGGACAGGAAATGACCGTGTGGGCTACTTCCCCTCCAACATGGTGGAAGTCATCAAGAGGGCAGGTGACCACCCGCATCACAGCTGTGTGTGTGCATGGGTGGGTGGGTGGATGTGCGTGTGAGCTTAGCAGCTGTTTCGCAGCTATAGCTGGTCATTAGTTGTAGCTAGCTGTGGCATCATCGGCCTGTTTGGGGCATACCATCTGTTTTCCCCACCCTGCCAGTCTCATTGATTGCATCAATCAAACATAGTCCTCTATCCGCAGTCGGCCCTGAATCACCCCTCTATATTTCTGCTCCTTCTGTCACCCTCCCTAATTAATAAACAAGTCCGACCCTGCTAGATTGTAATGTTTTTGTTCATATTGTTTGTTTGCCTTATTGCTGTAGTGATATTATATTTTGTTTTATAATGATATATTCCCTGTGGATATATGGATGTATTCTTTTCTCATGTTTTAAGTTTAATCAACTATTATTTTGTGCATTTTCTGATTTTTTCTGATTAGACTTTTGTTTTGTTTCAAGTTGACTGATCAGTTGTTGTTGTGTTGTTGTTGTTATTGTTGTTGTTGTTTTGCCCCCCCCCCCTCCTCCTGGATTGTTGCCAGGTCACTCCCCCTCCCAGCAGTGCCACACCCTCCTCCTCCGCAGGCCCAACCCTTGCCCCATTGCCTCGGTCAACGGAAACTCATACCCCCCCTCCAAAGTCCTTCCCCCGCATCTGCCTCCCCCTCCTCCCCTTAACCCCAACACACAGTCCCTTCCTCGGTTCTCCTCATTTGGGTACGTTCCTCTCCCTATCTCTCCTCCTTCTCTGTGTACTCCTCCTCTGTCCACTGCTCCTCCTCCTCCTCCTCCTCCTCCTCTCTCCACTTCTCAGGAGCAGCAAAGTCAGACAGGTACATACTGTAGTGTCACTTTAAGTCACAGATAAGAATCCTTTCTCTGCTTTTTGTCAAGAACACATAAAAAGCCTGCTGTCTATCTGCTTGTGGCAACGCTTCATCAAAGAATCAGTTCAGCCAAATAAAAAAATACTCAAAAAGGCCTAAAAAAACTGAAGCAGTCCTGTGAAAAACTAAGTACACCTCATGACTCACTTGCGTGTAGAACCATGTTTAGCAGCGATAACTTTAATAATTGTTTTTTGTGTCACTCTAGCGGCCTACCATACCAACGGTACAGCACCATGTTTTTCTCCAAACATGGTGCTGTGCATTTTGACAAACATCTCCACCTTGATCTCGCCTTTTCAGAGGACATTTTTCCAGAAGTGTTCTGGTTTGTTCATATGAACCACACTGAAAATACTTAGCAATTTGTGCATTTATGACTGGCTGTAATACTGGTAGCTTAGCTGTAGCATTTGTAGCTGAGGGCTTCAGCTTCCCGGTAATAAGGAAATGACGTCATTTACGTAGATTACTGATTGGCAGCGCTAACTTGAAATTTCGAGTTACTTTTCTCAAAATTTTGAGTTAATAAGTCAAAATTTAGAGAAAGATAACTCGACATTTCAAGTTATAGATACTTTCTTTTTTTAGTATCAAAAACGGGCTTTCGGAGCTGTGCTCGCTTCAGAAAGTAGAGACAAGCTTTCCAAAGAAGCCTTGTTCAGACTTTGTTTAACTGTACTGTGATGAACTTTATATTTAACATGCTAACTGAGGCCTGTAGAGTCTGAGCTGTTGCATTGCACAGTCTGACCTTGGGATGAATTTGCTGGGCACACCCAAGTGCTCCAGACCAGCAAACTGCTCTTTTGTGTTTGTGTGTTATTGATTTCATGCGAATGGACTGATTCTATATAGCCCTTTCTATCTGCTGGAGTACTCAAAGCACTCTATACAACATGCCACATTCATTCTAAGCTTTTTAGTGCTTCCTAATGAACATTCATACTCCGACGGATGCATCAGAGAGCTACTTGGGGTTAGTATCTTGGTTAGTACTTGGCATGCAAACTGGAGGAGCCAGGGATCGAATCACTAACATTCCCATCAGTAGGTGACCTGCTCTACCTCCTGAGCTACAATCACCTGTGGAAGCAGTAATGGTGTACTTAGTTTTAAACAAGACTGCATATTGTCCCTTGAAGACTTTCTTTTTTACATAGCCATATGTGCTTGAGGCAGTTCTTCATTAAAGGATCAGTTCAATCAAATAATTATTTACAAAAAAAGGCTAACAAAATTAGTAATTCGTCCACATATACATTTATCTAGCCCGTGTGGGTCCTAACTGACTCAAACCTTTGTTTTGTTTCTTTAAATGTGGGTTTTTATGACGACTAAGGCCATGAAAGTAATGCCTCCTTTGTACATTTCTTATAATTCCAGTGAAATGACCCTTTCATTTATCTTACTCGACATGCTGTGTTTGTTATAAATAACTTGAGAGGCCGTATTCGGCATTTTTAATCAGCATTACAGTGATTAAGTAGAATCACCACACGTCACTGGATGTGTCATTCACAACAGCTTCATGGTGTTTTGACCAAAAGGGTCTGTGGGTTTCTACAAGCCTCAGGACTCCCACTAGTAGTAGCATGTTTATGCACGTGAGCTGAGTGAGTGTATCTCTGCGTGTGAGTCTGTGCCTTTTACAGTGTTTAATCACAAGCTCAACACATTTACTGTATGTAGGGAACAGCAGTACACATTATCGCTCAGATATTGTTTCTGTTTCTGCATTTTTGCTAATACAAAGTTTTAAATTTAAAATACTAAGACCAAAGGAGTAACAGATGTGGGGTTCTGTGTGTGTCTCTGTGTGTGTGAGACAGGTTCACGAGCTGCAGAGCTGAGTCCTCAGGGCTCTCCCACTTTGGGACAGCAGAGCAGCACCAGTGAGGACATCTGGGTGCTGCGCAAACCGCTGGCAGGTAAACTGAAAGCGTGCTTTTGTGGGGGAAAAACGGAAATGATGTGTGTCAGACACGTTGTGTGTGTGTGTAATGCTGCGTTCTACAACGTGTGTTTATGTGTGGAGGTGGCGAGCGCAGCGGCAGCGTCGGCAGCCTCGGCAGTGTTCGGTCATCGAGCAGCTTGCAGGGCTCTGGAAACACGCATGTTTTGACCACTCCTGCACCCAGTCCCCACCCCGCACCCACGCCAGGGGTCAACACCCACGGCCTTAATGCTCCCGGCCTGCATGCACAAGCAGAAGGAGTCAAGGTAAAAGACTCCTTGCATTCAGTTGTGTTTGCACACATTTCATGACGTTGCTGCTGTTTCCTTACAAAACAACACACACACACCGTTTCTGGGAAACGGCAAAACATTTCTAGGAAACAAACACAACTGTAGTTCATGTGATAACCACAGTTCTGTTTCCTGCTCAGTTTATTCTTCCGTTGGTTGTTTTTTCCTAGCAGCACACAAGGTGCATTGTGTTTGTTTGGATACAGTGTAGCAGCTGAATTCAAGTTAAGCAACTCAACTTTGTCTTATTTATCGTGTTTTTGCACCTCACCTCCACAGTGAGCTGTTGTCATAGGTGTACCGCTGAAACACCTCCACAGTTTGTTTGTTTTCTGCAAGTGAGGAAGTAGAATATTTGTAGTTTGCATAATGTGATTCTATTAAATAGATCTTCTTAAGCATCCGAACATCCAGTCATCACTAATGCATATGGCATGAAGCCATAACAAATACAATTAACTGCTATATTTAAGGTCCGCTGACTGAGTCACAATACAAACTGAACTAATATTCAAGAAAATATTCCACCTTAAAAGGTGGCTGATAAGCGTGTTAAGATCAAAGGCGGCAAAAACTTCCTTTCATTTTGCTGATGAAACACCTGTGATGACCAAAACAATTGAAAACACAATTTTTGGTCTTTGTGAACCAGAGTTATTATAGTTTTGTGTTTTCAGTTAGTTTTTATTTCTATTTCATTATGACTTTTTGTTTTTTTATTCGATTTTAGTTTCAGTTATTTTCCAGAGTAGATTTTCTTCGACGTGGACACGGAGGTTTGTGAATGCGATAACTCGAGAACGAAGCAACGTAGGAGCTTCAAATTGATACCATAGGAGTATCTACTAAAAATCTTAGACATGTTTGATCTCAGTGACTTTGACCTCAAGTCAAGTTTTCCGAAAATCTTCTAAATGTGATAGCGTATAAGTACAGCAAGGACTTAACGAGTATGAATTGTTTGGACGGGGTTGCCTGTTCTCTCTAAGAAGAACATGGCAGCACAGGTTAGGATTGCAAAGTTCATCATCTGAACAAAGCACAAGACTTTTGGAACAATGCATTTTGGACAGATGAGACTAAAAGTGACCAAACACAGCAAATCAGCACAAACACCTCGTACCAACTGGCAGCACGGTGGTGGACAGGGAATGATTTGGGCTTCGCTTGCAGCCACAGGTTCTGGGAACCTAATAGCCACTAAGTAATCACGAACTCCTCTTTATACCAAAGTCTTCTAGAATCAAGACCATCTGTCTGACAGCTAATGCTGGGCTGATAGTGGGTCATTCAACGGGACAGTGATCCCAGGCACACAGGATACCTTAAAAAGAAAAAACACAAGGTGCAGTGGTCCAGTCAAAGTCTAGACTTCAGCCTCATTGAAATGCTGAGGTGGGACCTTAAGAGAGCTTTGCATAAATAAATGCTCACAAACCTCAAAGAAATGAAGCAACGCTATAAGAAGAGTGGGACATAATTCCTCCACAATGAAACGAGGGAGCGATAAAGTCCCACGGAAAGCGATTACTTCAAATTAATGCTGCTAAATGTGGTTGTGCAAGCCACTGAGTCATTGGGTGTTCTTGTTTTTCTACGGGACTGTATGACATTCACCCTTTGACAGCTCATTATTAATTCATGTGTTATTTTACCACACTGGAGAGTAAGTGAAGGGGAGAGAGAGAAAGGGACAAATCCAGGGAGCATGATGTGAGGGACAGGCAGATGGAGACGAAGCTGCAGGCACAGATGAACTATTAACATAGCGTCAGTCTAATATTTGATTGTAAATGCTAAATGCACTGGTTCTTGCCTCATTCACTCATTAGTACAAGATTTTTTTAAGAAAGTGCTTTCCCAGGCAGAGTGCTCAGAGAATGTGCTGATCAGCTGGCAAATGTTCTCACCGACATCTTCAACATCTCTCTGAGCAGTGCCGTTGTCCCCACGTGCTTCAAGGCCACCACCATCGTCCCCGTGCCCAAGAAGTCTTCTGTGTCCTGTCTCAATGACTACCGCCCTATCGCACTTACACCCACCATCATGAAGTGCTTCGAACGGCTCGTCATGAGACACATCAAGACCCTGCTGCCCCCCTCACTGGACCCAATGCAATTTGCATACCGCCATAACCGCTCAACGGACGACGCCATCTCCACTGCACTCCATCTTGCCCTGACACACTTGGACAAGAAGGACTCACACGTCCGAATGCTGTACATAGATTTCAGCTCAGCATTTAACACGATCATCCCCCAACAACTGATCGGAAAGCTGAGCCTGTTAGGCCTGAACACCTCCCTCTGCAACTGGATCCTGGACTTTCTGACCGGAAGGCCTCAGTCAGTACGGATCGGGAACTGCACCTCCAGCACCACCACACTGAGCACTGGGGCCCCACAAGGCTGTGTGCTCAGTCCTCTGCTGTTCACACTGCTGACTCATGACTGTGTAGCAACACACAGTTCAAATCACATCATTAAATTCGCTGATGACACGACCGTGGTGGGTCTCATTAGCAAGAACGACGAGTCAGCGTACAGAGAGGAAGTGCAGAGACTAACGGACTGGTGTAAGGACAACAACCTGTCTCTGAATGTTGACAAGACAAAAGAGATGGTTGTTGACTTTAGGAGGACACGAGGCGACCACTCACCGCTGAGCATCAACGGCTCCTCTGTGGAGATCGTTGACAGCACCAAATTCCTGGGCGTACACCTGGAGAAGGACCTCGGCTGGTCCCTCAACACCAGCTCCCTGCACAAGAAAGCCCAACAGCGTCTCTTCTTTCTGAGAAGACTGAGAAAGGCCCGGCTTCCACCACCGATCCTGACCACCTTCTATAGAGGAACTATTGAGAGCATCCTGAGCGGCTGCATCACTGTCTGGTTTGGGAGCTGTGCCATATCAGACCGCAAGACCCTACAGCGGATAGTGGGAACAGCAGAGAAGATCATCGGGGTCTCTCTACCCTCTATTGAGGACATCTACACCACACGCTGCATTCGCAAAGCCACCAGCATTGTGGCTGATCGGACACACCCCTCTCACACACTCTTTACACTCCTGCCATCTGGAAAAAGGTACCGAAGCATTCGGGCACACACATCCAGACTGTGCAACAGCTTTTTTCCACAAGCCATCCGTCTCCTCAGCAAAAAGGGACTGACTGATAAACACGCACACACACACATACACTAACATTATCACTCAGCTTAACTCAAATACCTCAAAACATTGAGACTGGACTGACTAACCAACACAAAGCGCAAACACACTGACCTACACCACCAAACCATCGCACACACCAACCTGTAAATGCTCTTTTGCACAATATTATTACTAGATATATTATATATTATTATTTTTTTGCACTAACTTGTCTTGTAGCACCTTGGTTCCTGGAGGAACGTTGTTTCGCCTCACTGTGTATTTTTAAACTGTATATGGTTGAAGTGACAATAAAGTTGAACTTGAACTTGAACTATCTAACACCCACATTCATACTGATGAACACATCAGAGAACGTGACACCAACTACAGCTTATCAGGATGCTCAGTTATAGAGTGCTACTTGTGTGTCAGCCTGCCACTATAGTAGCAGCTTTAGCAAGCAGCACTGCACCACTATTTTTTAACTGCACAGTTAAAGGTAACCGGCCATGATTTTGAGTCTGATTTCAAGCTAGTTTCCCTTAAAGCTGCACTTAAATGTGTCGCCCACTGTATTAAATTACATCAACCGCATGTGGACAAGATCTAGGAAACTAATTCTTAGCATAAACATCTGTTGTGCTTTTCCTTTCTGTACATCCTGCTGTTCAGCACATACTAAATGATATTTTAACAGTTGGTATAAAATGTGTATTTCCTGTTTTTTTAGTGTCTTGCATTTAAGAAATGTCTTGCTGGTATTTCTGCTGTACCAGAAAATTGTAGGACATACAGGAGGCAGAGTGCTGAGTACTGAGCTGAGTCACCGACCACCTCTGGGATTTGAACGATTATGCTTGAGTAAATGTTTCTCAATGTGAGCGTGTGTGTGTACATATGAGCATATCTGTGTGTGTTTTTGTGTTTCAGCTCCTGGCCACTGTGCTGTCTCAGTCGGTAAAAGCCAAGGAGCATCTCTTGGAGCAGTCGCAGTCTGTGGAGCAGTCAGCAAGTAAGCACACACACTCATACAAACACAGCGTAGCGCGATATCGCCGTCTGTATTTGAAGTGTTCATTCGTGTCAGCTTTAATTTAAGTGTGCTGCTGCAGTGATTTAAGCACAGATGACAAAGTTTGTCTCTGCCTGCTTGAAAGGAAACGCGTGCGATCAGTTAATTTGGAAAAAAAACCTGCTTTTGTCTGTAAGTGATGACAATTAAAAATGATCAAGGCAGTGTTCACGAGTACAACAAGCGCCTCGGAGCTTGTTTTGATTGCTTATGTGAATCACTTTTTATTCTTCAGCCTGGCCCTCTAAAGACCACATGTCTGTTCATATCAGACACAAGCAGCATTTCCAGTCTCGGTCCTTTTAGAAGAGTATTTCAAGTTATTCTTCATTTCTAAAAAGCTGCTGTAAGCAGCCGGGGACATGGCTTCTTGGGATGTCATGGATTCTTTCTTGTTCTCCTGAGTCAGAGCTCTAGCTGTAGCCGCAGAGGTTTGCTTGCAATAAGCAGAATAAAAAAACTGCTCAAAGAAATTCAACAGATTACGTTAAACTACCAGCTTAAAACTATTAATTTACATATCTAACGTTCCTGTGAGCGTGAAATACATTTATTTTGCAGAGGAAACACTTAGTTTGTCAGTTTTGATCGATTAGTATTGCAAGTGTGAAGCTAAAATGTTACGCTCTTTGTGTCTCATAGTTATTTTGCGATACCGACACCGATACTGATGCTGATATTTGGTGATTTAAAAATGAAATGTCTTCTTTTCTTTTAGACACACAATCACAAACAGACGTCCCTGACATTTGTTATGTTTATTTGTTTACACATTCTCGCTCCGCTTGGATCAGCTGCAGAGCGCCCTCTGGTGGACAAACTATACCTTTCGCTTATCGCTTCTTTTTTCATTTTAGTTTCTCAGCCGTGATTACTGCTGGTTAATGCCAGTAAATGGCCAGTATCGATCAATAATATTGATCTTGTGTTTGAGTAAGTAGTTTTGGCTACCCAGTGATCCCTGATATCATCTCTCTGATAAAAACTAGCTGCGATACAGCACTAAAAACTGAACCATAGACAGATGTTGATGTTGTCATGCAGATTAGAGATCTCATCAGACCATCTCTTACAAAGTGAGTAATACAGATTTTAAAGAAGGAATTAAATTCACTTGGCCTTGGGCGTTTTTTAATCAGAAACGTCTATCTTTTTATTGGAGCCTCATATTTTTACATAAAAGAATCAACATGAATAAAAAATTAGTTCTGCTAACTCCATGAAGCATGAAATAGTTGCCAGAAAGGTGAAATTTGGGGGATTTTTTGCACATATGAAATTCGATTGGTATGCTTTTCACTTCTGCTACATCAGTATTTTTGTGGACTTCATTCCTCACAGTAGCACTGCATGTGTCGGATTCAATGCATTCAAATAACACTGATGATGTAGCGGTCTTGTATGAAAGAAGATGGACTTACAGGCGTTACAGGGTTGATATATTTGGGAAGTTTTAACTTCAGACGCGTTAATTTTACAGTCAAAACTTTAATGGTTGTTTTGGATTTGAACCAGCTTACAAACCTTATTTGTTACAAGCTGTTTGCAGGTCTGCATTACAGCAGGTGAGTGTTCACTTGGGGCTACAAAGACTAGCGTAGCATTGAAGCAAATGTTCTGTATTAATGTGCACGTACAGTTCATGGTGTAGACGCTTTCACAGTGTCTCAAGACTCCCACTTAAATTTGGGCACTTTGTAGCTGTAGCTGTTTTACTAATCTCACTTTAAAAGAAGCCCATAAATTAGCATGTTTAATCCGCTGTCATTCTACTGGTTTAAGTGTTATGTGGGAAGTGTAGTGCTAAAACAGCGCTGCCGAGCCAGCCAAGTATGAAAGCTGTTAAGAAGGGCTCCATAGGCAGTGGGAATCTGGCATGGTTTCCTTTCTCCTGCGCTTCTCCCACATAAGAATCCTTTAGATCACCACATAATATCATTTCTTGGCTTTGCAGCGTTTTGAAAAGCAAACAATTATGAGATAAGTTACTGTTTCTGATCTTTTTTCGGTTTCTTTGAAGTACAGTTAATTTCCTAGAACAGCTGTTTAGTGATGGTAGATTTCAAAGGACCACGATTTCACATGAAGCCGTTAATTTCTTAAACAACTCAATAGAAATAATAAATAGGCGGGTGTTTTGTAAACAGCTAGCTTTAAGGTGTAATTAACAGAGAAATGAAAATTGTTGAGAGTAATGTGATTTATTCTTTGTCCTTTCTCTTTGCCTTTCTTTATCACTTAAACCTTAAGGCTCTTCCAGCAGCACGGTTCACGAGCAGCGCTCGTTTGAACGGAAGGCCGAAGAGGATGATGGGAAAGTGAGTTGTATCTTCTTTTTTTTTTCTTTTTTTTCCCGGTGGATTGATTCATTCTGGTGCTTCCATTTTTCCGTTTGCTTCTGGTTCTTCTCAAGTAGCAGAAAGAACGTCTGCAATGGTGGGGTTTCAGTGGGAAACACGGTGGTTGTGTTGCACCTGAAAAGATGGCACGCTGAGGCTGGGCATGCGAGTGTGTCACCATGGAGACAGGCAGAGTGACAGACACATCGAGGAGTCAGTTGCTGTCTTGCCTTCTGTCCCTCCCCCCTTTCCCTCTCCCTTTTCCCTCCCTCCCCTGCCCTCACACCGCACTGAGACACCCACATGCTGCTGGCAGTGCTGCGTGTTCTGTGGAGCTCAGGGCTGATCTGCGTGCTGCGTCCTAGCGTTTCCTCACTGACTGACCTCACGCAGCGCTCTATAACATGTACACCGCTGAAAATATAACACATATTTACCAGTGATTTAAAGAAGATTATTTTGTTAGACCCCTAATGGTTTATTTAACCCCAAATCCCCTGGAAGGGTGTAGTGTCACAACATCAGGTGCTTAGAGTTTTGAGATCTCTAGCACGAAGACTTCCGTCATCGCTAAATACAAGGAAGGGGAATGAAGATATATTCATGTTGTGAACAGTTTGCCCAGCTCTAATTAACCAGCAGCAGAGCATGTAGTAATCCTTGTGGGGCTTTCTTTTTAGGGCCAGTCGATCTGTTTTGTTGTGTTTGTGAGTTTTTTTTAAATGCCCGAGGGCTAGAATCAGCAGGCAAAGACTCCAATCTGGCACACTGGAAAATGGAAATAGGTTATGAAAAGATTTATGTTATATAAACATATTTTTGCCTTGAAACCAGTAATGTTGTATATAGTTATTCTCAAACTGAGGGCCCATTATTATAACTGGCTCATTGGTCTAGGGGTATGATTCTCGCTTCGGGTGCGAGAGGTCCCGGGTTCAACTCCCGGATGAGCCCTCATTTAATCCACCCACAAACCAGGTACTGGTACCTAAGTCCAGATCAACAGGGAGGGCTATGTGAAATATTTGCAAGGTTAAACATTAAATTTTCATACTAGATGCAGGTCTGGTTTAACGATGGTCACTGAAGATGAAAAAAATGAAGGAAATCTCATAAAGATGCTTTTGGCAAAAGGCTAGAAGGGTGAGTAAAATTGAAGGCTTACAGGGAAGTAGTGAGACCCGCTGTGACGTATAATGTGGATAACAAAAAGACAGGTGCCAGACTTCAAGGTTTTTGACCAGAATGGAGGGGGCCAGCTCAGGTTGATCATCTCGGAGCCAAAGATAGAGAGACAAGGCTGAGATAGTGGGTATGTTGGACAAAGGATGTCGAAGATGGAGCTGCCAGGCAGGAGGAAAGGAGAAGGAACACAGAGTAAGTTCATGGATGAGGTGAAGAAGGACATGAGGAGGGTTAGGGTGACACAGAATGCTAAGGACAGGGTGAGATGATTCAGTGTGGCGACCCCTAAAGGGAACCACATATTTGTATGAGTATAATTTGCTTACTGAAGATATGCTTTTATGTATTTCTATTTGTTAATTGACCTGCCCGGGGACAGTGTTTTGCCCTGTAGTGCTCTGCAACAGTCATGTGACTGAAAAGTATGAATTGAGATGATGGTGGGATGTAGCTCAGTGGCAGAGATCTCAAAACGTAAGAGGCTAATTAACACTAGGAGCAAGCAGGCATCTTATATTTGCACTTACTTTGTAATCTGTTATCCAGAATGTGTCTTACTCTTTGTACAAACCCTAGAGGATAACCAAGAGCACTGTGTGGGAGTGAAACATTATTTGGAAAAACTATTATTATTATTATTATTCCTGACAGTCTTGAAGTCATTTCAGGCAGAGTTTGAATAATTGGAGGGATTATTCTTCTTGTGTTTTATTCCCTTTTTAGTTAGAACGGCTCCCCTTCATGTGTTCCAGAGTAGGTTCAGTTTCCTTGCTGGCTAGGGCTCCGTTTGGGAATTTCCTTAGATGTTTCTGTGCTGTCTTCTAGAACAGTCCTCTCTCCTGTGTTGTAGAGCGGGCTCTAGAAGAGGCCTGTGGACTCTTCTAGAAGCAGGCAGTAGCGCTCTGTGTTCTCTGTTCTAGAAGCAGGCAGTAGTGGCGTGGCTGGGTGAGTTTCAGCTGCAGTTCTACACCACCCACTTCCTCACCGCGGGATATGATCTAGACACCATTAGCCGCATGACCCCTGAGGTAAGGTCATGACCCCTGACCCCCTCACGTCCCGCCCCTTGTCTGTCAAGGCTCCGCCCAGCACAGCTATCAAAAATCAGCTCCCCACTGACCTGGATGATGTCATCATGACCCTCCTGTCTCTGTCACCTGACCCCCCGGTGTGAGTCCTGAGCCTCAACCAGTCACTTCTCATGCTCCGTCTGCTTCATTTACATACCTGTGTTCACACATGGCCGCGTGTTCCAGTCTGTGCTGTAAACACTACTCGTTGTTTGTCCTTGAATGTGGTTTTTAATGTGATTGTGTGTGTGTATGTGTGCGCTGAAGCAAACACAGTGCTATGATGTAAACGTCCCCAAAGGACAGGCGACACTCATCAGAGATTATCCAAAGCCAAAATATTCCCGAAGGCATATCACGTGTGCAAATGTCCGAGTTGCCTGTAAAAACTGCTCACATTTGAATAGAAATGAAAATAAAAACACCTCCAGTAGAGGTGGTGAGTTCATGATGTGACTGAGTGTGCTTTGCGTTGAAGGATCTGACGGCAATTGGGGTCATGAAGCCCGGACATCGAAAGAAGTTAATATCAGAGATCAGCAAGCTGCCCTCCACAGACTGGCTGCCCGACCACAAGCCTGTAAGGATGTTAGCTGCTGCATACAATCTAGAATAAGGAGGTCGGACGAACACAAGAGCACAGACGCATCCAGCTCACGCAGCATCATAACTGTGCCTGTGTCTGTCTGTCTTTGTGTTTAATCAAGGCTAATCTGGCAGACTGGCTGTCTCACCTGGGCCTTAGTCAGTACTACCAGGTACTCGTGCAGAATGGTTATGAGAACATTGACTTTGTCTCGGACATCAGCCTTGAAGATCTGCGAGAGATTGGCATCACTAAGCTCGGTAAGATAAAACGTCATTATTAAGATTATAGGCAATATATTATAACACAAGTTCTATAGAAAAGTGCGACCCTTCATTAGGAAGCCGGGTTCCTGTTAGCCGCTCTTAGTGTCTTTGTTCTGTGTTTGTTGTTTAGAAATTGCGTAGATATGAACAGACAGATGGATCAATTGCTTTAAATTGGCTAAAATGTGTCGAAGCGCATTTCAAGCTGTTCTCTATAATCACGTGTAACCATTTGTGTGTGAGAGATACAAGAATTTAATGTGAACAAAGGTATAAACGCATCACAGAGGGAACGTTGAGATTCAAATGAACCAATAAAGCGATAACAGACGATTATGCGCCCCATCATCTTCAGCCTGTTAAGTGTCTGTTGTTTGCACCTGGTGAAGACGCTCTGTGTGACTCATTGTAACCAGCTGTCAAAACAAATGTAAAAATCGTCTCGGCACTGCTCTCGCTGCCAATCTGTAAATTGTATCTACCTCCTTTAAAAAATGTGACAGTCCCAAGAAGTAGCTCCACAAAATTTGTGTTTTTAGTGTGAAAAATGTGGTCAGTGAAGAAAGATAAAAACACAGGTTGCTTCTGCTTGTCTCCAAAAATCCTTTATCAAATTATAATGGAAGTCTATTGAACAGATTTTTGCCAGTTTTCTTGCTGTAATCTATAGCTTTCAGCATATACAAGCAAAAAAACCAACTTTTCTACAATGTAAAATATTATTTTAATAATAAAATAAATTATTAAACAAAAGTTTGAGGGGTGGCTCGAGACTTTTACATATGACAAAACAAGATAACAGGACTTCAACCTCTTCTCTGTAATTTGCCTCTTAACTGCAGTGATCCTTTGCTCATACCGAGGCTGCTGGCTTGTGGCTGGCTCTGAGCTCTGTGTGAGGTTGATTTAAATGTCTGAGCAAGTTGGATGTTACAAGTGTTTTTGTGGTTTAGTTTGTCAAAAACCGTGAAGAGCTTCCGCACTAACGCCATGTTTGCGTGTGGCTGCCAGCGTGCACATGAGCCAGTCATTTTAATGTTTAGACGTTTCAAACGGTGCAGGGCAGGATATGAACCAGAATTATGCTACTGGAAGAATTTGGACATAACATAGAGTGGGAGTGCTGCTTAGCAACGGTCCCACCAATAACACAATAACTTTTGCAAGCCAAGCGATTAATTCATTTATGAAATTCCAATGCTGCAAGGACAATATGTATAATGCTTACCATGTATTAAAGAACAGTATCCTGAAATGCAGCGAATTCAAATTGCTGGATTGGCGGACAGAGGCGGTTTCTTGCAAGTTAAGTAGATTTTTTTTAAGGCGCAAAAGTATGACATCACAACAATGTCATTGGTCACTTGCAATGTTGAACCTGGAACAACATTTAAGATAAGATAAGATAAGATAAGATAGAACTTTATTAATCCCTCGGGTGGGTTCCTCTGGGAAATTCGACTTCCAAAAAAAGCACAGCACCGACAGAAGTTACAGTTACAGAATTGTTATATATATATATATACACACACACACACACACACACATATATAAATACAGCGACAAATATAAATAAAATATACGAAGGGGATAAATAGAATAAATAGGAATAAAAAATAAAAAATACAAGTGAATTGCACATTTCAAGTATTGAGTCTATTGCACTGTTGACTATTTACAAAAAGTATTGCACAAGGTATTGTACAGTGAGGTGAAGAGGCACTACAGCTTAGTTGTTCCCCCCTCCTTTGTCCTCCTGTTTCCCCTCCCTCTCCCCTCCAGAGAGGAGTTAAACAGTCTGATGGCGTGTGGGACAAAGGAGTTTTTAAGTCTGTTAGTTCTTGTCTTGGGGAGAAGCAACCTGTCACTGAACAGACTCTTCTGGTTGTTAATGGCCGTGTGCAGAGGATGCCCAGCATTGTTCATAATGTCCATGATGATGATGATGATGTGGGAACAACACGAGGATATCAGATCCTACTTGGATAATACTGTTAAAAAACAAAACAAACCTATACAGAGATGTAATTATTATTCAACTTTTTGGAATTGTTCCAAAACCTTTGGGTTAGTTTTAATCTGCATGACTAGCGCAGAATGAGGTTGCCATTAAAGATTTGCAGTTTTCAAGAAAATGTAAATTTGTATTTCATGGTGGCTTTTATGCAGAAATGCCACTCTCTCCTAGCTTTGCAGTGTAAATATAGCTTATTCTCTTCTCACAATCCTCTGTTTTGCCCCGCACTCCTGCCCCCCCTCAGGTCATCAGAAGAAGATAATGTTGGGAGTGAAGCGGCTGAAGGAGCTTCAGAGAGGAGAAAGTGGCTCCGAGCCTCCTCAGAGCCCCTCTACACCTCCATCCAGCCCAGGTGGCAGCACTACATCAGAGCTGCGGAAAGAGGCGAGGAAGCAGAGGGACGGGGTGCCCAGCCCTCGGGCCAAACCTCGCCCAGGTCTCGCACACACACAGACCCCTCCCCACACACCGACTCAAACCCCACCGCAAACGCCCCCGCACACTCGGACCCAGCAGGCTTCCCCCAGGGCTCGGCCGCGGCCATCCACCCAGCAGTCGACAGCAGACTCGGCAGTACCTCTGCTGAGGCTGCCCAACGTGGAGGAAGAGCGACGGAGAACTCACAGTCTAATTGGCTCGGAATCAGACTCTAGATATGCCACCGTGTGCCGCAGCAGCTCTTCACATACCGCTGCCGCTAATGATGTCACTGTTAACCGCAGCCAATCATCTGTTACCCTTCGCCCGCGTAGGAAAGGTCGGCCCCCAACACCTCCTAAACGGTCCTGTTCTTCCATTACCGGGGGTGACGGGGAGGGCGAGGGGCAGGTGGAGGGACTGCTCGGGCTGCCAACCTATCGAGAGCGGCGAGCTAGTGACTGCGGCAGCCTGGGAGCTGCTTTAAGGGCTCAGGAGTCAGCAGGCTTGGAGAGGTCAGACGGAGCTTCTGGGAGTGTTCGCAGCCTCGCGGCCATGCTGGAAACATCCATCGTGAGTGGAACCAAAACGCTGCCGAAGAATCTGGGAAGCAGCACGAACTACCTGCAGGTGGGTGACAGTGACTGTGAGAGTCAAATGTATGAGTTTTTTGGGCTACATGTCTAACAGTGATGTGATCTACAGGTGAGTCGCCAGGCAGGCGCAGGAGGTCTCGGATCTGAAGAAGATGATGTTTTAAATCGCCGCAGGACCATCAGTGGACCCGAAGGCCTCCCTGGAGATCAGTCTGACCAATTACCTCAGCAACCGGTCCCGCGACGCCCCGAGCCTCGGCCCCGCTCCACCGTGCTCACCTCAGCATCAGAGATCACAGACGGCACAGCGACGCTCCGGAGGAAGCCGCGTCCTGTGGCCGCGGACTCTGAAGCTCCTGCATCTGTGTCTACCACGGTTGTTACCACGACTACTGGCTCTGACACCATACGCAGGAGGCCACGCACGACTGAGCACACGGAGCATCTCATTCAAAGCAATAACCAATCAGATTCTCCTATCAGTCAAATAGATAGCTGCCGTAAAATTGAAAGCGAGCCGCAGCAGAACGGCGGCGTGATCCTGAGGCGGAGGCCGGTGTCTGAGATCTCCGAGAGGACGGAGACCAACAAGGAGAGCTGTGAGTGGATGGAAGCTAGGAAGTCTCTGAAGCCACCAGTTTCACCCAAACCATCCACTGTCACCCTGAAGAAGCCGCAAGCTGACCCCCCGACTCCGACTCGTAGGGTCCCCATACCCGGGCCTGACACTGCTGAGCTGGCCCAGAGCCCCGGTGAGACACACACACAACACATGGTCACTGAATTTAACTTCTGTGTCAGAAAATCAAAATCCTATACTTAGGGCGTTTAAATATTTATTAATTTCTGCCTTTATTTGGTGGAGAAAGTGGAAACAGAGACAGAAAAGAAGAACACGCAACTCCCCCCATAAAACCTTTGATGTTTTATGATGTTTTATTACAACGTGCTGACATCAGCCTGTTATGGCGTCATCTTATGTTGATGACGTACGGTTTCGTATTGAACAAACAAAAAGTGCATTGTATCGCTCCCTCAATGGCCTTTCATATTATATAATACTGGATATGGTTTCGTGAAACCTTTTGACCTTGGGCACTAACAATGAAAGTCAAGGTCAAATCACAAAAACAGTCGCCTCAAGGAGCTTTGTATTATATGTTAAAGACTCTACAATCCAACAGAAAAATCCCAACAATCAGACGACCCCCTATGAGCAAACATTTGGCGAGAGTAGGGAAGAAAAACTCCCATTTCACAGGAAGAACCAAAAAAACGGATGGGACCATTTTTCTTCTCTTCTAAACTCAGACACATACAGCTCACTACCCACATGTTTAATAAAATATAGTTAATATTAATTAACTTGGCTTATAACACACATTGCATAGTTGAGTACAGCAAATATAAAAGGTCCTATTATATTATTTTCCGTGTTACCTTAATTTAAATATCATTAACATCTGTTCATATTCATGACAAACATTGTTTTTAAATTAATGTCATTTAATCCAAAGACATCCTGCTTTATGTGTAGCCTTGTACTCTGCATGAAATCAGTGATTAGTAAAAGAGTTAGAATTCATCACATGCGGTGGCTCCATAAGCGTTTACAGTTGTTATCCCTCGCTGTGTTCAGAAGTGCTCTTTTACACTCCAGTGGTTATTTGAGTTACTGTTGACTTCCTGTCAACTCAGAGCACTCTGGCCATTCTCCTCCCACCTGTGACATCAACAAAGCTTTTTCACCTTGAGAACTGCAGCTGGCTAGATATTTTCCCTTAAACCATAGAGATGGTTGTGTGGGGAAAATCCCAGCAGCTTCTGAAGTCATCAGACCTGCCCGACAAGCACCAACAAACAAACATCCCACATCAAAAGCCACTTAAATCTTCTTTCTTTCTCTTTTCTGCTCAGTTTGAAGTTGAGCAGGTCGTGCTGAGCATTTCAGGACATGATTTGCTGCCACTCGATTAGCTGACGCTTTTTGGTCACACACGGGTCAAAACCTCATTAAGTCATTCAGTATTAAAAACTGAAATGTTTCTGTTGCTCTGTAAATTCAAAACCAGGCAAGTAAACTATGCCAGGAAACAAAGGTGCTCAAAGACTAAAACATTTTTAAAAAATCAATAATCGATAACAGCAGTCTCTTTGTTTTGATTCTTCAGAGAAATAGATATCATCTATGTGAGAAAAATGACGTCGTTCTTTGTGATTCTCTCTGAGCAGAGTCGAAGCGTGTCCCTCCCCCCGTGTCCCCGAAGCCGCGTGGGCCTCCGACAGCACCTAAACCTGGCAAAGCAATAGTAGCTTCAGCAACCATGAGCCCGAGCCCCGCCGCTACCAGCCCGGCTGCAGCCAGCCCCACCCCGGCCCCCAAACCCTCCTCTCCGCTCTCTGCCGCCCCTCTTCCAGCCCCCGACACCCCCTCCGCTCCCTGCCTCTCACCCGGGCTCCCTCTCACTTCCCCTTCTCCAGCCCAGAGTCCGTCCACTCCCTCACCGCACCCCGTCAAACCTCCACGCTCCTCGATCACCGGTCTCTCCATCGACCTGTTGGGCTTGCGGGAAGTGGAGGAGGAAGAGGATAGGAGGCGAGATGAAGAGGAAAGGAGGAGAGAGCGAGAGCACAGGAGGCACAAAGAGCAGGAAGAGGAGAGAAGCAGAGCCGAGGACGGGGCTTTGAAGGAGCTGGAGAGGAAGTCCTCAAAGAGCGACAGTGTGGAGAGTCGAGCAGGGGAAGGAGAGCAGGAGGAAGAGGTTCAGCATCGGCTGGAGGAGACCAGCGCCTCTTTGGCTGCAGCTCTGGAGGCTGTGGAGCATCAGATCAAAGAGGAGGACACACAAAATGAGTGAGTACTAGAAGCAAATCTCATTTTCCCACTGAAAGGAGATTTATATTCATCGGGACTGCATGTTGGCACCAAACCTAATGACAAAGGGATTAGATCATAAATAACTTGACGCGGTGTAGAGCTGCAAATTGAGACAGGCTTCAGTGTAATGGAAGTGCTAGTGCTGTACAGAAAGGACTCCCGAGGCTCGTGTTGACATCAAGCTCAAGATTGTGAGAAATATACACACACTCCTGGTTTGAGTATAGACAGTACAAAACATGGATGTAGCCATTGATCTTAAGTGGGCCCAACCAGTGAAACTCCCTTTTCTGCCAGGTTAAAGATATTTAATCCCTGACATATCTTGATACAGGAAAAAGAAGTGAAACTTCAGCAGCTTTTTGCATGATAAATGTGTAAAAAAACAGAAAATCTTCTGGTAAGATGCTCAGATTGTCAAACCTTACATTTGACAGCCCTGATCTATGGGTTTGAAGTTTTGTTTGATCTCCTGTGAAAACCAAAACAGGAAGGGGATATATGTTTTTCCCCATTAGCTATCAGCAGTTATTCCAGTGCAGCTGAAAGGGCAAAGAAGGAGAAGGATATAAAGCAGCACTTTTATTCTAATCCAATGAGTTGCTTTAAAACAGCGATCCAAATTTGTTTTTGTTTAATATCATCAACTCATTCCCCCTCAGTTGATCAACTCAGTGGAGTGGAGGAATTCAAAAATCTGGACCCAGCCAGGGTTTGCTTGTGCGTATGGGTATGTTTGTCGCGCACGCAAACGGACGATGAAATTGCATTTCCTGCGGCTGCTTCACAAACAAAGCCGTGCCGCGTTTTGATCGCAATGATTTAAATGCAAAGCAGCGGCCGTGGTAAACATTCCCTTTGTTTTAAAAACAGCTCTGTGATTCACTGTAAGGAAAGTGAACAGCAAAGCAGTGAGGCTGTCAGGAAGAAGACCAAAAACAGTGCAAGGGGATTACACGCTGCGAGTCCACTCGGGGAGGCGTCGTGAATCCAAGAATTGCCGACTGCACCACTATCAATAATGACAGGACAACAAAGCTAGAAGGTTGCTGTTAGATATAACAGGGCATCGAATAGCTAAGTAGCCAAATGGGTTTTGGAATTCATGGAGACAAACAATTAGAAGGAAAACAAACTTGCTGGGTGGAAAAAAATCAAATATTACCAGCTGAAACTATCCAAATGACTCCTCTGGCATCTTTAGCTGCTTCAACTAGAGGTGGGCGTAGTAGTATCGATCCGACACTGGTATTGGTATTGGATCAATACTATCAGGGTAAGATACTTTGCTTCTATCCTCTAAGTTAAGTATGTAGCTCAGTGAACTGTGTTAAATAAATTATTTTGGGGGAAATGAAAAATATTCCTCAGACATGCACTTTGAAAAATGTCTCAACCTTTTTGTGTTGACTGTCAGGTCTGTTTTATTTATAGCCTATAGCTCATTTAAATCGTTAAATTAGTGATCAGCAAAGTGTGTTCAGAATTTGCAAACTGATGATGACTCACCTCATGAATCATGACACACTACTCTAAGTTAAAAGTATTATGTATAATTGAAAGCATTAGTGTTGATGCTGGTATCGGTAATACCGGCCCTGTATTCACAAGTGAATAAGCACAACACAGAACAAGCTTAAACACATGAACTTTGGACAGTTTTGGGAGAAATAGGTCAGGACTGTCTGACATGCAGCATGCAACAGGAAGTAATCTGCTTCACACACATTCACACCTCTGGATATATCTCCACGTGGTTTTATGTGAGGGTGCATGCAAGAAGCAGCACTGGTAAATGCTGCAGACAGTTTGCACAACCACTTAAGATAAGATAAGATAACTCTTTATTGTCATTGCACAGTCATACATAGTACAGTAGTACAATGAAATTGGAAAAACTGTCCTACGTCGGCACTACATATAACACAACACGACACGATATGACACATCACAACGTAACAAACAACACAACACAGTATATTAACTTAGTATAAAAAAGAAGAATAAGTGTATGTGTATTGCACACTGTTATTATTGCACATTAATTATTATTGCACCTTGTTATAAATATAAATATTATTGTTATCGTTTTAAACATTGTTACCTCCCCCTAAAAAGTCCAGGGAGGTATCCAGTCAGGTCAGCTATTTACATTGATCAGGGCTATTGCCCTGTTGTAAAAGCTGTCCTTGAGTCTATTTGTTCGGGACCTCAGCAGCCTGAACCTCCTGCCAGACGGCAGCAGCTTAAACACCCGGTGTCCTGGGTGTGTGCAGTCCCGTAGGATGCTGCGTGCCCTCTTGAGACAGCGAGTGCTGTACAGGTCCTTCAGGGAGGGAAGAGGATGTCCAATGATTTTTTGGGCCATGTTGATGACCCTCTGGAGTGCCTTTCTGTGTGCTGTGGTGCAGCTGGAGAACCACACACCGATGCAATATGTCAGCACACTTTCAATGGAGCAGCGGTAGAAGACGGTCAGCAGCTCCTTCTTCAGGTCCATTTTTCTGAGGATTCTCAGAAAGTGGAGACACTGTTGGGCCTTCTTTAAGACCGCGGAGGTGTTAGAGCTCCATTGGAGGTCTGTGTCTATGTGCACACCCAGAAACTTGAAACTGGAGACCCTTTCCACGCACTCCCCGTTGATGCTGACAGGCTGCAGCTCGGACTTCCTCCTTCTGAAGTCAACTACCAGTTCTTTTGTTTTGGTGGTATTGAGGTCCAGGTTGTTGTCTGCACACCAATCTGACAGCCTCTGAACTTCAGCTCTGTATGCAGTCTCATCTCCCCCTGAGATGAGCCCCACCACAGTGGTATCATCTGCAAACTTGATGACTGTGTTGTCTGGGTGGGAACTAACACAGTCATGTGTGTACAGAGTGTACAGTAGGGGACTCAGTACACAGCCTTGTGGAGAGCCGGTGTTGAGGCTGAGGGCTGAGGAAAGATGAGGCCCCACTCTAACTCTCTGTACACGGTCTGAGAGGAAGTCTCTGATCCAGCGGCAGGTGGTGGAAGGAAGTCCAATTTCCAGCAGTTAATCCAACATCGCACGGAATTTATACTCAGGAGCTGGAATGTTAGCTGGTCTAAGTCCTTATATGTGGAAATAAGACCTTAACCCTGTATTTTGAAAGAAATGTGAAAAACTTTTGCTATGATCTATTTCTTTGTTCCCTGACTGCCAAAACTTTATCTTGAACTTAAAATTTGAACAAAAACAAACAAACAAAATATACATATTCTTATTGCCTGGGGTTAGAGGTCATCACCGGTGACAACTTAGGTCACAGAAGGTCATTCAAAGTAGCTAATGTGCGATCAGTGTTAGATATTTGCATCCTCTCAAATCCCTCCACTTTCCATCTCTGATTCTTTGCTGTATGCCTCAGCACTAACCGAACCCTTCTTTTATTCTCGCCCAACTTCCAGCTCTCTCTCCGGAAAAAAAGCAACAGTCTCCATCTTGGACGACATTGGCAGCATGTTTGACGACTTGGCAGACCAACTGGATGCGATGCTGGACTGATCTGCTGCACGCATCTCATTTTCCTACAAGCCCTTTCCCTCGCCTCCCCCCTCATCATGCGTAGGTGTAAGAAAACTCTCCCGAGGCTCAGTGCCGGCGCGGAGAGTGTGTGTTCGAGCGTGCGCCCCCTCGTGCGTGCGTGAGCGCTTTCTCATGTAGCCTTGTACAGTACTGACGAGGGGAGTGGGGGGGGGGTCCTCTTTGTCTGGTGCAGTAGCTCTAGTACGCCTCCTGGTGCAAGGAGGCCGCTCCCACACAACCTCTGACCTCTGCAGCTCAGCATGTCACCGCCGCCGCCTCCGCTGCCACCCGGCCTCAGATGGCTGTGTGAACCATGAGAAGCACAATCATTTTCCTCATCCTTTGATCTCTACAGACTTGGACCGACATGCTGACTCAGTCAGACAGGGAGACAGCAGATAAGCATATTGCTTGCAAAATAAGCACACTATCCATCTGGCAGGGAGATAGCTAGATAGCTAGATACATAGATAGACAAGGTAGATACTGATGAGACGTCCAAGAAGATTTATAAAAGCACACGGGGAGAGAGGCGGGCCGCTTTCTGTGCCCGATTCGCTCCTGCAGCGTCAAAAGGATGCATTTTTCCAGTCAACTCGTAGCCTCTATTTCTCTTCTGTTCCAGTGGAGGATTATGGTTAGCCGGACTTCCTGACTCCCTGTGTGTCGTCTCTGTTCATGTTGTTGTTGTTGTTGCTGCCGTTGCCGTTGTCGTCGTCGTGTGTAGTCCCTGCTGATGCTCACGTCAGTGTCCTCCCTCTCGTACAGTAGTTGTTGTAATGATCAGAAAGATGATATAGATGTGTGTCCATGAGTTTTGAGACACTCGCACGCACACACACATGCACACACTTATTACATCTTGCTAGTCTTCAGCTTTGTTGGCGGTTAACTCCAGCTGCGGAGGTTTGCTTGAAAATTAATCTGCACACACACACACATACACACACACACCACACCCATGAACATATATTATATATATATATAAATATTTACAAGCACACTCATGCGGTATATCCCTTTGTCCTGCTGCAGTGAACAGTGTTTATAAAAGATAAACCTATATTTCAATGCTTTATATAGTACATCCAGTATACATACATAGAGTTTATAGTATACCTGGGTATTTGAGCTGTTATGGCTCCCTCTAGTGTTGGTTAGTGAAACTGCCTCTAATTGGCCCACCTTGAATCTCGTCTCCCCCACTTTTTGTTTTTTTACAATCTCCCTCTGTGTCTGGTTTGTTAACTCTACATCTCTCTGTGCCTTCGTAGTGTTCTTCATATATTCAGTTTTTTGGTTTGTTTGGTTTTTGTTCCATACTTTAACATATTTATTGGGGTTTTTTTGGGTTCCTTACAAGCCCTTTTGTGTCTGTGATGTCTGAATAGCTTCTATATACGACCTCTAAAATTAGTCAGCTTGTCTACCCCATTTAAAACCAGCCCATGTAAGTCCCCCCGTAAGCTGTAATAAGTTGGCTCCGCTCCTCCTTGAATCCCTGGTTTTTAGTGGCCCACTCAGCGCCCCCCCCCCCCCCCGTCCCCTCAAACCCCCCCAGTGTTAGCCAGACAGTGGATCAACCACCAGTGTTCATCCCCCAATGAAGAGTCCACTTGTATTTTTATGCTCTTTGAAAACAAAGATGATATATTTGAGAGACAGATGGATCTATGTGAATACTATTAATAATAACAATAACGATAATGGCTGTAGGCATTGAGGTGAGCTTCTGGTCGAGTTCTGGATGTGTTGTGACGGCTGTTGTGCCATGTTGGTTGGGTTTAGGTTGTGTTTCTGCTGTGATGATGCATTCCTGTACAGCTGTGATGAGAATAAATGTAAAAAAAATAAATAAACCGGATGCTACTCTTTCGCAGTTGTTCTTTTGCATCTCGCCTTCTACAGCAGGCCTGATTACGCCCGAGTCACTTCACCCGCACACAATGGCAGAACATGTCAGTGGAAAATCCTCTGGTAATAATTTTGCTGCTTTTGGAATGCTCTCCAAAAGAATCAGAAACCTAAGTGAATCTATCTCCATTTTTAAGACCGAATGCATTGAATTTTCAGGCAAAATACTGTTATAAATTGCAGAACAAGATTTATTACCTACCCAAACCCGAGCGTACAGCGATAAAATATAACTGAACAGGTAATGTGTATTTTGGCTATTTCTACTCACTGACGTGTGACACAGAAATTTAAGCAATGTGGAAAAAAGAAAATGCCTTTGCCATATGTGGGGATTTCAGTGGGGACACAGGGGTTGATTACCCCCATTAGAAATGTTGGTGATTGTTTGCCAGCTAATATTAAGGAAATGTTGCCCTGGCCTTTGTTTTTCAATCAGACTCTATAACTTAAATGAGCTGTACAGTGCTTGAAATTACCGGAGATGTGTGTGACAGGTTTCAAATATGCAGAAACTGCAAAAAAAACAAAACAAAAAAAACCTACAACCTGCAGCAGAAGAAAACACCAGGATGAAGGAAATGAAGTGTCTAATGGAGGACTCATGGACCCATCCTGCATAATGTTCCTGACCAGTTTTGGTGAATCGCAGCCTCAGTTTCCTTTCCTTAGCTGATAGGAGTGACAACCGGTGAGGTCTTCTGCTGCTGCTGTCCATCTGCTTCCACGTTTGAGGTGTTGTGCATTCAGAGATGCTCTTCTGCATAGCATTCATTACACACTCTGACCTCTGACATCAAAAAGGTATTTTTACACAGAGATCTGCTGCTCACTGAATATTTTTTCTTTTTCAGAACATTTTCTGTAACCTCTAGAAATGGCTGTATGGGAAAATCCCAGTAGATGAGCAGTTACTGAAATATCTGCTGTCTGTCTGGCACCAACAGCCATGTCACTTTAATCAGCTTTTTTTCTCTGTTCCAATGCTCAGTTTGAACTTCAGCAGGTCATCTTAACCATGTCTAAATGCCTAATGCACTGAGTTGCTGCACTGTCATTGATTAGATATCAGCATTGATAAGCAGTTAAACAGGTGCACCTAACAAAGTGAGTCTGCAGTCAACATTATATTATATATCCAGTCTTATTACTACATTGTTTCTATATTCTGCAGATCTAGCTATGCCAATTAACTACAATTACATATGGTATATTGCTGTTGACAGGTAAAACTACAAATAAGGTGACAGGCCAGTTTTTATAACCTTCAAATCGTGTAAAAACAAATTCCAGGCACATTCCTGTGCAGCACTGATTTTTCACTGCACCAGGAGGAGCCACACCTTTTGTTCACCCAATGAAAAGTCCAGTACATGATTAATAGTATTATTCTCAGTGAGATTTTACACTTTCAGACAGGTGTTTGTTGTTAACATGGCTTTCTACATGTGATATGTGCACACAGGTACAGGGGCCCAACTGATTAAAGGATGCTGACATGCAGGCTGGGTTTATCTGTGGTTGCACTTTTTGAGTTTATCCACATTGTCCTGTTATGTCATCATGCCTGCTGGGAGTTAAAGGTCTATATATATATATAGAGAGAGAGAGAGAGAGAGATTTTTTTTTTTACAAACTATTAACTAGTGATACTTGAATTTTCTTAATTTCCTGCCTGAAATTCCTAATAAATTACCAAAAAAAGAAAAATGCCAGATGTAGCAAATGATTGTAAAAAGTCAGAAGTTTCAATAAACACTCAATTTAAAAAAAAAGAAAGAAAGTCAGAAAAGGATTTTATGGCAGTTATAATGGTTCAGGCTTGAAAGGGTTCATTGACCACGATGAACTACAAGTCCCATGATGCCTTGGACCTTGCGCATCTGAAATATGCCGACAGCGTTAACTTTGTTTCTAATTACAGTTTACAATAACTCGTTGTTCTCATGCCCGCATATCAATGAAGACCCAGTAAACAAAAACAGGGACAAAAAAAAACGACCCCCCCCCCCCCCCCCCCCAGCAGAAACAATTAAGCTAGCTCTGCAGCTAACAGTTAGCCCGGAAATGATAGGACACGGGGGAGGGGCTTTAACCCTGAGAGGGTATGTGAGGGACTTCAGGCGGGCATGCAGGTCTTTTCCTTCTCAGCCCGAGCAGACGATGGACCTTTGAAGACTATATACTATAAACACACAACATGGAAGCAAAAAAGGCCGAAACGATCTGGTCTGCTTCGCTAAATACTTCAAAGGACGGCGGTTAAGAGTGAACGAGGTGAGTACTGGGTCTGCACGTGGAGGAAGTGTACAGCGACTTACATCGCAAGCACGTGCAACCATGTGGCGATAAAGTAGAACTTGTGCTCCGATTTTTAAAGTGCATTCACTGGATTAAGCAACACTTTAGTTAAATGACGGATCCATTTAGCTATTCTTCAAAATTACTTTAAGGGTCACGGTTTTCACGTCTTTGTGGAACCAGTTGTTGTTCAATTCTGCAACAAATATTTTAAGCAATTCTGCGCAAAGTAAAAGATTCCCTGATTCACTCATTACACATTTAATTAATGCATTCTTTCTGTGTATGAATGCTCAGCTGTGTGTTTAGCCTGATACATGTCATAGACTGTATATAAAAGATGGACATAACATTGGCGCCTGAACGTTATTAAATGCCTTAGAGCTGCACTTTTGCCTAATTGTCAGCAGGGGGTAAACAGCTTTCTAGACATCTATGCAAAAATGACATTACTGAGGTCAGAGGAAAGAAGCAAACATTTTCCTGAAGAATTTGTTTCATTGCTAATAAACCTGATGAAGCAGGATATGCTTTACAGTGGACCTGCTTGGGCCCCTTTATGCTTGCTGCATTGGTTATGTGGTGCTCAAATGGTGATGTCGCCACAGCTCTGTAGCATTTACACCAACACCAAGGGTATGAGTACACACTGCAATGTTGCCACTGCTACACCGTGGGTGTAGACATCAACACTGGAAGCAGAGAAGGGTTTTATTTCATTATTAACAGTGACACGATCATACACTCAGATTTTCAACACAGTGGCGGTAGCTCTCATGTGAGGCTTAAAAAAAATTGAGATGTGCCAACCAGCTGACACAATGCCAAAGTGTGGCATGTGACGACACTTTAGCAAATGAGGGCGAGTATAATGGGCCTGTGAGTCTCACAGTCAGATGTGCTATTTACAAAGAATAAGAATAGAATAATCCTTTAATTGTCCCACAAGGGGAAATTTGGGAGTGTCTGGTTTAAAAATTTATTATTATTATTAATAATAATGGTAATGCCAGAAATCTTTTGCTTGAGGTGTCATAAAGTCAAAGTGTCACTGACTGTGTCCTTTTATATACAGTTTATGCTACATGTTGCAGACAGTGAGTACCCTCAAAGTCTGAGCAACACTGCTGGACAAACTCATGACGCAGTTTCTGAATTACTACACACATCGTCTCGGTTGTACACACTCGTAGCGGTTGGTTGAAGGGTTTTGGGGGGGCGTTTGGATTTGTCTCTGTTAAAATAAAAAGCTCCTTCTGCCGTGCGACCTTTACAAATGTGCCTTTCAGCCTGTTTTACTACAACAAAGCAAGATTTGCAAGTCATTTGAGGCTCCAGTAATCAATTTCCAAAGCGCATGAAGTGCCTTCTGCTCATGATTAAGATCATTGTGTTTGTGTCTTGTTTTTCAGCCTTCACGGTGGGATTGGATGACAGTGCAGAGGCTGGAGAATGCACAGGGCTGTTTAGCAGACTGAAGGCTGGCTGAATGCAGTCGGAGAACAATGTGATCACCTGGAGATGAAAGCAGAGCAAGAAGAAAACAGCCGGTGAGCCTTTTTTCTTCTTTCTTCTTCTCTTAACAAACGAACCGGTTCCAGCCTGTGACGACAAACTAAATAAACTTTTCTGACACCTACTATGAGAGCTGAACTCCAGCTCCTGATTCCAGCTTTTCTCTGAGGCTCAGTTATTTATGATAAATGTTTTTATGATGAATTGTCACGTTGCCTTCATCTTTAAAAACAACTACTGTGTTTTCCAGGTGAGAGGAAGGTGACTGGAAGTAGGCTGTATTTTGCCACATGGTCCTGAGAAATGGGCTTTCATGCTGGTCTGAGATCAGGTGAGTCTGTATAAGATGCTGGTACTCGAACATTTTCAGCCTGTGATGACAAACTAAACAATCTTTTCTGACACCTACTATGAGAGCTGAGCTTCAGCTCCTGATTCCAGCTTTTCTCTGAGGCTTCTGGAGTAATCCTGTAATACCATGTGATGCTACGAATGTCTTTATGTGAATAATAACTGAGCTGCTCCTCTTGTTTACAGCCCGACTCAGGATGGCAGATGGTGATCTAGTTTCTTTACGGTAAGTCTGTTTATATGCGATGCATGTGGGAGAGCCAGTGACGAGAGAAACTCAACACCTCGTGTATGTGAACTTCCAGATCATGGCTTGTTTTGCTTTTCTCCTTCTGTCACTCACATGAATGTGTATTTGTGTCTTTCAGGTGTGGTATTCAGATGTCGTCACCAGATGGGGAAGCTGCTCACAGGACAAACCCAGCAAAGATGATTTTATGGGACAGGAGGATGTTGTTTTATGCAGTTATTTAAAAATACTTTTTCAAATTTGCCAAATAAAAGTTAAACTCTCGTTTTCTGAATGGTCTCTGTGGTGGTGTCATTCTATTGAAATTCTGATGCCTGATTAAAGCCAAAAATGAAGATTTAGGCCAAATTCATCCACCATGAGTTTGTGAATTCGAGAATGAGATAAGATGAAACTTTATTAGGTGGTGCAGGATTTAGAAACTGATACCACAGGTGCACCACCTTAAGAGTAAAGAACAAAGTGGGTACAGCTGCAGTCTAGTCATACTAACTAGACAGTCTTTGGATATTTAAAAGCACAGCTGTGCACTGGGAGGTACAGCAGGGTGACTAATTAAGAATCTGCTGTTCAATCCATGCAGATGTCAAAGTGTCCTGGGAAAAGATGAAGCACCCATCCGCATGATGAAGGTTAAAATAAGTTTAGTGGTCAAAACAATGGCAGCATTAGAGAGAAGGAAAACGTGTTTAGATTAGAGGTCAGGTGTTTTTGATGGTCTGTACCAGAGCTGAGTAAAGAAAAAAATCAAAGTACTGTTCTGGTACTTTCTGTGGGGGCCTCGGAGGAGAAACAGGCATAGCCTCCGGTCACATGAATAGAAAATGACCTCCCTGCGTGTTTTCCCTTCGGAGCGACTCATTTGCGTTTTCCCTGCCTGCGCTGAGGCTCATTGCGTGCTCGGATTTCCATACAGGTGCGTCTGCTCCGGCTCTCGTTTGACTGTCAAAGCAGGCGCTGGTGCTTTTTTTTCTCTCCGCCCCCGCAAGCATCCAGCTTTACCGGGGAGGAGCGCAGAGGAGTGCCTTTACGCCGCGGAGAGCCGACACACACACACGCATATACTCACACAGCCTCCTCCCCCCACCGACTCCGTACTCATCTACCGGTGAAACGCCACCGACTCCCGGCCCTGAACGGTCCTCGCCGCCGCTGAAGCCCGGTCTGCACCCGGCAGCGCACACACTCGAACAGCGGTCCTCTCCCCGGTAGGCCTGACGGTAAGAGCGGCTTTGTCATTCACTCGCTGTCACCACACGTTCACGACGAGGTACATTTATGTCCTTCCTTTATGAGAGGGAGGACAGAAGCTGCTGTAAAATGGGAGGAAGACCGTGATGGGGCTGTAGCATTGCCTGTAATTAAATGATGAAGGCCTTTTCATGGACCGGTTGGCTGGTGGAGAAGCGCAGCAGGATGGATGCTGGTGGTGGAAACCGGCACCGGCAGCCGACCTACTTAGATCCATTAAAAAGATGAAGAGCAGGAGGAGGGAGACAGCTTCCAGTAGAGAGGGCTTAACCGATCCATGATTGAACTCTCTGGCTATGTCTTGCTGCTGTAATGTGGCCTGGGGCAGGGTGGGGCAGGGCACAAGTAATACAAATAAGATAAGAACACGAGACCTGTTTTCTAACATTAAATATATTAAAATATCCTGAGGTGTCTTAAGAAAGAGACAAAACGCGTTTTACCCTGATTATTTACATTTAAATGGTGTAACTCGATCCTTTTTCTGGGAACAAGAGAGAGAAAAATGGAAAACAGTTCATGACCTGCTCTTCTTTTAAGAAATTCGCTCTGTGACTGTTTTTCTTTGTGCTTTCCGTCTCCACTAAACGAATCAGTTTATTCTTGCTCTAGTATAAACATTTTACATGTCAACAGGATTCAAATACAATGGATAAACCTAACAAAATGAGGAAAGCACAATTTTAATGTGGCGTCATATTTTCCCACTAGCGCTGTCCCATACTGCGAATTTTGGTACGATCCAATACCAAGTAAATACAGGGCCAGTATTGCCGATACCATTACCGATACTTTTAACCAATAAAGGCAGCTCGTGTAGGGCAGAGCAGTGTGGCATAATGTAAGAGTTGAATCAGATTTGCCAAATTCTCCACACGTTTTAATGATCACCAAATCACTGATTTTGAACTTTCCACAATAACGCGTTAACACAACAATAACACAACTTTAAGCTTTTTATGTATTTTGAAGACCTGGAATGTAAACGTGCTGAAATTTGCTCTAGGCTATAAATAAAATGGATGCGACAGTCAACACAAAGGTTGAGACATTTTTCATAGCGCATGTTTGAAGCATATATTTTCTTTTTTTTAAAAAGAGAGAATAGAAACAAAATATCAAATCCTGTTGCGGCAGTATCAATCTGATGCCAGTATCAGTGTTGGTATCGATACTATCAATATTTGGATCACTCCTCCCACCTCATTAATTGAGTCAAGCCCTTTTACTTATTTTACTTCTGATCATTTTACTGGCAGTCTCTCTGAAACCTGCTTCTCCATTATGTACATGGACACTGCTGTATGCCTAATCCCACACAAACCATCCTTCTGGAGTCAGAGGTCAACAGCCAGTAAAATCGTATTCATCCACAGCTGAAAATAGTCCACAACACGAGCGCAATTTACACCTGTTAGAGTAATGTTTGCAAAAAGTTGTGTTTATTAGTTTTTTTTAAACGTGAGTTTTATTTTGAAAAATTAGAAAATAACACAACACTGGTTCTCTGTGCAGAGCTTATCCACGCAGTGAATTATGACTCAGAGCAGAAGCGACAACAAAAATACTCCCGCTTCAAAAAGGAGCTGGAGCAGGATCAGTCGGCTGCTTTTACTTCTTTTAGCACTCTAAAATTGGCGCAGTTGCAAAACAAAAACAAGCTTTAATCATCTGTGTAGTAGAGCTGTGCTCTTTCAGTCTCTGATCTGCGTGTGTGTGTTTGTGTGTATACACAACAGTAGCATCATGGAGGAGTGGGACATCCCACAGATGAAGCGCGAAGTGGAAAGCCTTCAGTATCAGCTGGCAATCAACAGAGAGAAATCTTCCATCACTGTCACTGAGTGAGTCCACCTGCTGCACACACACACTCGTTCCCTCTCTGTTCAGTACAGCGTGTGACCCGTTGCTGACCGTACGACTCTCTCTTTCTTTTATCTTTTTTTGTAGGCTGGTGAAATGGATCGAGGGATGTGTTTGTGAAGATCCATTTTTGAATCCGGAGCTCATGAGAGCCAATCCCTGGGTGGAGAAGGGCAAGTGTGTGATTCTCTAGCGGTCACACACACACACACACTCATATATATACGCACGCACGCACGCACACACACAATCACGGATGCATACAAACTGAAGGATGACGCACTGCACTAACTCACATGCTCGCTCACACACACGATCAGTGCTATCACCGCTTTTCTCTGAATGCTTTCTGTGGAGACGAGTGTATGTGTGAGTGTGCAGCACCGAGTAGCTTTCTAGAGGTTTGTTTTGATGAACAGCACCTTTTTATTGGCTCTTTACACTGTCAATCCAAATAAAGACTGTTTTGAATTTAACACGCATTGATTAAGATTCTTTCATATGATACAACAACAAGTGCAGCTGAGAATGAGACAGTAGCGTGTGTGCGCGTGTGTGTGTGTGCGCGTGCGCTACAGCAGATCTCTGATGTAAACATTTCGTCTGACAGCGTTGGACATGCCCTCATTAAACCGGAACCACACGTCACTGTTGCCCACTGCTGTCCCCATAGATAGATCTGCTCTCTTCTCACCTGCGGAGACACAAACAGGCTTTGAGTGCACTCATTCGGGTCCAAGTATTTTCATATTTGATTAAGCTGGTGGCTTTTTTCACAATGAATTAAAAAGTTCATACTTCAATTAATATAAATTTTCCAGTCCAAGTTTCTTAAACCAAAGAGTTTTCTGTCATTTCAGCTCAAACCAATGACTTTTACATCAATAAATCCCACAACAGAGCCGATGCTGATCTGTGTAACTAGTTTAGCTCCAGTTTCACACTAAGGGTGAATTCTTTTTTTTTTTCTTTTTTTTTTTGGATGGAGGACTTGAGGAGGTGGAAATAAGTTATGAACATCATCAGCCTTCAACTTCCAGTGGAAAATTTGCAGTTAGGCAGCAACACTGTTTATTTACAGTTTATTTTTAACTTGTTCTGTTAGCTCTACTTTTGGTCTCCTTCTCCTGAGGAGCTAAATGCTAACTACTTGCTAACAGTGGTGTCTTCCAGTGAAAACAGCCGCCTGCTGTAGTGTAAAAACGACACTATGAGAGCAGTGAGGCTGAAGCCGCAAGTACAATAAAAATCTGATCCATCGGCGTAAATATCTGTGTATCTGTGGCTCAACATAAAGCTCTGTAAAGACGATGAAAGCTGCAGACTGATAATCATTTAATCCATAGCATCCTTTCACTCTCACACTGTTGTCACATTATTGCATAATTCAACTATGCACCCATCTAAAGTACTGATGCATACCGTTGACGCCACCAGATCCAAATTAGTGCTTCTCAGTCCTCTCCACAAACCGATCCAATCAAAATAAAAGTCTGGGAAGCATTACAGAGGATGTGGAGCTGTGCCTGTTTTAGTAAATAAATCCTGCTTTGACCTACAAATGACCACAGGTCTGCGTTTCCACCCTGATTACACTGCTCATCAATGCCCCTGATGGTGTGGTTTCAGGAGGGTTAGTGCTTTTAATGGGACTTTTTGGTCATACGGTAAATAAGACATGCACAGAGACATGTTACGGGTCCTGAGCTAACGATGATGCACTTTTCCAGAACTGCAGGAGGGGTGGAGATTTAATGTATTAAAACAGCAGTCACAGTTGCCTCCACTGACTCAAAAGCACCAGCAGGCTCAGAAATGACCTTGAAGAGTTTTATTAGCATCCAAGGGCTACAACTGCTACATCTCAGGAAAATGTAGTAAACTGATTTTGAGGAATGCTGGACACTATTATTAATGTACATTTTAGGAAATAAATATTAAGTATGTTTGTTCTATTGGCTAATGCATAAATATAAGGATCGCGCTGTGCAAAGTAGTTTGTTTGGCTAACAGAGATCTGATAATAAATGCAAGTGGTAACAGTGCTGGCAGTCCAGCAGCTCTGCCTGCAGACTGCAACAAAAACGCTTAATTACCAAAGTTACATAACACACATTAGTTGTTACCTCTGGTGCGTGTGGACCTGATGTGCTTCGAGGCATTAAGTATTAAAAAAAAAATCAGAGCAGCCTGTGTTTTCCACATTTGAGATAAATGAAGTCAGGTACCTGTGTCTGATGACGGCTGTGGTCTCTGGGGTTTAGGGGCAACAGCTCGACCAAAGAAATCCACCTCAGGCTGCAGGACGCAAACACAACAACAAAGTGATGAGAAGGATGAAGTTAAACAGGAAGTTTCAAACGCTTTGTCCTCAATAACGAGGTCAATATCAGTGAACAATCACACACACACCCTCTCTCTCATTAGCCTTATTTCCCAGTTGTCTCCATCGGGGACTGTGACCCAGTGGCTTCTTATTAGCCTCATTCCTGCCCTCTAGAGGGAACTATAATAACTCATCTAGGCTCAGTGCAGACAGGCTGCTCCACTCTGGCTCCACCAGCAGGCACCAACTAACACCCACATGTGTGAGGAGCACAGTGACCACACCCTGAACATACAGTAGAGTCTATAACAGTAAACATGTTACCGGCAGTGGAAACTTGAGCTCTGTGTTTTTTTTCTTTTGTGCAGTGCTGCGAAAAACTAAGCACACCTCATGACTCAGTAACTTTAGCAGCAATATTGAGGTTGAAGGCATTCAGAGGAGTTTGCATGACTCAGTGACTACAAGGTGACCATTTCCTGTGGTTGTAAAACCGCCTCAAACCATCACCCCTCCACCACCGTGCTTAACAGCTGGTGTGAGGTATTTGTGCCAATATATTGTGTTTGGTTTCAGCCAGAAATACGTTGTTCTTCCTAATAGACAACGTTTCACCATGAAAGTGTGCCAAATGATAATCTTAAAGAATTAAAGAATAATCCCAGTGGATTATTTCAGATTTTTTTTTATGACAACATCACCAAAACAAAAGGCAAACATGTTGTGCAGCTAATGTGGACCAATCAGAAATTAGAGAAAATTTAAGATCAGTTTTGAACAAATAAACGAAGCCTGTATGTGGTTTATAAAGCTTTCTCCTACGGTAGTGCTTCTCCTCCCCGGTGTCAGCTGGTATACACTCCCACCCCCATGAACTGTATCAAAGGTTAAGAGGGGGCACTTTCAAGTTAAAAAAATAACAAATAAATTATTTAAATAAAAGAAAAAAATAAGTGTTTTTTCTGTGTTCAGGCCAAAAATAACAACTACAAATCAGACCATATTATCAGGCAGTGTTGGTCCAGAGCAGCAGTGATTTTCCAGCAGCTAACAGCGTGTCAAAGTGTTTGTGCGCCTCACCCTGCTCTCCACTGTGGTCTGCTTGACGATGTTCTCCAGCCTCTGCTGGTGGTTCCTGCTTGCTTTAGGACCGGCGCTCTTTTTGTCCTCCGCTTTCTACGTCACACAGACACGGCGCATTACAAACACGTCACGTTAATTAGCACGCGCAGGGCCAGGTGCTACGCGTGCCCGAGTCTCACCGGTGCTGGGTTTCGCAGCAGCATCAGTTGCTCGGCCCTCCTCATCTTCTCCTGCTCCATCTCTCTGCTGATGGTTTGTTTGGCCTGGTACGTCAGCTGGCGGCGCGGAGGCAGGCCTGGAAACCTCACCACCTCCTCGACGCGCCTGGAAACCCGCAGTAAACACAAACAAACGAGACGCTCGTTGTTTACACGCAGTAAACACAAATGCACTTGTGATGCAACTGACACTCGGCTGAACCCTGTTAGATGACGAACAATAACAAAAAGCTTCCACTTCTGGTGCCGTGGTTGTTGTTTTGGTTTCCCCCCCCCAGAATAAAACCCAGAATCTCTCATTCTCTAAAACTTTAATCCTCTTACTGCTGATCTCCAACTCAATCCACACACACACACACTCTCACTCACAGCCCTGTGGACCAATAAATACAATAAAAGCAGTCACACGGTTCAGTCGGCTATTTATTGTGGAATAGCGTTATGTCAACCGTGTTATCATTAGCATCTACATGTGCAGATATCATCTTTAACATCTGAATCCACACAATTCAACAGCAGTTCTGTAACAAACAATAAAAATGAACAACACTGGTTAAACTTCATATTACTAAAATCTAGCCGCAGGTTACTTTTAAATTCATTTTTAACCGTATTAGGACATATTAGGGATTTATAAGGACACACAGTCTTCTGCATGAAAGCAGACATCAGTTCTAGGGTTTATTTTAAATGACCTCTCCTCATCTTTCCCACTCTTCTTCCCTGCACATCTCCTCCTGCTCACAGCGTCCGACATGACCAATCACCAACTGCGGCCAAAAAGAGAGCAGTCCAATCAAATAATCTTGTCCTGCCTGAGCGCATCCGCTGTTTGTGATGTTAAATGTTTAGATCCACGGCTGCACTCTGTGCCTTTTATGCGTGAGATATCAGAGAGTGGAGTTGTGGTGCGCTTGAGAGGGCAGGTACAGAAAGGTGTAGATCAGCAGCAGCAGCAGCAGAGCCAGCACTAGAGGCAGGCCCCAGTCGTTGGTGACCAGCACTTCGTCACAGCGAGCCTGTAGAAAGGAGCCGTCCTGGGCGTCCCGCTGCTCCTCCACACGGGCCGGCATGGCTGAGGTAACAAGCTGGTTATCCCATTCTAACTGCAGCAGGCGCCGGCATCCTCAGAATCACAAAAATGAGGGTGAACATTAAGTAAAAGTCTCTCAAGTTAAAAATGCTCTTTTTCTTCTTTTATCCTTTCATTCCTCGACCTTTCAAAAGGCCACCTCGTCACTTACTGCCTACTAACCTATCTAACTTAAACCCGCCCCTCCTTCCATCCTCTCCTCCATTCACCTGCATCCAACGGTGAGGCTTTACTGCTTGCTACCCTGCTTCAACCACGACCATCACACACACACACACGCCCACCAGGTGTTAAGGGGATTAATCTCTTAAGCCTCCATGCAGAGAACCACAGTGTGGACAAGAGCAGTGACCTTCAACACCCCTCAAACACACATCAGCTCTGCATGAGTCCAGTGTACAGTGGAGTCCAGCCAAGTGTGCGTACGTGTGCGTGTACTCACGGCTCCAGCACGTAGGTGTACTGTCCCTCTGGAGTGCGGTCCTGCCTGTAAGAGAGATTGTATGCCAGCATGGTGTCGATCAGCTCACGCATCTGCTCCTTCTCTCTGCTGCTGAACAGCTGTGGATTCACCTGAAAGAAGAATAAGAAACTTTGATATCATGACCCACCCACATCTATCTAAGCAGACACAGAGGCTAAAACCTGGCATTTCAGGTCCTACATTTACAATGCTTTTTGTCAAATTTAATGTTTGATGTGCAAAATTTAGGTTTATAAGATCTGCACCATAAAACCATAGATTTGTTTTAAAAAAAGGCATCATCATCATTGCATTCTGCACATTTTGCACAGTTTTGGAGTTTGGGCTGAACATACAGGCATGTACCAAGGTTACAATGTAAGCTTTTACATACGGGCCGTAGTTTGGGACAGATGATGTCGAGAAGCAAGGTGAGGATATCGAGGGTCAGGCTGAGCTGACTGATCCTCGCTCTGATGCTTGCTGGGGTGTCGGCCAACATGGTGGACAGAGCGTTCTTGCAGCTGAGGAGCCGGGAGGAGGCCTGGACGGGACACAATAGTGACTGATCAGCAATGATGCCTTAAAAAAACCCAAACAAAAACGTGTTCTTCTCCTTTTATCACTTTTCCTTCGCACTGCTGCACAGGTGTGTGTAGGAGAGTCGTACCTCGTGCTGGCTGTGGGGATAGCTGATGCGGGGCACGTTCGTGTGGGCAAACAGGAAGTGAAATGTGATGGAAAGGAAGGGCAGGTATTTCATCAGAGAGAAGTTCTGCCCGTGCAGAATCACGTGGCTCAGCTTGTCTGAGAAGGCCAGCCAATCCAGCGCCTCGCACGCGCTCTGGAGGTTTGGGTCCCTCACACGCATGGACAGATAATTATCATACAGACCCTGAGGAAAAGAGATGTAATGCAACATTACACAGTGAACCATGAACTACTTTATATTCTGGAAACTTCCACATGAGTCAGTGCTCCTCCTCAGCTTTTCTGTACTGCTCATATTAAGCACGGTTAAAGTTTCAAACATTGAGGTCAGCGTGAGTTAAGAAATCCCTGTGAGCCAAAAACTCAGAAGCCCCACCCACCTGCTTTTCAAACCTTCTGTTTATGACAAGCAACCAATCAGAAGAGAGTCGGTTTAAAGGTGCAAGAGTTAAAGAAGCTCGTTTCAGACAATCGATGAGCTGAGGAGCGGCGTGAGGGCCCGATATAAGATAACAAGCAATTTGAAATGAGCAGAGCAGGTCCCATAGAGTTTCCTGTATTACCTGAGAAACCTTTTCATATTCTCCACTAGACGAAGCCAGATGCAAGATGTGCTGGAACCTGTGAGCTCCACTTCCCAAACCCGGTCCGTCCTCAAACCCCTCACCGACACGTTTCCTGAAAATAATGAATATTTATCAGTAATTTGCAACATATGGTCCTCTACACACCTCAAACACCTGCTGTACCTTTTATTTGTGCCAAAGATTTAACATTATCTTATGACGGTTTACGATGGTCTGGCGGTCGTTTGTTTTTCAGGAAATTCAGTTTTATTTATATAACACCAGCCACCTCAAGGTGCTTTATATTGTAAGGTAGAGACCCTGCAATCACATGACCGCCTGTGAGTAAGCACTTGGCAAGAGTGGGAAGGAAAAACTCCCTTTTAGCAGGAAGAAACCTCTGGCAGAATCAGGCTCAGGGAGGGAAAAGAAAAGACACAGTGACTCGTTTCAAGGCTTCCTACGACTTTCACCTGCTTCAACTGAAGACTTTAAAAGACATTTTAATACTAAGCTCAGTTCATATGCGCTATGATTATCTTCAAGGTTTATCTATTTACTTAGTGATATTTGCATAATTTTCACACCCATAGGTGTGAATCGTCATCTCTCTCTCTGTGTTAGCCATGTGACAGACTGCTGGCCTGTCTCGGGGAACTCGCCGTACCGTTTTGTACGTGGTAACTGGAAGATTTCCTGCCATAGATGGAACAAGCCTTTGTTCTGGTCCTTCTGCCCCACAGAGATGCTCTGAATCGTCTTGCTGTCCAGCTGCTTGACGCCACGACTATGAAGGAACTGGACAGAAGCACAAACACATGTTTACACCGAATTCTTCACACTGGCTGTGCATCTGCCGGGCTTTCCTTCTCAGCCGCGGCACCCACCTGCAGCGTGTTGATGCAGGACCGGATGTCGTTGTCGGTCTTCTCGCACAGTGACATCAGGGTGCCCGTGTCTGCCTTCAGCCCCTGGCGGAGTGAGATCTGCAAACAGCGATTTCGTTTAAACAAGGATCAGCAGCGCGTGTCGAGATGTGTGCGTGCATCTGTGACTATGCTGACCTCTGCCAGTCTCTGTGCCAGGCGGGAAGGCTGAGTCTGTGGGAAAGCCAGGAGGAAAGCCTGCTGCCTGAGAGGCCGGAGAGCTGGGACATAACTTAAAAAGAAACAGATGACTTTAAAACGATAAAGAAGTAAAAATAAAGTAAAAACAAATAACAGGTATTCACAGTTCCCACTCTGCTGTTAATGCCACAGTTTCTCTTACAGGTCGTTACAGATGCAGATGATTGGTCGCAGTAAGATGGACTCCCTCTTCTTCTTCTTCTTCGCCGTCTCCGCGCCAGCCTCACCCCCGTGTCCGTCTTTCCTGTTCAGAACTGCCAGCAGTATGTTGATGGCGGCCTGCGGAGCACATCAAAGGGCAAGGCATTAAGAACGGCTGCGGTCAATTAGCTGCTCTTTACCAATTTAAAGCAGGAGTGTACCGCAGGTGCTCCGTCAATCTCATCGATAATGAGGCAGTTCGGCCTCTCATTGGCTCCCAAAACGGACTTCATCTGTGTCGCTGTGTCGATGCGTTTCTGGAACACCTCGGCGCTGCGATCGTCACTGCACAAACATCAACAACGCCAAGTGAGGCTGTGAAGGAGTAGGATGACAGTAAACCTGCCATCTCCATGACTTACTGCCACTATCTGCTCACTTATTATTATTGTGACTAACCTGGCATTGATTTCAACCACGTTGTACCCAGCATGCTTTGCAATGACATGAGCCAGGGTGGTCTTCCCCAAACCTGGAGGACCGGATAGCAACGCCACCTGGAGAGAGGCCAAAATAAATCACACCGTGTGTAAAAGCCAGGTAATCAAATGCAAACAGATGTGACAGATGTGCAGCTTTTAGACCTTAAATTTGGGTCGTTTGTACTGGTCCAGTTCTGCCTCCAGCAGCTCCTCGGTCACCTCAATCTTGCTCTTGAAGCGATTTTGATTCTGATTTCCTTGATTGGGTTTAAATGCGTTCTGATTGGCAGCCTGTCTGTCGGATCGGGCAGGGCGGGACTTCCTCTCTCTTCCAAACACTACGGTGTCCCACAGCTTCAGCCACTTGAGCAGACAGCGGTTGGTGAACTGAACGACACAAGACGCGCCACATCAACAAGCCGCCTCCACAAAGACTTTAGAATAAGCCTTCCTCCTTAAAGTCACACAGAAACACTGCACATCACTTACATCGTCGCTGAGCAGCTCTGTGTAGTGACGCGGTGAAAATCTGTCCACCCACAGCCGAGATGCTCGGCCCTCTGTGTCCTCTGGATCCTCGTTTTCTTCATCTTCTGGGTTTTCAGACTCAACTAACGCGTCGTTTACACTGCTGGAATGTGACATAAACACAAAAACGCAGTTAAAACTCCTGCTCGTGTATGTAAACTCAGTCTTGATGTGTCTCAAACGAATGAGATTGTGGATATTAGAGGGAAATGAGCTTCTTCCAACAGGTGGCTTGATGCTCCCTTAGAGATGGGGTGAGGAGTTCAGTTGTACAGGTCAAAGCAGAGTGGTTACTCCTCCGCATCAAAAGGAGCCTGTTGATGTGGTTTGGGTATATCAGACTGAGGGAAGACCTCGGGCCAGAGCCAGGACAGGCTGGAGAAATGATGTCTCTTGGTTTCCCCCCAGGCGAGCTGGAAGAGGTGGCTGGGGAGAGGGAGGTCTAATTTTCCCCTCTGAGACTGATACTCCCGTGCCCCGGATAAGCGGCAGATAATGGATGGATGGATCACACAGCACTTATTCTGTGCACTTCAACCACTCCATCTACCCCATATCACACGACCCATATAGAATCACAAACTACATAACGTGCTTGTGTTTGGACTGTGGGAGAAAGGCTGAGGAAACCCACTCAGGGACATCAGGTGGGATGTAAACCAAGAACTTGCTGTGAGGCGACACCGCTAACCACTCCACCACTCACGCCATCTTATCAGTCTCAGCTGATGTTTTCTGTTTTTGTTATTTTACAACCAGCCCAGTCTGTGTCCTCTTTTGAGCCCCACATGAGTGTGTTGATGTCTGTGAGTGAAACAGGAAGTGAGTTACCTGGCTAACAGCTCTGTAAGACGCTGCGATTCCTCCACAACCTGTTGGTGGCGCTGCAAGATTTCAAAGGAACACGAGACATTGATGTGACTTTACAATAATTGTATGTTCTGCTATTAATGTAAGGGCTACAGCGCCTACATTATATCACACATTTTCAAATGAATTATATTTATAGGCTTTTGTCACACTGGAAATCTAAACGCTCTTATTCTTAGATCTTCCATAACGAGACGAGCAGATGAAAAGTCCCTCTACTACGTGCTGTAGCTATGAGAGCTGTACATGTAGAAAAACTGCTAAGTAAGCTACTCTTCTATATCTCCCAGTCCTTCAACTTAGCCCCTGTTGTGCAGAATTAAAAAGTTAACGATGACAAAGTGAAGCAGAGCGTTAAAAAGCATGAAAGCTGTCCACTGAAGCTGCGCTTTGTGTTCTTCATTCATGCTTCTTTGAGCTTTGAGGAAAGCTGATGCTGCGACAACTGAATATGTGAAGATTATTTCTTGGGTTTCTTCATCTTCTTATTAGCATTTAGCCATTAGATTAACACAGAACACTAGCCAATCAGAGTTAGGGTCGGGACTTCGTGGTCTCTGTAAGTAGCGTGATGATGAGATTTCTTAATTTGCTTTTAAGTTTATACTTTAAGCACATCTAAGGTCATCTTTGAGGTCAATATTAATTCTATTAATAGATTTCAATATAAATCCACTTTTTTTTTTAAATGAACACAATTTTAGTGGATAAAAAATATTCTTGGTAGATGCATTTTTTAACACTGGGTGCAGGGAAGGTAATGAGTCACTCACCCTGTCTGCTTCTTGCTCTCTCAGCAGTCCTATCGGCACTGCCAGCAGCCCCAGTCCACCCTGGGAGTTTGGTACTATTCTGGAGTCTGCTGTCTGAAGAGACACATGGAAATGTAGAGAGAAATAGAAATATTAACCAAACTCTGGAAGCTGCAGCTGCTGCACATGCTGCCTGTGCGAAATTCAGCCTCACGGATAAATAACCGGGGGGCATTTAACCTTTGTCTCTGCGTTCTCTTTCTGTCGGAGGTAGACCCGATTCCCAGACGAGTCCGTCACACTGATGTAGTCTCCCTCTAAAGGAGGTCGCTTCAGCACACGCAGGGATGCCGGCGCCGCTGTGGGAGGTCGCTGTGGAGTCAGTGGAATCTCAGCAAAGCCGCTGATATCCAGCACAGCAGGGGTAGAGCTGGAACACAAAACATGTTCAGAAGTCTCAGATTTATATTAAAGGCTGAAATCACGCTTTTGTACAAGTATGATTTTAAAATAACAATTTTATCGTGCAGGTTATTGTTATGCCCATCTCCACGTACAACAATCCCATCAAGGACAAAAACAGAAACTGCTTAAATATGATGGAAAAAAGACGACTGCATTCAGCACCAGCTACATCTGCTCCTCAGGCACCTGTGCGCCGCTGTGCCCCCAGCAATACTCGCCACTTTGCTTCAAATGACTGTCATGTATTGTTTTTAAGTGCATCTTACTTGTGTGTGAGTTTCTGCATTAAAATGTATTTCCGCTAGAAATGTTTGGGATTTTTAGGAACATCTTTTTGCTCCGGTATCAATTGAAAGAGATGCAGATGAATGTTAATATAATACATGTCTATTATTGATCTCAATACAATAGTTCAATAAAATCGCCACAATATAACAAAGCAAATGAGCTCAATAAGTAAAAATCAAGGTAAAAATAAAACATAAATAAATAAAACACATTGAAGGTGTCTCTGAGTAAAACAGGTCAAATTCAATGATGCTAAACAAATCATTTAAAAAAAAAAACTACCTGATGGCGTGAGAGGGCTCATAGTGCTCTGGAGAGGATGGCGGTGTGATGTCATCACTCAGTGAAGGGACTTTGCTCTCTTGAACTTGTGCTGCGTTGAACAGTCGCTTGACCACACCAACGTCCTGCTTCTGTCGCTTTGCCTTTGGAGCTGGAAGAGGCAGGCTTAGATTAAAGCTGCAAATTAGACAGGTGTAAAAATACAGGTGCACCCCGAGGGTGAACTCACTGATGGGCTGATTGTCCAGCAGGTGCTCTATATCCGAGATGTCGTCTCCTGGACCCTGACTGTGGCGTTTCCCCGGCTTGCAAGTTTCGTCTACGATGTTAAAGCACACATAAAATCATACATTAATTACTTCCTGGAGACTTAACCCTAACTTTATCTATCTTAACTTTATCACCACCATCCTCCTGAGCCTGACCGATTTGCTATCAGACCAGTATGGCTGTTTGCTGATCAGCTGACAAATGAAGAGGATGAAGAAGTGGTAGAAACACCCTTCAACCATGTTATAGGTGCTGAAGTTGCAAAGTCTGTCCTCAGAGGGCGCTCTGCAACTTCCCTGTTCCCAGCATGTTTATATAGCCACAAACAGCCAGCTGAGCAGTCCGTCTTTATGGGGTCACGGGGGTTGGAGACAGAGAGCACTCACATGTACAATTTAAAATGAACCAAACTGCATGTCTTTGGACTTTGTCAACCAGTTCTCGTGTTATCGCGTTTCAGAATTTATTTTATATTCTACTCTGGTTTATAAACGTAACAATACATACAAATAATACAGTTTGACAAAGGGTTAGGTATTGTATATAGCTATGAATAAGTATGAATTAATGATGTCAGAATCACGAACAACTGTACCACTGTGTGGTAAATGATTACTTTAAACTCTTCTCATTAATATGGGGAATTATTAGGGATAATAATGGAGCAGATTACATACATCTTCTGATGTGTGGAGCCTGTTTCATCAGAATAGACAAAGGACTAAACAAAGAATTTAGTTATAAGTCTTATTCAAATACCACATAGTATGTATAATCATGGAGTTCACACACCCATTGAGGGAATAATAAACCAAACAGAGACAAAAGTCAGCATTTTCTTGGATGTATAGTCCTGAACAGAACAGCACCATCAGTGAGGTGTCAGAGGGGTCCGAATTAGTTTTGCTGGATGATGATAATGTTAACTTCACTTGATTTATCTGGTGTTGCTAGTCCGGTTTCCTCTGCAGTTATCTGCTGGTGTAGGAGCATCTGAAACTGTGACACCAAGAAACTGAATAGGCTGACTGGGAAGGCCAAGGCTGTGCTGGGGAGTCACTGGTCTGGCTGAAATGACCAAAATGCATAAGAAAAAGAGCATTCAGGCCCCTTTTTCCCTTCGTTTTTCATAGCATAGCTTCAACAAAGTGATGGAAACATTCCTTAGAGATTTTGGTCCATATTGACATGAAAGCATCGCAGTTGCTGCAGATTTGTCAGCTGTAGATCGATGATGAGAATCTTGTGTTCCACCACAAGCTAATGGATTGCAGAGAGGCCATTCGAATGCAGAGAACTCGCTGTCATGTTCAAGAAACCGGTTTGAGAGCATCTGTGCTTTTGTGGTAATTGTGTTATCTTGCCAGGAGCAGACATCAGATGATGCGCATACCATAGTCATAAAGGGATGGACATGGTCAGCAACAACACTCAGATTCTCTGCGGTGTTTAAATTATACTCAGAAGTATGCCAAGAAAATATATCACACTACATTTCACATTCACCAGCCTTAATCATGGATGGATCTATGTTTGTCTATGTTTATGAGTAAAGTCTGGCCCTATAATTTGAACACAGCAACTGAAGTCACAGCAGAGAACATTTTTCCAGTCTTCTACTCTCCAGTTATGATGAGCCCGTGTGAAGTGCAGCCTCATTTTCCCGTTATTAGTTCAAATTCAAATTTTTATTTGTCACGTACACAGTCATACACAGTACGATATGTAGTGAAATGCTTGGACAATTATTATTATTAGTTATTAGTTCACAGAAGTGAAGTCTGCAGTAGCACATCTGCATCGAGGTTTGATGCAGATCTGCAGAGATTCTCTTCTGCATACCTTGTTGTAATAACAATAATACAAATAACAACTTATCTCCCTATCATCGTGAAAACTGCCCAGCGCATCGCCGGAGCACCACTTCCTGCCATAAAAGACATCTACAGGAAGCGGTGTCTGAAAAGGGCTGGGAAAATCATCAAAGACCCCAGTCACCCATCACATGGACTCTTCACCCTCCTGCCCTCTGGGAGGCGCCACAGGAGCCTCCGGACTAAGACCACCAGGTACCGGAACAGCTTCTTCCCCACAGCTGTCAGACTCCTGAACTCTGCCTCCTGACATCTGACCCACGTTAAACTCATGGACTGAACATACACACACCCACAATGGACAACTGTACCCTCAAACACAATAATAACATGGACTGAACCACCACTCACAACCACTAGCACTTTATATAGCCTCTGTAGAAACTATCTACACCCTCACTTATCTTAACTGCACTACTGTATAGCTCTGTGTAAATAATCATTCTGTACATTCGATAATTTTTAATCCTACAACTGTTTACAACTTGCATAGTTCCCATTTCTGTATAGCTGTATATCCCAGATTCTGTAAAGTTATTTATTTCATATTCTGTATAGTTTTTCATATTTATATCCTGTTCATATCCTGTACATAGCTTGTACTCACTACAGCCTGTACATACTTATAGTTATAGAATATTCACAACATACTTCATACCGTGTACATTATAACATACCATAATAGACCCATTTCTGTAATATACTCACATATCTATATTATTGCTAATATATATTGTAATATATCTATATCACTAAAGCACTTCTGGATGGATGCAAACTGCATTTCGTTGCCCTGTACCTGTGCATGTGCAATGACAATAAAGTTGAATTCTATTCTATTCTATTCTATCAGCTCAGAGCAGTCGGCCCCTTCTCCTCTGACCTCTGGCATCAAAAAGGCACAGAGAAAACTGCCACTGGGTATTTTCTCTTTTTGGGCCATTCTCTGTAAACCCTGAATATGGCTGTGCAGGAAATCCCCAGTAGATCAGCAGTTTCTGGAATACATGACCGTGTTTACATGCCTAAATGCATTCAATTGATACGACGTGACTAGCTGGTTAGATATGTGTGTTCACATATCTACACATATACTGTATATTAATAACCTATTTTTTACTTTTATAAAGTCACAGCTACACATATCTAGATGTGTGCGTTCACATATCTACATATACGGGTGAGTGTATAATCACTGCCTCTAAGTCTTATTTGCAAACTCTACTTTTTATTGCACCTGTACAGATATCTCAAACTCTATTTTCATTATATTTATTATTTTTCTTTATCTTGTGCTATTATGTTGTAGCTTGAATGTATGCACTTCTATTTCTTTTTATTCTACCCGGAGTCTGTTTTTGTTGCGTTTTGCTCGATCCGAACTCACTGACACAGCTTTCCCAAAGATCCTGAAAGCCATTTAAACGCACCTCAAGAGCCGCACTGTTCAAAAGCAAAGCAGCCCTAAATTAAGTCTACTCCTAAACAAAAACTCCACTTTTCTACGACGGTTTCCGAGAAGTAGCTCGGCGATTTAACAGTTGAATCATAGGCTAGCTACCCTTTTGGTAACTTGAGTGTTTTGGACTCACCCTCCATCTCAGCCAGCACCTCCAGCTCGTCGGCAAACTGCTCTTCGAAGTCGTCGTGTACCTCGAACACTTCATCGTATTCGTCCATTTTGCCTGGTCCGATAAAACCCGAGACACGGCGGCTAAATAATCAGGAAAAATATATTTCCCCCGATAGCTTCTTTCTCAGCTTCGACAGTAGCTTTGGCACAGTCGTGTTCCCGGCAAATTTTTTGTTATGAAGTATTACATCCGGGTAAGTCCGTTGCCCTCACTCCTGATTGGCTATCGCAGTTCTTTCCTATTTCCCGTCATACACTACTTAGCTAAATGATCTGAATATCTGAAAAAAATGCCGACATTTCCCTGTAACAGTGCGACTAAATGTGTGCCAAGCTGTCTCCCTTAAAGCAGAATCGTTTCAATTTCAAATAGATAAACCTTGTTTCTGCTTGTTTGACCAGAGGGTGGCGCTGTCACTTCTCTTTAGTGACATAGCTCGGATGTGTTCATTTCCTGCCCGATTCAGATAATATTTTTTGCGCATATACCTTTGAAGTTGCTTCTTTGACATTTTAATTTGGATTAATTTGGAAGGTTTTCTCTTGAATTAACATCAACTAACTCTGCACATATTTAGTTAAAATGCAGTCAAACTTGCAAGTATTCCAATAAAATGCACTAGTGTTGACATCAAAGTCTATCTCCCAGCCCTAGAGAAGATTTTCTTTATTCATTACTATATTATTAATGGTAAATGGTAAATGGCCTGTATTTATATAGCGCTTTACTAGTCCCTAAGGACCCCAAAGCGCTTTACACAACCAGTCATCCACCCATTCACACATACAGACCTCTATGCACACCAGTTATTCTTATCGCTTTTACCAATACCACATATGATGTTGCACATGGTAATATTGTATATTAATAAGTTATTTTTAATTTTATAAGGTCATATTTCCACTGTAAACAATGCACTGCACTGTTAAAACTCATGAAACACAAGTTATAACATCCACATGTGTGAATATTACAAATAATAGACCTTCTGATATCTTCTTATATATTTTTTCTATGCGTTTTCTCAGTTTGCTGCTTTTTACCACCAAAAGCTTGAAACAAACTGCAAACAAATTTACATCAAGTGGAAACTTAATTAAGTGATATTTTCTTAAAACGTGACTGGTGGGCTTTCTGTTACCTGTTGCTGTGTGTTTTGCGAGTGTGAGAGTGGGGTTTTGTGTGGCTCTGTGTGAGAGAGAGATTAATGATGATGGTGTGCGTGACGTCAGGCCGTCTCCATCATCGCCATCTGCTCCTTATAGCGGACAAACACCGGCCAGCGGCTTGTGTGTGACACTGAGTTAATTTCACATCAGGGAGCACAAAAGCAAGACCGATAAACTCTCCCTGACACCCACTCTTGGACTTCTCCATCCTTTCATGCTGTCACCGATGAAAAATGTACGGGTGTGCTCAGAGAAAAGGCTTTTTCACTGTGAGGCCAGCAAAAGCAAACATGTCAGAAAACATAGCTACAAACAATTGTGTGAAACAGTAAAGGTCAGAACTCTTCATACAGCACTGGCTTTATACAGATGAAATATCCAAACTGATGATGACTGATGAAAGAAAGGTAGAGAAAAATAAACACTAAAATTGAAAAATACATGTATTTGAGAAAAAATAGAGCTTTTAAAAACTGCAGTCAGGTCCGTATGATTTTTGAAAATTAAACATATTTTCTCTAAACCACCTCAGTAGAGTTTATGTAGTTAATCAAAGATGTACAGACTAACACAATTTGACTGATAATTTGATTGTTTTTCATTCTTGGATGAAGTCTCACCATAAACTGTTTCCTTCACTTATCATACCTCCAGATCTATTTTATTTCACACGCTCTTTGTCTTTCCACATCATTCATCATAATTTAGTTGTCTTCTGTGGTCTTTCGGGCGTTCTTGGTGCTGCAGAGCTGACCGCTGCATTCCTTCTTTTTGAAAATGAACCAGATAGTTGATTTGGTCACTTGTAAAGTTTTTGTCATCTCTTTTTCGTTTGGTTCATTTTGGATTTTAAACCTAACGATGGCCTGCTTCACTTGCATCAACGTCTCTCTGGACCTCACATCAAGAATTCCAGTAAACAGCTACCAAATGCAAGTTCTGCTTTTTGTATCAACTCTTTCTATATACTTAATGTATCATGAATTAGCAAAAGAGCAGATTTCACCTGGCCATTAAGCTGTTTCTCAGTCAATTGTCCCATTAAGTTTCAACCTCTGAAAATGGGGACTGTGAATTAAAAACACCTGTAATTCCTAAACTTCAGGCACATCTCGATCGACTAATCTAAAATCCGCTGTGGTGGTGTACAGAGGCAAGATTATAAAATATGTGCTACTGTTCAGATATGAATGGCAAATGATTCTCATATAAATGGTAAATGGTAAATGGCCTGTATTTATATAGCGCTTTACTAGTCCCTAAGGACCCCAAAGCGCTTTACATATCCAGTCATCCACCCATTCACACACACATTCACACACTGGTGATGGTAAGCTACATTGTAGCCACAGCCACCCCATATAGTGCATTTATACTCTACCTGAGCAATCAAAGCACTTTATACAACTTTCCTGGTTCGTACAAGCACTTTGTTGTCTACCTAAGGGTTTTCTCACACGTTCATATTCTCATGTGCAATGACCTATTTCAGCATCTTGCCCCCGGATATTTGGCGTGCAGACTCGACCTGCTCTACCTCCTGAGCTATAACCACTCGATGTCTGCATTTATGTACCCAGTATAAATAAATAAATGACAGCACAGTGGAGAGCATACAGGAAGAGACAGAATGGCGAGGACATACAGCAGAGGGCTGCAGGTCAAAGTCAAATCCGGGCCGCTGCATTCAGCCTTTAGTGACATATGGTTTCCTGCTCACACTGTTAGCTAAACTGGTGCCACTTAAAATTTAAGCCTAAATACATTTTTACAATCTCATGACCTGCACAATGAGGCAAATCCTTTTTTTTCTTCATTTTATCCATTTGTTAAGATCTCATACTCAAAATAATTTATGTAAAAAGGGAAATACAAATTTTACACACATTAAAAAAATGTTTGTGTGAATGAGTTTTTACAGACTGTAGCACAGGCAGATTTTACAGCAGCAAATTTGCCATGAAGTAACAGGTAAGCATTAATTAGGGGTCTGATATGAAAGCATCCAGGTGTGTGAACTATACTATAGACAGAATGAACTAAACTACTACTATTCATCAGAATAGCTGCTGTAAGAAGAATACACTATATTTATTATCCATTTGTGGCACTTTTCCAGCATTTCCAGCATCTTCTTTTGTAAAGAAAGGCCTCTATGGGGTCTTATTTACTGTATCACCTCCTGAAGATATCAGGATGAAACCATAAACAGCTCAGACACGTTCTCACACACTTCCACTGACCCTGCTTAGCACTTCCCAGAACAGATTTTTGTGTGTTTAGACGCTAATGATTATAAACTTGTCATCGGCAATGATTGACCATCTGTGTGTGTGTGTGTGTCACCGTGGACTCTGATTTACATCAGTACTTCCCTGCTCGCACACACTGTGCACTCCATTATCCCCTAGCAGAGTGTGTGTGTCAGCACTTCAGGTGCCACATTAAGGTGATGTGTTTAATCATCAGTTCAGCCACTGGTCTGCCCTCTTCACACTCAGATGTAACAGTGTGCCTCGAGATGTTTTGGTAGCAGACCAGTCAGCTCGCAGGCGAGGGCCAGGTGTGTGTGTTTGACAGCGTGAGTGCATTGGATGGGAAGTGAGCATTTAAAGGCAAGGATTTGCAGATTTTTAGGGTGTGTATCATCTTCTTCTCGAGTTTATGGTGTTTGCAAAGTTCCAGCGTCAGATGAGAATCTAATCGCAGAGGCGGACAGGTGTGTGTGGCCGCAGGGAACCTTTCGACAGTGCCGCGAACGCTCAGGATGTCTAACTCCACCATCAGCTTCTACGCCCTGTCGCAGTCTTTCAGCTTCTCAGACATCATTGTCATTGCGACCTACTTTCTTCTCAACCTCGCTGTTGGCATCTGGGTAAGAATCGAGAGGCGTGAATGAATTTGTGCCGTTCTACTAATTCAGCTCGTTTTGGATGTTTGTGCAAATCAGTTTGTGTGTCAGTCCTCATGCAGGGTGAGCAGAAACACACTGAGTGGATATTTCTTGGCTGGGAGGGACATGGCCTGGTGGCCGGTGAGTCCATCTGACATTAACTGTGGAAATAAAGCGTGACCTGCAATAAGTTGATTTTAGTTTTCACAGATGGTAAAAGTGATAGATGTAGGCTACACTGACTTTAGGAGATACACAACTTTCTGGGTAGATTTGTTCTGTGAATCAAGCATCAGTAAACAATTGTATGGTTCTTACAGGCACTTAAAAGGGTGGATTTTTTGTGTGTGGGGGTGGGGGGATAGAAAAATGTAGAAATCAATTCTCCTTGTTTTACTAAAATTCAGCCACCCCTTACAGCTAAAACTGTAAGGCCAAGCTGGGTTCTGAACTTAAGAGAGACTTGGTAGACTTATGCTTAACGGAAACTGTTTCTCATTAAGTAAATAACAATGTGATGATAAACACTGACGTCAATGAGGCTACATGAGAAATGAAAGAAGACAAATGCTACAGTTGCAGGTTTAAAAAAAGAAAAGTTTTGAACCCTCTGAGAAGATTTTCCATCATTTTGAGCACAAGCATCAAGTCCACAAACTCTGCATGTAGGTCAGGTGTTTGCAGCAGAGTATTTCTGCAGTAAAACCTCCAGACCTTTTCTTCTGTCTTGCACAGATTGGATCGTCTCTCTTTGCCAGTTCAGAGGGCTCGGGTCTGTTCATCGGTCTGGCGGGGACGGGAGCTGCCGGAGGCATCGCTGTCACCGGCTTTGAATGGAATGTGAGAAACACAAAACCGCAGTCAGAGAAACATGCGTGCTCATCAAAACAATACGAGATGCTGTTTTGTTGTATCTGTTAATGGTGATTAAATGCATTGTGGCATGGAATGAAGCAGAACAAGCCTGCTAATCCTTCAACAACTTCTCTCTTTTGTGGTGTGCTGACTAGACAAAAGGAGGGGGGGGGGGGGGGGGGGGGGGGGGGCATATGACATTTGCAGCTAAATAAAAATAACATCAGTTGCAATTACCTGCTTTACAACAGAAAGTTTACCTAATATGAACATGGCTGTCTAGACCACAAAAGTTTGTCATTTCAATGTCTTCCTCTCTTCAGCTGTAACAGGCAGCTTACAGCAGGGGGCAGCAGCAGCATAGCTGTCCTATGTGGACACAGAGCATGCGTCTTAAATAAAGAGACCTGTGAGCTGACTCTGGCGGATTTCTCATTAAACCCCTCTGTTTTCTATCTGACCCCTTCTCCCCAGGCCACCTATGTGTTGCTGGCTCTAGCCTGGGTATTTGTGCCTGTCTACATCTCCTCAGGGGTTGGTCGGCACACACAAACACACACATGCACACACACTCACACAGGTACCCATCTGCTTGTTCAGGCTGGTTCTGCAGGTACATTTTGGTGCCAGGAGGCTTTTCCCCAACAAGGATTCCCCCGCCTTGTAAATTCCCCAGAAGGGTGTTACTGCACAGCACTCACACACACACACACATCTTAGTACTCATTTTATTGTTTGTTGGCACATATATTTAAAAAAATAAAGTCATAAATACAGTTGTGAACGTACTAAACTTCTTCATAGTCGGTATCTTGAATCCATCCAGAGTTTTCTTAAGGAAATAGGTCACTGGACATAACTCGCATTTTTTTCCTCCCCTTTGGGTTATTTATCCAGCCACATCAGGGGTGTCAAACATAAGGTACAGGGACCAGAACCGGTCGGGAAAGATGGCCCACTGGACAGCTTTGGAAAATGTTATGGCGTGCATAGATTTTGACCTGTGAGCTGTGTTCTCATAAGTTTTACAACTTTTCCTACTGATCCCACAACCTTCCACAGAAATGTCTGTTTCTGCAGTAGTTAAAAAAAGACAGTATATGCATTTTTATAATTACAGTCTGGCCAATGAACTACCAGCACCTTTTCTGTAATTTGCACATTTATCACAGTTTCACTGGTCAGACCCACTGCAGATCAAAGTGATCTGTGTGTGGTCAGTGGTATAAATAGACTTTGACCTTATTGATCTACCCGTCCTTTTTTTGTACAAGTCACTTAGGGTTTTTTCCCCCCCGCACATCTTGTGATGCAATTTCACAGAAAAGGGAAGCTCGCAGCTGAGAGCAAACATCAGTAGTGTTTACTTCCTGTCACATGCACAAATGTTTTCTCCCAGACAGCTCACACTTTCTTCTACAGACTGATATTGCATTATCACTGAAAAATAATCAAAATGGCAATATGAGACTATCAGGCCATGAAGAAAAATATATAGATTTTGTAGCTTTTGGGATAAATTGTCTCTTAAAGTATGCCTCCTCCGTGTAGCTGTGGCACGCTGAAGATGTTGAACTGTCTTGTGTCCAGATCGTGACCATGCCAGAGTATCTGGGACGTCGCTTTGGAGGAGAGAGGATCAGAACCTACCTGGCTGTCCTCTCGCTGATGTTGTCCATCTTCACAAAGATTTCAGTATGACTATGTGGCACAAACACACCTACATACAACCCCATCTGACTGTACAAGTGTCTCAGATGTGAGTTCATTTGTTTGCCAACATCGCTGACTGGCATGTTTCTCTCACCAGACTGACCTGTACTCTGGAGCCTTGTTTGTTCAGGTGTGTCTTGGGTGGAACCTGTACCTGTCTACCGTCCTCATGCTGGTGGTCACTGCGCTCTACACCATTGCAGGTAGATATGAAAGTGCATTACAATTCGCGTTTTTTTGCTCTTTTAAAGAATTTCAACAATTCTGATGAACGTTAATTCTAATATTTTATTATGCAAACAGAAATCCCAGAGACAAACATATTGCATATTTTGGAACGTAAGACTCGGCACTTGTTTGTTTCTTTGCGCAAATAAAATCTCTGTTTTTCAGGTGGTCTCGCTGCTGTCATTTACACAGACACCCTCCAGACGTTTATCATGCTCGTTGGTGCAATTATCCTAACAGTTACTGGTATGTGCTGTTTCATAAACACAAAGTATTGCAGGGCCAATTTGCAGAATCAATATCAATCAATAATTGTTCAACAGCAGCAATAAATGTGCATCCACAGCTTTCAATAAGATTGGTGGCTACAGCCAGCTGGCCGAGCGGTACAGCAGAGCGATACCAAGTAAAATTATTCCCAACAGTACCTGCCACCTGCCACGGCAGGACGCCATGCACCTGTTCAGAGACGCCGTCACCGGAGACCTTCCCTGGCCCGGGATGACTCTGGGGCTCACCATACTGGCCACATGGTACTGGTGTACCGACCAGGTAAATCTGGAAGGACGAAATTCAAATACTCAAGGTGTGAGGATCGATCTATATACTGGTATTGGTATCAGATTGATACTTTATTTGTATCTTCTGAGTACAGAATTATTGCTTTTTTTAAGAATTTTTTTTTCACCTTTTTGTGTTGACTGACATTATTCAAGCAGGTGTTTTTGTTCCTCATAGATCCCTTGTGAGTTCCACAAAGAAGCATTTGTGAAATGCCATTGTCGTGTTTGCTGAGGAATTTTACATTCTTTTTGTTGTCTTTTTAGTCTTGGCGGGGCTGTCAAACACTTGTCATGAAGTCACTTCATGCTGTTTCCCAGTTGTGCTCAAAGATCTGCATTCTGAAGCACATTTCTTTTACAAACCTCAGTGTGTTTGGCTCTATTTATCCTTTCTAGCACGCTGACTAATCTCAAGATTGAGGCACTGAAAAGCACGTCTATACTAGGATGCTGCTGTCATGCTTCACTGTTCCCGCACTTCACCATAAGAAAAGCATTAGACAGGCGCTGAGCAGTGGAGACTGCAAGTTTTGTTTCAACGCACTGCCATGACCTCCACGTTTCTGCTGAATAACTAAATTATCAAGGTCTACACACATTGGAAAGGATGTTTCTGATGACAGTTTGGTCTGCCATAGCACAGGGTCTGAATACTTATAATACTAGTTTTTTAAAGAAATCTGAGAACGTGTTTATCTGCTTTAACTGTGGGTCATGGAGGACTTTGAAACTGGACTATGTTTGGAGAGCCACTCCAAGAAGCTGAATTCCATTCTGGTCAATATTAATTTGATCTCTTTATGAGCCACAACACTCCCAGTTTCTTATGCGGCACTTTGGAAACTAGACTTTGTTCCGCTAGTGTCACTGCATCCTCAAACCTCTGCAAAAAGAATAAAGGCTGGGCTCTGCCGTGTTGCCCAGATGCTGATTGCAAGCCAAACCTCAGCTCCAGGCTACAAAAATCCCTTCAGAAAGCAAGAAGCTACAATTATATTTTTCTGCAAACCAGGAAGCAAAAGCAAACATACCTAAAAATACCTCGGAGTGTTCATTCACAGTCATTTACCCTGGAATATTTCCTGATCAGCTGTCTGGGTTGTCAGGCGCTGTATGCTTGAGATAATATCTTTCATTTTTAGTAATGATATGCTTCCTTCAAATATTAAGATGTTTGTACAATACAGTGGCATTTTTAAATGAACTAATGCTTTATGTGAGCTAGTTGAAACAAAACAATGGGACAAATTTAACTGTCTTTTTATTTACAACATTACAACTTATGGTCCCATGTTTTTCACACATGTTCATACATCTGCAAAGGTAATCAGGGAAGTCTGCCAGTGATTTCAAAGCAACACCCTCTCACCATCAGCAACCAGTCCCCATGATATCAACACTAGAGCCTAGAGCCTGCCTGTCACAGATACACTGCACGGTGCGTGACATGGGTTGGCTGAAGAGAATCACAGCTGACCAAACACAGTACCATATCTTAAAAAAAAAAACAGATCACTCATAAATCAGTTGCAAGAGTGCATGCTATCTTGTTTTGCATGTTGTAAACACAAACACCTGATATGTTATTATCAGAGTTTATTTCCGCACAAACACGTCAGCAAACTTTCTTTTTGGTCAGTCACTCATTTGAAACCACCCAGAGATATCAGAGTAAAGCAGATCTTGTAAGCTTTGCGTCGCAGTTTCCAAACAAAAAGAGGATTAAAAACAAAACAAAAAAACAACACATCCCACAATGAAGCATTAATGTCCTCACGTTCCCTGACCGGCCCACAGATCTACCTGACAGGCTTATTATTCTGAGGTGCTTTCTTCTGCGGTGCTCCTCCTCGTGCTCTTAAGTGTTTAAAAGTGTTAATTTTTGAGAAAGAAACTCCAAGTAATCCCGTCTGGTTGGCTGGTGGCTGTGGTGACGTGTGGGCTTCCTTCTTGTAGCCGGGACTGTGTCGTCTCGGTGACCGCCCGGAGCGGGTCTCTACGCGCAGCTGGGCCGAGTCAGGCTGGAGCATTTGGCCCTGCCAGTAGCGGTAACCTCCTATCACTGGGCCAGCTGCTCGGGTGGGCCGATGATAACTTCCTGGTTTGGCGATAACTACTGTTGGTCCTCTCGCTCTTGCATCACGACCCGGAGATCTAGAGGTCTGAAACAACTAAGCAGAAAGAGCACAGAGAGGGAATTAAAACTCTAAATCCTCCATTATTCTCTAAGGAGTACCTCAGGGGTCAATTCTGGAGCCACTGCTATTCATTATCCATGTTTTTCTCTACTGTTAACAGGAAATGTTACTATTTATTATATTCATTTATATCTTATTACACCATATGTTACCTGATTATGTCTTATGGAAATATTTTTAAGCACCTTTCTGTGTGTTTAGGTTATCGTACAAAGGTCCCTATCTGCTAAGAACATGAGTCATGTGAAAGGAGCCTCCATCTTTGCCGCCTATCTAAAGATGTTGCCCTTTATCTTCATCGTCCTCCCTGGCATGATCAGTCGAGCTCTCTACCCCGGTGAGTGTACACGAGCGTGGGTGCTCAGTCGCTCATGCGCACAGACACGCAAATACCTTTTAAATTGGAGGGGAAAAATATGTCATGTAAGCATGTACCGCAAGCAGGTAGGGACTTGCTTTTGGTACCACTGATGAGACACACCTATTTTGACGTGGGTTACATAAATGTGTGCTTTTCCAGTAAGTGCTGCATACTTTTGGACAGCAATCACAATTTCTGGGAATTTCAGCAGTGGTTTTGTCAGTGATTACTCATTACGCATTAAAAACATTTAAAAGATTAAGCATTGTGTCATCTAGGGCAGAAACTTCCCTAATGGATTAAGCTGTTTTGTCTTTTCTTTTTCTTTTTTTAATTGAATGATTACGCGACTCATCAATATAGCCTGACACTGACATCTTTGTAAAAGAAGATATTCAATATAGATTATGCAGTAAAACAGTGTGTTCTTGTTTTTAAAAAGCTTAAAAATGTCACTTAAACTCTTGGCAACACTTTATAGAAACACAAATACATTTACTTACTGTTAAAAAATGAAAAGATAATAATTCATGTTTATTGTAAAGTGGTAAATTATGTTTATAAGGCTTCATTTTAAGTGGTAATAAATATTGAAAAGTGAAGCTATAAACATTATATGGATATCTGTCACAAAGCAGTTTGTATTGCTTGCTTTAAACCGTGCCTAAACAGGTGTGCGGGTTGGCAACAGAGTAAATCACAAGACCGGAGAGGAGAGAAGTGCACGTCCTGTTTCACTCACGGCTTAGTTTTGTTTTCATTGGCTGTTTGGTTTTCTTTTGGCACTAAGATCTACTTAAAAAATGAGATTTAAAAAAATAAAAGTTTGAGTCAAAATACACTCCTCTCTGAAAGACTACACCACAGGGTAACTGAGGTTTTAAACTGTGACTTCGAGAGGTTCTTCCTGAGCTTTCATATGTGACGAATGTGAAGTGAGTCCAGCAACAACACCTTGTGTGTACATCTGACAAAATGTGACTTGACACTATGAAAATGAGTAATGAACCTTCTATTACAAACTCACTAAAGCTTCATACTACTTGGTAATCATGAACAAATAGAACTTTTTTTTATATATACTGATGCATGGTTCGGGTGAAAGAGAGGGTCAGAAGGTCAGCGACTCGATCCCTGACTCCTCATGCTTGTATGCATTCTTGGGCAAGATAGTGAACCCCAAATGACCTCTAATGCATCCTTCTGTGTGTGTGTGTGTGTGTGTGTGTGTGTGTGTGTGTGTGTGTGTGTGTGTGTGTGTGTGTGTGTGTGCATGCATTGATAAAGTGCTGTATGGATGTGTGTGTGTGATTTCCCATTTTTTGATTATTTTAGCATCACTCGAGCAGTAATACCGAGTGCTCACCTGTCCTATGTGCCTGTGTGGGGAGAGGTGCTCCTGTCTGCGCAGCTGCTGTGATTGGCAGATGAGAGCAGCACTGTCCTCTGATTGGTTGGGCTCTCGCAAGTCCAGCATGCTCTGTGAGAAGCGGGCCATCATGTTGAAACCGTCTCCTTGGCGTTGTCCTTGGCCGGACCCTGTTGTCACTCCATTGGTTAGCTGGTTATTGGGCTCTGGCTGCGCGCAATCGTAAAACTCCTCATCCGATGCTGTGGAGTTACTCGAGGGTTCGTCATTGACCGCTCGGTCACAGTTGACCTTGGTGCTGTCTTGGCTGTCATTATCGTTGCTCCCAGAGTCCTGGTCATTGTCCTTTGACGTTAAGCGGCCACGTATCAGGGTCACCTCTTTCTGGGGTCTCTTTTTCTTAAATGAGCCTTCTAGACTCTCCAGCTGGTCCATTTTTACCAGAGTGACCTGCGCTTCACCAGGTTTCTCTGAGGAGGCAGGTTCTATGAGCAGCTGCAGGGTGCGGCGTTTAGGAACAGGAGGTGCTACAGGTTGTGTCTGTGGAGGTTCTGCAGCATTTTCTGTTGGCTGTGAATCAGCAGTAACACTAGGTGGTGAAGTGGAAGTCTGTGCAGCTGGTGTGTGTGCATCCTGTGCTGGGGGTGTGTTGGGCTGTTTAGGGGAATCAGTTTGGTCTGTGTTGGGAGCTGCGGGGGATGGGAGCTGTTTGTTAGTTGGACTCACAGGAGTCGAAGGCTTCAGGCTTGTATTTGCAGAGGGGGTGTCAGCTGATCCTGCAGCTTTTGCAGGATGTGAAGCAGGCTGCTCAGTCTGTGCTGGCTGTGAAAATGGTGAGCTGAAGCGTATAGCCTGACTAACCTCAAACCTCTCCGACCTCTGCAAGTGAACCTGATTGGCCCGCTTATCATCCCTGATGTTGATAAAGCCAATCACGTCACTTGGTGGGTCTGGCTCAGGCCAGGTGGGCAGGTACGGAATCAGGTATGCTTTCTCCAGATTGGCTAATCCTGGATGTATGGGTGGCTCTTCAATAACGCCCTTCAGCCGTGCTTTCATCATCTTTAGCCCAGTGGGATTCTGGGAGTTTGAGTTCTTGTTGCTGGAGTTCTGGTCAGATGAAGTGGGACTTATGTGGGTCCCCGTGGTGACAAGAGCGTATTTGGGGTTGATGAGCTTCCTGGCAACAGAAGCCGGCACAGGTGCAGGAGCCGCCTGAGGGAGAGGGTCAGGTACCGGCTCGTCTGTCATAGGAACCTTGTTGAGTGACACGCCTCTGGACGTGAGGTAAAGCTCCCGAAACTGGAGGTCAAAGGTCTCCACTGCCTGTCCTGTGATCACAGTGATGAGGTTACGGTCCAAACGAGACGAGGACCAGGTAAAACTGGAAAAACACAGAAATGGAGAGAAGTCTCAGAAGGGACTTCAATGTTTTCTTTGCACATTTTTTTTCCTACCAGCTCTATTCCGGTCCTGTTTATCACATCTAAACTCCTTCTTCCAAGTCACAGCTCCCACTGAGAAAACAGAAATCTGAGATTATAATAGTTTAATCATTATAACACGCTTTTGTACTCTGATGTAATGCACCACATTTTGGTCTTTGATCACATTTGATCCTCAAATTCCTTCTAACAGATCCAGTCTCACATTACACCGACATTTCAGTAAAGAAGCAACTATAAATGACAGTAAACGGTAAGGATAACACACCTAATTTTCAAAATTTGCTTTGGCCGCTAACAAAACCGTATTGTGACTGTTATGACATGTAACTGCTGGCTCCAAAGCAAAACAAGCAGAGCAATGGACTTTAATATACTTCCCTTACACTCCGTCAACATCTTTAGCCTGACACTGAGTCTGCATTTACTCTGTAATTTCAGCTGGGGAGGGGAATCAATTTTCCCCAACAAATCAGTCTGAATCAAACTATTTTAAGCCAACACTGATCCGCTTGTTTCTCAAAACACAATTCACTAGCCATGCCTCACAATGCATAACAACAAGCTGACAGTAAAAAAACCCCATTCGATTCATGTCACACTTCCGGAGGAATCAGGCACCTGGATCAAGTGGATTCAGAGGTCAGGACCCTGACAGGTGAGAAACCACGATAACCATCAATAATGAGAAAAGCTGGGGTACAGTGGCTTTAAGCAGTTGTCCACATTGATGCTACGCTTTTTGTGTTATCTTAGCAAACACAGAACAGCAATCACTCTCCGTGTAGCTCTGTTTAGCTCTTCACCACAAATGGTGGTCAAAGGCTCCAGCATGTTCACCAGTTAGTTACTAGCTCTGTGTGTCTTGTATGGAATGCATGTGTATGACTGATTTATTAAGGCCATTTCCTGCAAGCAGCTGCATGCTGCAGCAGGAAGGACTGGGTAAGACTAAACCAGACCAGTAAACCTGCAGGTCAGAAAACCAAAACAGCGAGCTGAAAGGCTCTAAAGCCCTCCACAGAGGTCATGGGAAATGCACGGATGCCTGTTTATTTTTGAGTGGAAAAGGTCATGCAATTAACGGCTAATTTAAAATATGTAATTGTGCAGATTTAGAGACACAAATGAACGCTGCTCACCTGTAGGAGCCAGAGATGGCTCTGTCTCCATCTACCAGAAGAAACTTCTGGCTCAGAGATCCACGCACCTTCTGTGCCGATCGCGTAAAGAACTCCACGCCTCCACAACAGCGTACGCGCAGGTTCTGCACATGCACACATACATAAAGGGTTAGTGCTTGGTAACCAAAGCCTCTAGAGGGTTTAGTGCTGATGGATGGAAAGGTTTCAGTGAACAAAGGGCAAAATAGAGGAAACAAGAGAATGGAGAGGCAGAAGAGAATGCGTTTCCTTGTTACTCAAGAGCCGGTGCTCAGCTTTAATACCTCCATAGTCTCCCACTGGGTGCCTCTACAGGTTAGAGCATAGACTTTCTATCTACGTACGTGCATGCCTGTTTGACACACCCTGTGGTGTTTGTGTTCGGCTCTGTGATAAGGGTGTGGTTGACAGGCTGAGCGTTACCTCGTAAGTAAACGCTGTGTGTGAAATCTCACAGGGGACATTAACAACGGGAGTGATGGCGCTCACAATAACGGAAGAGATGTCAGATAAAAAAGAGACTGGCAATGCGGTAAATGCCGTGAGGAAGGAATAAGGAGAAGCGAAAGGAAAACATGTTACAGAAAGTAAAAAGTCTGTGTGGTTTTATTGCCTGCAGCATAGACAGGAATTTAACTGCCGTCGTTCTGGCCTCCAGTCCAAAAAAAAATCCCACGTGAAACTCTTAAGTATTTTCTGTTACTGTCTAGACCAGTTCAACTCAACTTAAGAGAGCCAGAGAATAACAAAGAAAACCAAGCTATTGCAAACTAGCTGCAGCATGCACCTCACAAATACCCGCAGGCACAAACCTGGCAACCTACATCAATCATGGGCCGCCCAAAAATGTTCCTTTGTATAGTGACAATATAATTTCAAAAAGGTGTCTTTAATAACAGATGTTTTTTCCAATCCTCCCCCTCCCCATTACTGTATACTTATTGGGCGTACCCTTCTTTATAACTAGCCCAGCAAAACATCATCCATGCGTGCATGCATGTGACTGGCAATACAAACCTTTAGGTGTCCACGGTGCATATCAGCTCTGCCACACATGGAAAGAAAGCAGGGCACCGCAGCCATGTCGATGATTATGTACACAGGAATCTTGCGTTTGTAGGCCGCATCCATCAGGTCTCGAAAGATATCCACATCTGTAAACACATCCATCACCACAGCTATCACCTAAAAAAAAACAAAAAAAAAAACAGCACACATACACATAGAGGAAAACCACAAATGTTAGTTTTAGTGCTTCCTGGTCTCTGAGGGTGGGTTCTATTTCAGCTGCTTTTATCAGCGATATTCAATCCCCAAAGGAAGCTGGGAACACAAGAAATTTGAGCATAATATTCCTGTAGTTTAGAGCCTGTTAGGAACAGAGGCTGTTTTTTGGCAGAGAGGTGATAAAATGTGGGTGGACAGTATGTGCTGCGCAACGCTGCAACAGTAGAGACAGGCGGCTCTCTTTATGTGATCCAGCTTAAAGATTACGTTTAAAGCAGCAGCATTAGGTAGACTTTGGAAAATGATGATAAGTCTTGAAATTTTTCATGTTTTTTGTATTACGTTTATTGTGAAAATACATGTGCATTGAAAACCAGCCTTTCTCTTTGACACTAAGTCTGATTCATTTAAGCCTCAATGTTTCTTTTGTCGCTCAGGTGCAAAGCTGGACTACTGCATGAACATGTACCAGCATTTATGGATGTGACAGGAAGACTGCTGGCATGTGACAAATTCAGTGATGTCAGGGCATTTCCCCCCCCCCACTTTTTTCTGTTCTCGTGTCAAGACAGGACTTGTTTTATTTAAACTATAATGAAGGGAAGCGGGTTTCTGAGACGGGTCTGTGGCAAATTATGAAATGAAGACAGAAAGGTGAACTGAACTTGGAACATGTCCAAAAAAGTCAGGCTAACATAATGTGCTGTGCTCTGCATCATAGGTGGCAACAGACAAATATTAATAACAAGATAAAACGATCATGCAAACAGCAACAGCCAACAAATAAATAGATTGATAGAAGAGTTATTGTCATTAACAATTAATCTTAATTGCCAAAGTGTTTTTCAGATGAGGCACAACAGTAATTTCCTGTCAGACCACTAACTGATTACTCGCCTAATCATTTTAACGCCAAGCAAAATCATTTTTATTAAGTGCACAAAGTGATTTTTCTTCTTTGCTTTAATGTGATGGTGAAGCATTGTTTTGAAACTTGCGGGTTTGTGGCAGTGAACTTCTTTATACATTCACTGACTGGAGAAATATTGAAAACAATTATTCACTGTGGTGCATTCACTGACAGCACAGAAAATGCACTCCAGTTTTTGATGAGTTGTTAATGCGGTTTCCTGTTGCTGCGTTGACTCAGTGCTGTGGTGCGTTTCAGGTCTCTGTATTATGCTGCTCGTCATGAATTTGTACTCAGCTAAGATGTGTTTTGTCCCCCACATTTTGGCTACATGAATGGAGGAGTCAAATAAAAACACCTTGCGATAAAATCCAAGCATCAAATCGCGAATATTAACATAATTCAACATAAAGTGGTGAAAAGACAATAAGCTGGTTAATTCTCGTCACTGTGAAGCGTTTCTGTTTTGGTGGAGAACCTCTAAACTCCATCTTCTTCTCTGCCTACCTTCTGGGCTGACGCAATGCTCTTCCGCACCACTTCCTTGATGTGCGTGTGCCCCTCGGTTGGAGGCTGTGTGTGCACGGTCACGCGCGTGACCCCTCGGTATGAGATGGCCTCGGGCCAGCCTAGGTCCAGCTCTGCCACGGAGCCCTCAGACCGGTCCGGCCAGTACTCGAGAGACACCTCATCGTCTCCGGTCTCTTCCCAGGGCCCCGGAGTTGTGTTTCCTGGCCCTGGCGTCCCGGGTTTCTGGAGATGCTCGTAGCCGGGCCTGTATGCTTCCGCCGTGTGTACAATCCGCTCCAACTCCGGTTCCGAGAGGAACTCCCGGACGCCATGCTTGCTGATGTATTCCGTGAACGCGTCGCGGCCCTCGACGATGAGTGCCTCGAGGGCCAGCCGTTGGTCCTCGCTGTAGAAAAACTCCGGTTTGCTCTCGCTCACGCGCCAGTTGACGTGGTGATCGTCTAGACACTGGACCTGAGATAGCGCCATGACCCCCAGTAAACCCGCCGGTCAGTAAATAGTTAAACACTGAAACCACTCTGACCCACTTTCCACTCGTCCGTCCGGGGGTTCAAACATGGAAGAAGTGCGATCTGTCATTACGGTCCATTTCGGGTCCGCGTGACCGGAGACAAACCAGACCAGTGGCAGATATTTTCATCTGAGGCAAATAAACCGCTATCAGTTCCTCAACCCGGGCAGGCTCCAGCTCAGCCCTGCTCTCGGGTTACAGATATCTCTCTCTCTCTCAGGTGTGGTTGGAACAAAGCCCCCCTCCTCCACGCCCAGCGCCACGCCTTACACCTGACAGGAGCCGGAAAACTGCGGAAAGCTGCGGCCCGGCTCGGCTGCTTCTCCAGCCTCGGGGCCCGGCAGACACGGAGAGAGACGAGCAGCTGTCTGGGTGGATGAGTGTGTGTCTGCCAGTGAGTCAGTCTAAAGCGGAACAGGCAGTCGACACAAAGAAAGAAGTCATTAGTCCTTCGGTAAAACTTTTAAACTGTGTGTGACTCAGTCTGACTGAGGCGCTGACGACTCACTTTTCCACTTTTTCTTTTTTTTTTGTTGTGTCGGAGCGCGAGCCTGAAGCCAGAGGTGTACAGATGTTCAAAGAAAGGAAACTTCCCGGAAAGAACACAAAGCAGTCTTCGCTAACGTGGCGGTACCGAGCCTCTTTACTTTAAAGTGTCGCTGCAGTCACACGAAGTTCGTCCAGGTCCAGCAGACTGTGTGGCGGAGCCGCCGGCGAGTGTCTGACCCTGGAATCCGGCAACGGAAGCTCGGTGTCCGGGGGCAGAGAGGCGGAGTGTCCGGTAGTTGGTTAGGAAAGAGAGGCATTAAACTCCACCCTCCTGCCAGCACACAGGGGGAAATCTTGTTCTTCACCCCAAATTAGAACCCTTACGAAAGCCCGTGGAGCTAACCCAAGAGGCTATAACAAGTTATACAATATATGATTTTATTATTTGTGTGTGTGTGTATATATATATATATATATATATATATATATATATATATATATATATATATATATATATATATATATATATATAAAACGTGACTACTCTGTTTAAGCTTATACTTTCACTATTCATTCATTTAAATGAACCTAAAAGTTAATAGTTATTCTACTGTTATATCAGTGCAGGCTTTTTCCCCGGTTTCCTGTGATTGCTGCTTATCCACGGGTCTCTGAAAGGTAACGCTGAAAAACAATAGCTTTATCAGGGTTAATATATAACATTAGCCAGATAGAGAATCAAATAGGTCACCCTTTTTGCGCTTTTTAACATGTAGCAGACTTGTGAAAATGAAATGTGTCTCAGGTCTCCTGGATGTTTCAGCTGAGCTGTGGGTGGTGATTTGGGAAAAATTATTGAGTAGCTTTGATGAAAGACTCCAGTCTTACTGGAGCCAATGAAGCTGGAGCGTGTGTAGCTATGTAGTGTGTGATTATGCATATACATGTTAAAGTTTGTGGCTTTAATATATTCCTTTCCTCATTCTCGTCTCACAAGGCTACACAACAAGTATCCAACATTTGGTCATGATGCCTCTGAGCCAACTCAGCTGTTTGTGCAAACACTTTTCCCACAGATAGTGTTTCCTAGTTCCTAGCTGCACAATGGATGGTAACTCGAAAAGGATTTTATTTTTTTTTACTGAACAGGCAATACATTTGAACCCATCTAGCTCAGACTGACCCTTTGAAGTACCTGGAAAGAGTCATTCCAGGAAAACTCAATCAGTGCCGTCCACCTGACCCAGAATCAGTTGTTTGTTAGATTTCTTTTAACAATAACAAATTGTCCATATTTAATAAAGCCATGCCAAGTGTAACCTTCTGTTTAACTTTATAAGTATAAATACAGGAGCTAGACACATGAAACTTTCACGGCTGAAAACTACGTTTAAATTCTGTTTTAAAAAATCGATTTTACATTGACCTCAAATGCCACAGTCTGAAGCCATGATCTAATTTTTCTATAAACAGGTTTGAGCGTGAACATCATGGGACGCAATTTTAATAGAGAAACTCCACCAGTTTAACATCAGTGACATAAGTTGACAGAAACCTTATTTGTGCATGGATGTTGTATCTTTTTTCTGATAGTTCACTGGAGAAAACTTTTAAAAAGTCCAAGGGTCATATCAACATATGGAACAAAGTATTGGTTTTATCTACAGTTTGACCCCAGCCACATCTTCTACTCATGATTTCTACTAAATAACTTTGTCATTTATTAAGTTAAATTGGTTTATGGCTATGAAATGAAGAAACAACATTCACATGCTCCATGTACAGGAGCTTGGACACATTACACTGATCAAACGGCTTTAGACCCAGATTTTGACAGTGCCCTGGATCACAGAGGGTCTCAGGATCAGTGCATGCTATGAGAATGAGACAGCTGGATGGGCAATGCATCAACCACAAGGGTCACAGCGATTAGATGTGTCCGCTCTAAACTTCGGTAAGGTGAGTAAAGGGACATGCCATCTTATGTCACAAAGAAATTTGTCATCAGCTAAACAGGTAACGAAGCAGCAAATTGCAAAGCAAACCAGTGGTGTTCAGGGTGGTTAAAGAGGTAGAGCAGTGGATACTAGCTGGCTACTCCAGTGTGACTGTGAATGAGGGTTGTAGGTAGTTGGAACAGACACATTTGAATGCTTTCACATGGAACAACCCTGAATCTGCCCTTTAGTACCTTTCGTGGGACTTAAAGGGAACAAACTTGAATTCTGGATGAGAGGAAAAGTCACCTTCACCTTCCACTCATGCACACAACTTTTGACTATGCCTCCATGTTTCAGACTCTGTAGGCTGTGTGGATCCAGAGGAGTGTGTGCGAGTGTGTGGAGCTGAGGTTGGATGCTCCAACATTGCTTTCCCCAAACTGGTCATTGAACTCATGCCAAGCGGTGAGAATGTGTTTTTTTTCCCAAGCAGCCACACAACACTTTTCAGGTGTTTTCACCTGCATCTGAGTGTCTGCGTATGCATTTTTGCAGGCCTGCGGGGACTTATGATAGCTGTGATGATGGCCGCTCTGATGTCTTCGCTGACGTCCATCTTCAACAGCAGCTCCACGCTCTTTACCATGGACATCTGGAAGAAGCACCGGCCACGAGCCTCTGAGAGAGAGCTGCTGCTGGTTGGCAGGTGTGGCACTCATGTGTGAATGAGCTGGAGGTTGATTCATAAAGAAAAGAGACGCGCTGACACAGTTTGCCTTTGCCCCAGGATTGTGACCGTGATTTTGGTGGTGGTGAGCGTGGTCTGGATCCCCATCCTCCAGTCAGCCAACAGCGGGCAGCTGTACGTTTACATCCAGTCGGTGACGAGCTACCTCGCTCCACCCGTCACTGCTGTTTTCACTCTGGCCATCTTCTGGAAGAGGACCAATGAGCAGGTAGCACACTGACAATCAATATAATAAAGTTACAGCTGCAACTCAAAATTACTATTTTGTCTTTCATTCATGATTTTTCTGTGACATGATGAAAATAGCAAAAATCACAGCGGTTCAATTACATCATGATGTAGTTAAAAAAGCTATTTTATTCCAAACACACTTACAACACAGAAAGAAAAGACATCTGTAAGTTGTTGTTACACACTGAAGGAAGCTTAACCCTCCATCCCGGATACCTGCCCTCAGAACATTCTGGACTTTTGAGGTTTTCCCCTGTTTGCTCTGTTTGTCCTTTCACTTACACCGTAACGGCTGCATAGTTTTATTAGCCTCAAATGGGATCAAGCTGTGTGCAGCTCTCTCACACACACACACATGCCCACAGAGTGCTTGGTGTGGTGTCCCTTGTGTGTGAGCTCAAAGCTGTGTGTATCAGTAATTCACTTCATGAAGTGTATTGTTTATTGCTTCCTCTAGAGGAGCCGGAGTTCTCACTTTAAACAATAAAAGTCATTGGTGATCTTTGATAACAGACTGTGAGCGACAGAGGCCTGCTGTGACTGTCACAATTAAAACCTGCAGAATGAAGTGCAGAGGAGATGAGAAGGAAAGCGATATTGGGTTAAATCTGATATCATACGTGTTCAAGCGTCGATCGCCAGCAAGTAAAGACCAGTCCTCTGGATATTCACGATCCCTGTTTTAATAGAGCACGTCCTGGGTGTGTCTGCTCTCGCTGCTGGCACGTTGTCCACAGACTGAAAGAAAGAGCATTTTCTCAGGTTTTTCTAATGAACAGGATTTCCCTTCCCTCTTACTGTGAATACTACTTCCCCTCCAGCTCAGTTAAGCTGCACAGAATCTACTTTAGAGGATTTTTATTATTTTGTGTTTGCAGTGAAATCGCCTGGGGTTACAACATGAGCTGGCAATCACCAAGCAAACACACATTTGGTGATTTGCAGGTCAAAGGACATCTCTGTTACGTAAAAGAAAATCTTATCCACGTCGGCTCACTTCGTTGGCCAAGGCTCAAATATCTCAATAGCTTCTTTAAGTTTTCCTCTGGCATCATAATCAGGCAAAACATGGATTAGAAGAGCACTTTAGGTTAGTCGCCAGCATTGATTTAGGCTCTTCAGTTTTGTTTGCTACTAACATTACACTACAGTGATAATAAATACTGTTGGCCATCAGTGCTACCCCTCAAACTAATAGCAGGTGCGCCAATTTGAAAATCCTAGGTGAAAATCCTTCTTGAAATATCCCATACGTCACCTTGTTCTCAAGTTATTGCATACACGAACTTGTGTGTCCACACCACCCGCCTGCCCACCCAACACTCCCAGTAGGGTGATGACCATTCCAGATTGGCCTTTTTTTAGCCAAAGGGTAAAAATGTGGCAGAAAAAGTTTGTTAAATGACCTCAGTCTCTGAAACATTTAATCCCAAAAGTGAGCCTATTAATAAACTGTAGAGATAAAAGTACTTGGCCACCTGAAGGAGCTGCTCAGACATGGAAACCCATGCCATGAAGCATGAATCCTTAGACCAAACCAGTGTTTGTAAAGGCAGACTGCCTTTACAAACACTGTGGCAATGGGACTCAAAACACCTGAATTCAAGGATTAAGAGGCGTGTCCCAATACTTTTGTCCATATAGTGTCTCATATGGTGTCTCTGTTTCTTTTCTATGTTACCATTTCACTTTAGACCTATTAAAAGGTTGTTATAAAAGGTGAACTACATGGTTACACAAAAGCTGTGAGCTTTGTATGTTTGGATAAACACAATAAAAATATAAATGATATTGAATCACGGGGTCAAAGGACACACATTACAGCACGGGATGAGTCACACGCTGAGCAGAATGACACTGTAGATTGCAAACAATCGAAAGTGTTTGCACAGGAACACAATGTGTGTTGTGTTCAAAGCTGGGCAGTGAATTAAGCTCATAAAAATGTCAGCTAACCTTGTAATTACTAACACAATATCTGGATCCTAGTTAGTATCTGTGCATGTTACATTATAGGAACTGTACATGTGAGGTATGTCTAAAAAATAAGAACAGGTGGAATGAAAATAAAGGAAAAATAAGATCAGATATGTTCTCTGTGTGTGGCTACAAGGCAGTTATTTTCAAACTGCACAGATCACATTCTTCACTGAAGGCTGAAGGAGTCGGAGAGTGATCTGTGCCTCTCTGCGTGTTTGTGTGTATTAACAGTAAGTGAGAAGTGAGTGATGTGACGATGACAAATTATATCTCTGGGAAAGTGATGACATTAGCTGAACGCACCCATGTGTGGTTCACAGTTGCCTCGGGAATGAGACACATGCTTCCTGTCCAATTAAATTCAGCTACTCGGCTCAGAAAGGCATGTAATCCAATCTAGGTGTATTTGTGTGATTTTTAGGGCGCCTTCTGGGGTCTGATGGTGGGTTTGGTGGTCGGCGTGTGCAGGATGGTGCTGGAGTTTGCCTTCCCTCCTTCCAGATGTGGCGTTGAGGATTCGGCACCTGCGGTGCTACGTGGTGTCCACTACCTCCACTTCGCCATTCTGCTCTGTGGGCTCACGGCAATTGTGGTTGCCGTTGTATCACTGCTTACACCACCGCCCACTCACGAACAGGTGTGCACACATGGATACAATAAATAACACGACTATGAGGGAAGTAAGCTTAATCAAGTATGGTCTGTGTCTGGTGGGGAAAACACTCTGTCACTACAGAGAATTAAACAGACTTGCACTCATCTATAACATAGAGTCTGCACTGGGGTTGCTTTAGGAAGGGCGTCCGCTGTTATACTCAGCCAAAACAAACAGGCAGAGCATGCTGTGATGATCTCTCATAAAAAGGGGGCAATTGAAAGCAGCTTTTATCTCTAGCATCAGATAATCGTGCCTATCTGCATCGTCCCTTGTTTACAGCTTGTGATAGCACGTTATACGCACTATAAATGCACATGCAATAAAGATCTTATACATTTTTGCAAAAAATAGCAAGTGGGGGTAACTTTTGAAATGTTAAAGTCAGGGTGTTGTCAGGGTCACCTCATGTCAAAATGGCAGTAGAGTTTTACCTGGTTGATAGTGAATAAATGAAACTTTCTTGGTTTTGCTTCTTCGATTTTTCCCAGGTGTGTAACCTGACCTGGTGGACAATAACTGAAGAGCCAAAAAGAGACATTCCTCTGCAAAAAGTGTCCTCCATCAGCCACCGTAGCTCCCAGGGTAAGTTTGTCAGCAGTCACGGGGAATAACCAGCTATCATGTGAAAAACAAGTCATTCTCACACACACACACTGCTCCTGTTTTTGAGTAACTTACTGTGTCCGCTCTGTGTGTGTGTGTGTGTGTGTGTGTGTGTGTGTGTGTGTGTGTGTGTGTGTGTGTGTTGCAGACTCTGAACCAACACGGCGGGTGACGACATGTGGTCAGAGGGCAGGACTGTGTATCTCAGCAGTACGGAGATCAGAGGAGACTCCAGCTCCCAGAGTCCCCAGCATTCGAGAGAGCGTGTTGTGGTCGAGGTTCTGCTGTTTCAACGCTCTCCTGCTGGTCAGCATTAACATTTTTCTCTATGCATACTTTGCCTGAGGTGAGGTCAGATTTAACATCTGGCCTCAGCTGAACTGTAGTCCCTCCAACACGAGCTGGAAAGTGATCCCTCTAGATCCAAGAATGTGAAGAAACAAACAGGTTTTTGCTCAGATTTCACTCGAATCATTAAGACATCGACTGACAGTGTAAAGCCGGTAGATGCCGGTGGACAGCACAGCACACATATCTATTAAAACAGTTACATTTAGATAATAATGGAAATAAAATGTTGAAGTGTGTGGATTATAACAAACCAACAATAAATAAAAGGACATCAAATATCACCTTTAATTTAAAGCTTCACAATATGCAGTGAGAGCACATCAGTGTGGTTCAGGCTCTGCATGTGACATAATATTGTTGCCTAGAAACGACATGCTCAGTGTTGATTATTTAGTTATGTTTAGAGCTTTGTGTGAATGTTTGCACTAAATGTTCTTTTGATTTAAAATTTTATTTACATGATTTATGAATTTTAATCAGAACTTCTCACACATGACCTAAAGCTGTTATATTGAAGTCTTTACCAATGGAAGCAATGGAACAGTGAGTGTAGCTCCAAATGCATCCCAATGAGAAACAATGAGAAATTTCATGTTCATTTTATCAGTAGTAATATTTCCATGTGGTCCTGTAATCTTTTTTTCCAGGTGATATCAAAACTGAACTGAATGATGTGTGCATAAAAAGATAAAAAAACGGAAGTTTGTGTCCAGACTCTTTATTCGGCTTCTGTGTAGTTTATGTACAATAAGCACTGGTGTAGTGGGTGGTGGTGGTGGTGGTGGTGGGGGGTACAAGCAAAGATAAGATGGCTATACAAAGCAAACATGGAGTTAAATTTCACTTCATATTTTCAGTATAAGCCGTTCAGAATGACTCAGATTAAACGGCACAATTTGGCTTATGATGAAATTATCTGTAAGTTGTTATTAGTTTTACTGATAAGTCTGTAAAATTACCCCACAAATATGAAGCACAGCCAAGCTTTGCTATATAAATAACTTCCAGAGTTATTTAGGAAATAAGGATAATGGTGTCAGACACAGAAAGCGGCAAATCCTCAGATCTGTGAAGAGGGAACCAGAAGCATTGTTTGCTATTTGTCTTTATTACTTAAAATGGCATACATTATTTTTTTAAAAAAGCAACAAAAACCTGAAAAGTGCTACACTGATTTTGCACTGAAGTCCTCCAGCCTGCCTACAAAAGGCCGTTGGTTCATTTCTTTATAACTAAATAGACGTGAATCCACTTACACTCGCAGGTATTAGGTAGAGTTTAACAGTCAAAGGGTAATCCGGAGCGTAAGGGTGTGTTTTTGTTGTGATTTTGTGTAAGTGTGTGTGTGACATCTCTTCCTATCCAACTGTATTCAACCACAGACTGTATATAAAAGATTGAAACAGCCTTGGGGTGTGAAAAATGAAGCCGCCGGTGAGGTGAATTAAACCTGGATTCTTTCTAATGGTCAGCAGCATTGCCGGGCAGCAGGCCTGTATGAGAAAATGACTGCAGTGCTCATGGATGTATGACCTCAGGATCTGAACTGGTTCATGGTCTCAGTTGCCGTTTTCAGATCTTGCTGTCTACAGCGTGGTGTTCATTTGATAAATGATGGTCCCATTTGTAGTAAAATAGGCGATATGATTTAGGGCGGGCAAACCTTGAGATTGACAAGTCGCTATCGTAGAGACAGGACCTATCATTTAAAGGTCATAGTGAAAAGATGACAGGAAATAGGTCTTTAATCAGTAATGAAATCTGCTCAGTCAGTCTCATTTGACTAATCGTTTCAGCGATTGGTCACTGGATAAGAAAGGTGAGTCACTGCAGGCTGACCGATAAGTGTCAGCAACGCAGCCCCGGTCCTGATATGGCGTCAGTGGTACAGCGGCTGCACGTATTCCGGTGGAAAGACCCCCACCCGGCCTCGGCAGCGACCCCTCCAGCTCAAGGAGCTCGAGCAGTCCAGCAGGTCGATGATGTCACCGCGCAGGAAGTGGAGGTGGGCGGTGTGAGGGGGGGTGTAGTCGCAGAGGGCGTGAGCCAGCCGAGGCTTCTGCACAAAGACGGAGCCAAAACGGGGAAGTCAGACAGACAGGTGCGTGTTTAACAGAAGCACGAGTCGTTTATGAGAAACAGAGACGCGTCGAGGTGGTGTGTCATACCTCCACAACTGGTTTCAGCAGACGCGATGATGTATTTCCCTCCGGGTGAGAGGGGTTAGAGTAGAGACGGCCCGAGGGGATGGACTCCTGAGAGGTGCTTTTGTAAGGGTTAGGATAGGGGTTACGCGCCAAGTGCGACAACAGCTGAGGGGATGAGGGAGGATCTTTGAGGCAGACCACCTTCTCCACAGCAATGCTGTGAGTTCTGTAGAAATCCACCAACTGGTTGAGGGAACAGAACGACTCCTCCCAGATGCAGTACTGACCGCCGCCCTCCAGGACGCGGAAATGCTCCACCCTGTCGCCATAGCTGCAAGATAAGAGTGGTGAACATGGAAAACGAGAGAGCTGATGAGAAGGAAGACAAGCATGTGCGTCCTCATTCTTTGTTCGGGAACTCCCTCAGTCACACCACCAACTAAAATCACACTCCATCATTTTCAAATGTCTTTGTGTGAGCAGCCACATTAACCTGCACAGAGCAACCGTGAAAGGTGAGGCCATGAAATGACTAGGCAAGCTGTTATTAACACTATTTCACTATTTCATCAGGAAGATTCAAACATAGACCCCATAATTTAGTCAAAAACAATTATTTTTCAAATGTTATTATTTGTATTTGTTTTATAACGTGTCCCATCACAGTCACTGGGGTACTTTTATCTCGACTTAAAAGACGCACAACACTCGGATCTATTGCCTGCTGACTGCCCAATAAGAGTTCTGATGGACGTCATGCACTGGGTTAAACTTCAACTGTGATTCAAACAGCACAGCAATGCAACCATGGCAACTTTCAAACCCAGGAAACCCTCGATTAAAAACATGGCTCAGCATAATTCCTACCATATATAAACATATGACCTTTACACTTATAAATCTCCACATAAATGACAATAAAGATGATGATGAGTTTGTGTTGAAAGCGGTAGTGATGATGATCACGATGATGATGAACATGAGGAGAAAGATGATTAATATTCCTGATGCTTCTTATCATGACTGTTGCTCATTAACTTAAATTTCTTTCTTTCTTCCCGCTTTCTCTTTCTCTCGAACTCTGTTTAAGAAAACTGGCGTACACACATGCAGCACCTCTTGTCACACACTACACGTCATAGTCATTCACCTTTCCCAGTATCTACCTGTCCTGATATCTTAACCAACCTCTCCCTCTCTTTCTATTTTTCTTTGGTCTGTGCTGTTTGGCTGTTTTTTCCTAATATGTCCTGTTCTATTCTTAGTTTAGTATTAACAACAGAAATTGTTAAAGGAAAAGATGGATTAATCAAACAACAAAGACTTGTGTAAAATTATTTTTGCAGCTGAACATTAATATATAATGAAAAAAAATATAATACATATTTCAACCCTCCTTCTCTCTCTTGCTGGGAAACACACTGTTTTCTCTCAGGTCGACTTCACGAATTACAAAGAAGGGTAAGCACTTTATTTAGGGAACACATTTCCATCTCCACTATGAAACCTTATTACATTTGAACTGTAGCTTTGACCAACACACTCTCACTTCACATAATCTCTTTTGTTGTGTTATCTGTTTTGTGGGGAGTAACTGCCTTTGTGACGTTTTAGATGTGTAATCATTGACAGACTGAGATATCTTTTCAGTTTCAACCATGCACCTTATACTACATATACTACTGCATTTCTGTTGTGTGTAACTTAGATGTCAGACCCGCCCCCCGCCAACACACACACACACACAATGCCGTTCAGCTATCTTAGTGAGGACCTTCATTGACATAATGCTTTCTCTGGCCCCTAACCCTAACCATTAAAAATGAATGCCTAACCCTTACCCTAAACCTAACCATAACCTAATTGTAACCCTGACACTAAAACCACATTTTGAGCCTCAAAAATGCCTTTAAATGTCTTCACATTTGTGAGGACCGGGTTGTGTGTCCTCACAAGTGACTGTTGGTTCTCACAAGTATAGTAGAATGCAGCTTTGGGTCCTCACAAAGATAGCTAGACAGGAACACACACAGACACACACACACATGCAGATAACTAAGTCTTAATTAGGCCGAGACTATGCAATGGAAACAATGGATTTACTGTTGTGATGATCTTACACAGGCATAACTGATAAATTTAGGGACCTTTCAGCAAAATGTTTTGCGAAATGAAAAAAAAGGTCATCTATTATTTTTAGTTTTATGAGATGTTCCTGGAACTGTTTAACCAACAACAACAAATAGTTTCAAAAGTTTTTGCTATGAGGAGTTTTTCACTGACAGGAGCAAGAGGCCCATTTTGACATGATGTTGCAGGATAGGCACAGGTGTGATTTATATAATATTGATTATGGCACTTTTGTACATGGATAGTACAGTACCAAGATCCTGGTACAAAACACGATGGGACCGTCCATTCTCTTCCACTTAGCCAATTCAGGGTCGCAGTCGTGGCTGGAGCCTATCCCAGCGTTCGTGGGGCGAGAGGAAGGGTACGGCCTGGACAGGTTGCTAACACATATTGAGACAGGCAACCATTCACACATACAGCTGATTTAGAATCACCGATTAACCCGACGACTGTGGGAGGAAGCCACACCTGCAGAGAACCCACTCAGACACTGAGCATGCAAAATCCACACAGAAGGCCTTGGACTAGAGTTAAACCCAGGATCTGCCTGCTGTGAGGAAATGGTGCTAACCACCACACCGCTGTCCCACTCCCAAATATTATTATCATATTTATGAATAGTGTTTATGAGAAACGCGCCCAAGCTGAAATGTTTTTAACATGTGTCTCAGCAGTGCAGATAACGGATTTCCCCGTTAACAGCTCCATCTGCTGGGAATCCGAACTCTCACTCAGCGCGTGTTACAGAATGATAACAAGCCTACAGACAGTTCTGTAAGGGTCAGAGGTCAGGGGTGTCAAACATGCGGCAAAAGTTTTGGAAAATGTGGACATTTCAAAGTTAATAAATTCTGAACGTTCAACTGTATTTTTTAGGGGTGCAACGATACACAAAATTCACGGTTCGGTTCGGTTCGATACTTTGGTGTCACGGTTCGATATTTTTTCGATACAAAAAAAATGTTCATGCCTTTTTAATTTGTCATTTATTAAAATTATAAATATATATTTTAACTCAAAAGTACAGTTTTTAAATTTAACCCTAACCCTTGTGCGTGTTTTTTATTTTGACAGCGAATGCGCACCTGCGGACCACTTATGTGCAGCCCTGGTTATTTAGCTCGTCATATTGCAGCCACAGAAATTATTTTGTCCATGAAACCATAAAGCTGCACTTTCTTTTTGCCTTATAGTCTGATTTGTCATAACTTCTCCGTTTTGTGGTAAGCTTTTCTTTGGCTGTCACTTCTTCACCCTGACCTGTCTTGTTTGGCTCAGCAGAACTGAAATGCTTTTACACACTCACTCACATAAGCTCAGCGATTCTCTGCGCGATCAACCTCTCACATGTTTAAGCTTGCTGCGGGAGATTTCACTTGTCATGTTTGCATAGTAAGCTAACGATTAATAAGACGATGTCAGAGGAATTGGTGCACAAATTATCATCACTCACAGATCAGTGCTGTCGCTCTCTATACACAGTTCGCACGATTGCAAAGTGAAAGCAAAAGCAAATTCAAACGCGATTTCAATATGTCACATATTGACAGTGGCTCACCGATGCCAATGACATAATTACCCAGCTACATTTCCGAAAGAATGCGAAAGCATTGACATATATTTTTCCTTCCTACAATAGCCCGACAGGCAGGGAAGAGATAGATTTTGGTAGCCCGACTGAAAAAATCGCTAGCCCCAGGATGTCAGGCTAGCGATATTGCAAGCCCTGTATCTGATTGAGGAATCACTCATCTTTGGAAAAGAGAGTTTATTACAGAGAAATGTCTCTTTCCAAAATAAAAGCTATACTATCCGCTTCTTCTGGGCTATATTCTCAGCAGCATAAGGAGAATCCTGTGCTAACAGCTGTCTAAATGACTCGGCTAAAGTTAGTAGCATGCTTGTTGTTTTTGTCTTTGCACTAGGATGATGTCAGCGTAAATGTGCAGTCATATTCGTTGTGTTCCCACTAGTGCTTTCAGGTTAATCTCGTTGAAATGACCTTAACACCACAACACAGCAAATCTCCGTTAACGAGCTACCGCCGATCGCTCCGTGCATGGGGCTAGACGGCCAACACGTTAACGAGCTAACTGCGCTAACACACTAGTTCCCACCCATGTAATTGAGCATTGCATGGCACATCCAACATACTGTTTTACTTTAGTCCATGACTCGCTTACCTTCAGGGTCATACGTCACATGAAAACCAAAATAATTCCAAACGCCAGATCTGAATGAGGGTGGGGGAGGTGCCCTGCGCTCTTCCTTCTGACTATGCTGTCTGTGTGGAGCACTCAGTGGATCTGCGCTCGACAGTGCAGCCTAGGCGGAGTAGTCGAACGCAGATTCACTGAGCGCTCAACACAGACAGCATCGTCAGAAGGAAAGTTGATAAAATAAATTACAAATGTTGTATTGTTCGATACATATGCGTACCGAACCGAAAGCACTGTATCGAACGGTTCAATATCGATACGAATATCCTAGTATTTTTGTTTGTTTTAGCTTCTTTACTGTCAAAGACACAACCAATGGGCTGTTATCCACCAGTAACAGATAAACCATTAACTGCAAGGAAATTTCCTTTTTTTATTGTTAATATTCAGTTTAAAAACAGGAAAAATCCCTTCATAATCCCTGTTTACAAAATAAGTTTCTTTTTACAAATGAATAATGCTACACTCAATTCACAGATGATTTCTGTCACAGCAAATAAACGAAGTCCTTCATTTCTTTATTTCCTTTACAGTCTGAGCCCAATGACCCTGCTGACAGTTTTTTTTTTAAATTTACTACAGCAGTATTTCTTTGTAATGATAAAAAGCAGAAGTATTGTTTCTGAAGACATCTCTGGCAATCAAACTGTAGTTTACCTTCTTTACATTGAAAATCTTTTAAATGAGTTACTGTGCGTTAGCTTTACCGCTCCAACCCACTTAAGATGAAACTGAGCGTATGTGGCCCATGTTGTAAAACTCCTGGTTTGTCCTGGAATGTATTGTAATGTGTTTTCCATGATAATAAAAACAAGACTGGGCACAGACTACACAGCCATTCTTCGTGAATCTTTATCGCCCTCTGCTGATCGACTTTAGCATCACATTGTTTTGTTTCTGTACACCTCTCATCTCTCGTAAACCTCGCAGGTAGACAGATGTTACGCCTTAAAATGTTAACATGAGCACATTGTGTACGTGCCCGTCTGTGGCATGTGTCCATTACATAATGTACCTGTGTTTAATTAAAGACTGTCTGTTGTTACGCAATGGCCCGATTATTGAACACATTCAATTTACCCTTAGTGATTAAATGTGTCCCACGTCACTTTGGTGACCCAGATTGCACCGCCCCCTCCTCCTCCTCTCTGTGCTCTGTCTGTGCTGCTGTGATATTTTTAGTTCAACCGGTTCTCATAAAGCAATTTAAATAGTCTGGCTCTCCTATGTGCCGACCCTGACACACGCTCAGAGACACGTGGACGCTTTAATGTGCTCATTTAGTCAGTGGGATGGAAAACAAACATCCAACAGCACACTTAATACCGCAGGGACACGCTGCAAGGATGTGTGCGTGGGGGAGTGTGTGTGTTTCACGCAGCATGTGTGGTTTGAGTTCAGCCCCAGCTTTGAACAGTCGTTGATCATAAAGATGGAGTTTGATATAACCGGTGGATGAATGGGTTATTTAAGCAGGACAGCAGAGTGAGCCCATGAGAAATGAACATGGAAATGGACAGATTTAAGCACATGGACAGATTTAAGCACATTCTTTCATCCCGACTGAAGCTGACGTTCTTGTTTTTGTGTGTGTTTGTGGTGCATTCACTGACCTAACAGAGAGGGAAAACTCTCCCGGAGCTGATTCACTCTCCCTCACCAGGAACACTCCAGTGTCCTGCCAACGCAGACGCTGTTCAGCCTCAAGTCTTGACACCGGTCCTGCAAACCACCTACCAGAGCACACAACAGCACACACTTCTCACACACTTCTCTTGGCATTTAAAAGACAATTAAAGCAGTATTCAAATCAGTTATGTAAGGCAGTGTTTCCCCCATTAGCTCACAAAAGGAATAAAGCACAAATGATGACATCCTAAATTGTTGCTTTTTTATCTTTAGGCCTCTAAAACTCCTTAAAATGATACAATCCAATCACAAGAAAACAGTCTGACTACACACTGAAGCCTGATAAGAGTTACTCATGCAGCACAAGTGGACAAAATAGTTCTTTTTACAGGTGTGGAAGGAGGGAAATGTAGTTCCCGGGCACGTAGCCACGCTTCCCCTGGATTTCTGCTGTCACCCAGCAAGAATCCTCCTCCATTTCTGTCACCTATAACACACATGCACACGCACAATTACTCTGCGTCGACATACAAAACAAAACATTTCTCAACGCATTAAAAGACCTACTTACCTTGATGATATCACCTTTGTGAAAACTGATCTCGTCTGCTTCTGACGCTGCAAAAGAGAAAAGAGCCACAGCCTCCATCCCAGACAGAAAGAGTGCAGCGGAGGAGCCTCGGCAACAGTTTCACTTCATGAATGGAGAGATACTACAGCTGAGTAGAGGACAGCACGGGGTGATGACATAATCACTGTGTGTGTGTGTGTGTGTGCGTGTGTGTGTGTGTGTGCGTAGTGGCTGATATTCTGCTCTTAAGTTAATGAGCAGAGTTTTTCTGCGTCCCTTTCTGCATACATGTGACAGAGTTAGAGCGTGAACACGTGGAGATGGCGACCGCCTTTTTCCATTCCCAGCTTCTCTGCCTACACACTTTAAACTCTGGGGCTTTATTAAAGCATGTCCACCAGGGAAACCAGCGACAGTGGGAGGCTCACACTTTGAAGCAATGGAAAAGGACCTGAAGTAGACTGCAATGCTAAAAGATCAGGACAGGAGGTAACAAAGTGGCTCCAGCGGATTTGGTTACTCGCGCTTTTGACAGGGAAATGCGTGTTTTGAAACCTGAGCCTAAAGATTGCCTATGTGCGTTTAAGCACAACAAAATAACATCTACGCAGTCAGAGGATGCAGCGGAGGACGCCTTCACAGATTCCCTTAGTGACTGATAAAAAAAAGCAATAAAATAACACGCTTTTTTTTACAAAATTTGCATTTATTTAGAGGATTTTGATGTGAATAAACTTCAGTTGAGCTTTTAGATCCCACTTATGTGAGTGGCCACTGTGACATCATTCAGTGGCAGGTTGGACAATGCAAAGAAAGTGTTTGGCAACTCTTTTGCTTCACATCAACTCTGGGATTGTCTATATTTAGCTCATATTCTCATTTAAAATGGTGCACGAACAGCAAACAAATGCTGACAATTTACTGCGACACATTGCTATAGCTATATGTTTTAAATGTGGCTGGGGTCCTTATAGGATGTTGGGTCTTTTCTTTTAATTAATTACATGAAATATGATCAAAAGGTTTGTAAGTACAGGTGTAAAAATGCTGTCACTGTGCCTTTATGCTTCTCTCCTCCTGAGGGCTGGATCTCCTCCACTGCGAGCCTTCAACTTGAATTTTGTTGCGGAAGAGAGGACAAAGTCGCAGGGAGCCAAATCTGCTTTTTCATTGAGCTGTGTGTAATTTGGAGTGAACGTTCTCCCTTTGACGCTTCAGGGTGCTACGGGAGAACTTGGCACTGAGGGGGTGATCCCCCGGGACAAATTCAGAAGTAGGTCAGCTCAACAACCACTCTCCTGGTCTTACCCACAGCGCCACCTTTGGGGCTTTAGACTACACTGAGTCTGAGTCATAGCTGAGATCCAGGATTGATCCTGTACATTCAAGCTGGGAGCGATGCATAGCAGCGGCACTGTGAGTGGTGTAAAGGTGCAGGTGACAGTGGGCACATTTAAATCAGTGGAGTGGAGTCACAAAACTTTTTGATTACAACTCAACTGCTGCATTACAATTACCCAGGTGAAAGAAGTAAACAAGCAAACAAATAAAAAACCACAATTAGCGTGCTCCTCTTGGATTCAACGAATTTGAATATTGCAACAACATGAAGAGAAATGTAACTTGATTTATTCGTGTGTGCGTTAGTAGCAGTCCACTATGACCTCTTGCCCTGGTTGTGTGTTTGAATGAGTGTGAGAGGTGCTCGCAGTTAGTATGTCCTGCAGTAGTGAGAGGGGCGAGTTATGCACGTGGTCACTGCTTCTACTGAGGATCTCCAGCCTGTCGTCCAAACCCAGAGAGCCCAACGCTTCACACACGCTTACGCGCTCGCAATGACTCACAGCGCTCGCTCCTTCCTCGCTGTGGTCTTCAAAGCTGGTGGCATTGAGTGCATTTAAATCTCTCTCAGCATTAGCCTCAGTCCTTACACCCAGTATCTTTCTGATCTCTTGTGCCCAACCTGCTCTGGGCAGCTCACAGGACACTCTGGCAACTGTTGCCGTGGCATCAGATACATCTGGGTCCCCTTGCGATGCCGGACAAACTGTCACTCTGAGTGTTATCAGCAGTCTACAGGCCTTTAAAGCTACAGGCCTATCGCAGTCGACCAGACCGCTCAGCAATGCAGAGATGACTCCCTGCTCAACCAGACTCTTCAACACGTCGACTAAATCTGACTCCGCGTCCTGTGCGCGCGTGTCTCCGTGTGTGTGAAGTGTGTAGGCTCGGTCAGGCATCACAGCGTATGCGTGTGGTTGGGCCGGACGTGCGTCCGAGCCCTTCGTGTAACTCCCGTGCCCCAAAAAGGCTTTGTCCAGCAGCAACTCCACCAGCTCCAGCGTGTGAACTTTGACCTCCCAGTCCAGATCGGCACAGCCTCGTGAGAGGACGGAGCGTACAGACTGCATGAGGAGAGAGCAGGAGGGGGAGGCAGGCGACGACGTATGTGAAGAGAACCAGGCGATGAAGAACTTTACAACAGCCCTCCTGGCAAACCCTTCTGTGTCCTGGGAGAGAATCTCAAGCAGCCGGGTCACGATTTCAGTCTGGAGATAGACGGGACATCGAGTTAGCAAAACCGGGCAAGTTCAAATCAAACTACAGATGAACTATTATCATTTAAATCTGATATCTGTTCTGAGCCCCACTATCTCTATCTTGAGTGTTGCTGTTATTCCACAGAACAAAACAAAAAGTGGAAAAATTCTTCCCTAATGCAATTGATGCTTTGAACAGAAGCTGGAGGCGTTTTCAGCTCAGGCTGTCTACTATTAGGAATGTCCACAGTTCGACGCCCAGCTCATCTAATGTCCCAGTGTCTTGAGGCACAACAATAAACGCCAAATCCTACTGCATCTCTGCTCTGTTGCCCTCTCAGAATAAGCCTTTTACTTCTACTAAACACAGCGTGTTATTGCCTTTGCTACAAAAATACCTCCTTCCAGCTGAACAGTTGACTCAAACAACGGCAGGTTCACACAGAGCACATGTGGCAGCTGTGAAAGAGTCTGGATAGACCACGGCAAAAATTATATAATTATTGCTGATGCAAGATCATCTGTGAAAACAACGGGGCACCACTGGTGAACCTGCCAGTTCAGGTGTTTTCTTACTAATGCCTGTGCCAATCTGTGACCACAGGCTCCACTGAAGGATGCTGGGTACTTGTGCCACCCTCATGGAGTCTTCTTCTGACAGCTTGGTGATAAAGCCTGCTGGAGGACACTGTGCTGGCCACACTGTGTGATCTTCTTGTTGCCTCTTCAGTGCACATGTTGTCACTTTTATTTGCACCAAAGCAGGTGAAATAAACCAGTTTGTTATAAAAATACATGCTACATATATAATATCGGTGTTAAGATTCTAATATTTACTGTTTTTGAGTATTCACATGTGTCTTTATCCTCCTGTCACGCATGCACGTTCATGTACACATTCCTCGGTCCTATTTCGACAGGTTTGCCTTTACTTCTTCTCACCTGCTCCTGTGTGGGTGCTGCCCCCTCCTGCCAGCTGTGCATCACTGTCTGTGCCAGTGCTTTGATCGCGCTGGCTCTCACATAACTCTCTGGATCCTGCAGAGCCTCCCTGAGGAGAGGAGTGGTACAGCAGCAGCCACCCAGCAGGGCCTCAGAGGCATCGCACGCCTGCTCAGCTGGCGCCCGGCAGACACGCATCGCTCCCAGGTGCCCTAGAAACTCCATCGTTGAGTCTCTTACCTCCCAGCGCATGTCACACGCACGCTTCTTCACCACCTGGACGAGATCTAACAGACACAAACAATGTGATTTGTTGTGCAGATCTATTGCACAGGCTTTATGAGCTACAGGGAAGATGCTAACGCTGTGATTTACCGTGTCTGAGCTGGTCTGTTATAAAGGAGACGTCTGTGCAAACACTCATCCACTTTACCAAGGCTTGGTAGGACTTATGTAGCACCTGAAAAACAAAGACGCATTCATCTTATCACGATGTTCAGTCCAAAAAACATTTTTGTTCCCCTCAACCTGCCTTTTAAAATCTTGAACCTTTCTCTATCTCATTAGTTCTTGTCCATTCAAAAATAAAAAGCAGAAACTTGTGCTTTTTACATGACTCTATGACAATTACAGAAAATTGTGTAAAGAAGATTTTTGATGCTTGAAAGTGAGCAAAAGAAATTTAACTTTGACCTGTGTAAAAACAGGTTGAGATACTCAGGTTACTGACGCCATCTGCTGGATGGTTTGGGACTCTTAGTTCCAAATAATGAAAGAAGTGACAGTCCTTCAACGTACAGTGATACTCTCAGACAACAGTGTGTTACGACCACAGTCTGGGGAGAGATATTCCTGGCTTTGTGCGCTATGGAAAAACTTGACTAACTCCAACTTTAACCACATCCATCACCTTTACAACGAACTAGAAATGAAACTCTAAGATAGATCTTCCACAGGTCAGGATATTGACCCAACCCAGTGTAATGGGATGAGAGCCAGGGTGCATCCATATTAGAGCAAACACAGTGAAACAGACTCACGTTTTAATTCACACCTACAGCCAGTTTAGGTGTGAATCAAAGCAGCTGTACAAATCTCTGATAGTTGTGATCATCTTGCATCTGTGAACAAAAACACGCACAAACTTACAGTGGGATCAGAATCAGGATCGTCCAGATACTGTATCAGAAGTGTGAGCACGTCAGTCAGCTTGCCATTTGCTCCTGAAACACAAACAGACACGTAAATTAACTCAGCGTGTTCCTTTAACATTTGTTTTTCCCACATATGCCATATACTACTTTTGTTTTGTAGAAGTATCTTACAGAATTTTTAAAAACTCATCACTTTACTTTTCTTACTTTTTTTCATTGATTGTACTCAATTGTATTTTTGTATTTCCTTCATATATCTGTACTTGAGCTGAGGTGATGCAAAAATTTCCCCGTTGTGGGATCAATAAAGTCTTATCTTATCTTATCTTAATATATGCACTAAAGGTCTTTATATCCTCCATAAAGAGAATGGTTGTTTTCAGTATTCCCTTTTAGTTCCATTCATGTAATATGGATTCTAACTCTAATGACAGCTTCACCTGGGCTGTTACTGACAGCTGTCAGAGCCTCTAGAGCACATTTCTGAACTTTCCCACTGCCAATGACATTCCTGAAAACTTCACTACAGCCAGCGGACGAGGAGGACGAGTCGCCGCTGCAGATCCTCAGTAGCGACAGAATTCCAGACACGATTAAATCCGGAGCGCAGGGGAGGCAGTCAGGATCCTGAGGGAGAGAGGCAGATTATAAGCCTTTCCATGCGTTAGAAACAAAGCTAACACCTTATAACATGGCCTGCGACTAAGGGCGTGTTACTTCTATCATTCAGATTTTATCAGAAATTACAATGTAATTATGTTTACATGCATCTACTTAAGTGTACAGTACAGGAAAGAATTATTATTATACCTGTTATCCCCTTATTCTAGTGTGCCTGCCTTTAATTGTGTGTATGTAAATATAATTACATTGTAATTACAAATAAATAACCTAAAAAGCCTGCTTTATTACAGAGGAATTAAAAATTATAGTGTTAACCGAAAAAGATCCAATATTTACTTCGCCACTCTCTCCTGTCCTTACACTCACCATGTGTGCAATCTGAGGTGTGTTTGTTAGACACACACTGATCATGGAGATGCAGGAGGTTTTGCTTTTCAGCTGCTCAGTCATGGCAAACCGATGCATGTCTCCTATAGGCCCAGATCTCATGTTACTCCATAACATAAATGCAAGATAACACAGATTTTTCTCAAGAGTGTACGTCTTTGTGGGTCACCTGCAGTGTTTGTGCCTAGTCGGTTCTGGCCAGATATGATGTCGAGGGGTAGCAGCAGTAATCTCACAGACTGAGCTGTGTGGACACGGTCACTGCACATAAAACCAGAAGAAGAAGAAGAAGAAGAAGAAAAGTTTGCAAACAAGACACTAGACTGACAAATCCTCAGGGCTTTTTAACAGAAAACCCAACCTCTACAGACTTTTGTGTACAGAGTTTGTGTTGGCTGAACAAGCTGTGCTTACTGATGGCTGCCGCGGAGAAAAGCAGCTGCAGCATGGACGAGGTCAGCAGGTTTCCTGACGTTCAACATGAAAGTTAAAAGACGGGTGATGCGCTGGTCTGGGACGCGGCTGTAGGAGCAAGCACAGCAAGAGTCTATAAACTAAACCAGAAAGAGGCTGAACAGCAGCACAGTCACTAATGTATACTTAAAAACAACCACTAAGTAAATGCTGTGAATGATGGCTGACCATTACACTGTCCTGTTGTATTGCATAGATCAACAGAACAAAGCCATTGATGCTATATCTATTAGCAGATTTGCATATTCAGCCAGGAAGCTCCACTGTCCTCACCATCCTCTTAAAGTCACTACTTAAAATCTAAATAATCTCTAGTAGAGACAAAAAAGGACAGACAACTCTATAAAGCTACACTCTAGTGTGTTTTATGAGGGGTTTACCTGCATGCAGCTAGAATGACATCCATCAGAGGCAGTGTGAGTTCACTACAGTCTGCTGCCACCATTTCCTCCAGAGAAGCTGTGACTGTCTGCAGCAGCTTGTCATGCAGAGGAGGCTTGGTCTGGCCCAGGAGCAGAGCCAGCAATCGGAGGGTCTGCTGACACTGATGAAGCTGTGCGCTTCCCTTGGGAACCCCCAGCGCCCTCTTGAGGTACTCTGAGATTGCATCGACAACAGCGGTGCAATCTTGGTTTATTTCCATGGGCTCGGCTGGGTTTTCTACAACTGCCTTGGACACGCTTGTGTTCTGCTCATCTTCCTTCTTATTGGTGCCATTACATCCTATAGATGAGACAGGCTGACAGAACAGCAGGACGTGGGCGAGCATTTGATTGGCAGCTGAGGCAACAAATAGGCTTGTGTCTGTCTGGAGTTGCAGAAGCGGCTCAATGAAATCTAAAAAAAAACCAAACAAAGATAATACATATATATGAGGATGCGCAGTGGCGTGTCCAGCAGGGTCGCCTGGGGGGGCACAGGCCACCCCCCCCCCCAACCAGACTGGCCACCCCAGGTGCCACCCCGAAGCTAAAACAATAAAATTTAATGAAATATCAAATGTACGATTATGGTTTCACAGTGAAGCTCAGATATCCGAGGGTAAGTGAATGCAGCACCGGCTTCTGCACTATGAGCATCATGTTAGCAAAGGTAGAAGAGCCAAGCACAAAAGACGGCACCGCAGAAAACAAAAAAAAAAATTTTCCGCGAAAGATTAACAAGTTAACATAGCCATCGGACATTTGCATGGTGGGCTGATGACTTGTTTTTTTTTGTAACGGCATGAACAATGAAAGTGGTGGATTGGCCAGATGCTGGCCGATGTGTAAAAATAACTCAGTTGTTTGGTGGTGGCTATGGCGGAGCTTCCACAGAGGCCAGCAGGTGGATGAGGGAAGGTGAGGCAGGAGGAGAGACCCGAGGTGGCCGCCGGTCCGAGTGTCAGGTGAACTGAACTTCAGGTAAGAAGTTATGACCTGCAGTCTATCTGGGTCAGATATAAACCAAGTTTAGGTGCAGTTTATTTTTGTTAAGCTGACTTTTTACAGTCAGTTACAATACCTCGTACTGCGTGAGCTAGAATGACGAGTTTCTATACAGCTGTTCGGTTGCTATGATGTTACTGATAGTGAACTTTATTTTATTCATAAGGTTAGTTAGTAGAGTTGCCAACAGCTCCTTAAAAAATGGAATGGTCCCTCATTCAGAGAAAATATTACACGTTTCGTATTGAGCTGAGAAGAGACGCAGTTTGTCCCGAACTTTAGCTATAATGGAAAAAAGACACACAGCTGGAGTTATTCTGTCTTTACAGCTGCCTCTTCTATTGCTACTTCAATCGTGAAACTGATCAATGATCAGCTGATCGGCTCTCTTGTTTGTTTATCGCCCACTTTGCGCCAGAAAGAGGAAACCAGCGGATGTCGCGCTAAACAACAGCAGCACGTTTAAGCTTGATCAGCTGTTGTTAGAATTTATTTAATATTAATTTCTAGTATCAGCTGATGTTTGCTGGAGCCACAGCTGTAAAGCTGCTGGTCATGATGTCGGTTTGGATATGTGGTGAGAGGGAAACATGAAGATGAAACCAGGAGACGTCCTTACTGGATCATCAGAGCTGAACAGGTGATGGAGAAACAGGTTTACCTTTTAGGTGACATGAGTGAGTTGAAGGGAAGTTATGAACTGTTTCTGAGAGACAAATAACATCAGGATCCTTTTCTACGTAGCTGACAGCTGGTAACTGTGCAGGGGCGGGTCTAGCAAAGTGTTGCCAGGGGGCCAGGTAGGGCATTAACAGGGAGAGGGGGGCACAAAGAAATACTTTTCTTTTTTATTCTCAATTCAAATATCTAGCTTTTATTAAATAATTATCTGAATCTTGCGAACAAAGTTTTTATCTGACGTAAAATGCATAGAAATCATACATATACCAACAAGACTGTACATCACTGTCACGACAGCATTTGTTTTCATTCAAAGTCTTTATGGCTTTAATACCTGGTGGGCCGGTCTGTAGTCAAAATGCCCAATTTTTTGTCCCAGTCCAGTCCTGCAGGTTAATACTGGCAGTGTCACCATGCCAGCTGACTGTATTTCATCATCAACCAGTGTATATCTTTATTTTAAAGGGCGACCGTGGCTCAGGGGGTTGGGTAACGTATCTGTAACCGGAAGGTCGCCGGTTCGATCCCCGAGCTCTCTGTCCTGGTCGTTGTGTCCTTGGGCAAGACACTTTACCCTACTGGTGTTGGCCAGAGGGGCCGATGGCGCGACATGGCAGCCTCGCTTCTGTCAGTCTGTCCCAGGGCAGCTGTGGCTACAACCGTAGCTTACCTCCACCAGTGAGTGAATGAATAGTGGCATTGTAAAGCGCTTTGGGTGCCTTGAAAAGCGCTATATAAATCCAATCCATTATTATTATTTATACATCAATATTACCAAAGTTTACCATAAGGCAGCATAGAAAGTATTTACTTGCTTTCAGGTTTTATTCAAATGTTAGTCTTTTCAGTTGTTTCTCCACTTTTTTCCTGTTTCAAAATCAAACACCAGTTTGTGAGAAGATTATCTTCTTTTTTTTAACAGGCATTGGTTTTGCATTGGCATTGGCTAATTTGCCAATTGTATGTTAAAAATGTTCGTATTTTAATATTCAAAAATGTTTTTGCCCAAAACATATGTGCACTACATGTCAGTAAAAATACTATGCAAATATTGATGTCCTTGAATACTGAGTAAACACTGACTGATTGTATCTCTTCTACTTTATCAACGCAGTATCTAAAAACTTTGCACCGTAGTGGTTAAAATCTCATTCTAATAAGAGTTAAAAGCGCATTCGGTTATTAGGTTTACAGGGTTATTGAATTATGGTTAACGGTTGGTAGAATTGTTTTTAACAATATCTGCCAATTATATCTGCCACCCTTCTCCAAATCTGTGCCCCTACCTGGCCCCCCCAACAAAAATTTTCTAGACACGCCACTGAGGATGCGTCAGAATTACAACAATATAATACCTATAGCACAGTGCCTCTCGCCCTATGGCAGCTGGGAAAGATCCAGCCCCCAGTGACCCTGAATTTGATATGCAAGAGCAAACAAATGAAAGGATGAACAGAAATAGCATATTATCCTTAACACTAATGATCCCCCTCTCATGAATCGATGCACAAAACTCACCTGCTTGTCTAAAGAAGCTAAGACCATTTGGATGCTGCAGTGTGGTCCTTAAGCCCTGGATCCAGCCAATCCGTATGCAGGGATCCTCCCAGAGCCCTAACTCCTGCCAGTGCTGACAGCTAAAGACAAGATCCAGTACTAAGGACTCCTGCAAGAGAGAGAGGGAGGCACAATAATAGAGCAGATAAGTACTGGAATATTTTGTAACAGTTTACTAAATGCAACAGGCATCAGAAGCTCTACCTTAAGAACTATGAAGTCATCCTCAGCAGCAGCCAATAAGCCGATGAGTCTGAGAGTGAAGGAGAGGACACCTGGGGCTGAAGCCGTGTCATGAATCACAGCAGATATGAACTCAAGCAGACACGGACAGGCCTCCAGCAGAGACTCCCCTTCAAAGAGTGAAAGAAAAGAAAAACAATGATACAGATTTACACAGGATCACTTTTTTATGTGCACCATAAAGAGAAATGATAAAGGTATAAAAGACATGAAAAAGGAACATTTTAAATTTTAATTTATCTTTATTAATGCAATATAACATATATATATATATATCATAAGTATCTTTGAGTTTTGGGATCTTTTACAAAGTGTAAATGTTATCTGCAAATATCGGTGATATAATCTGAGTAATAATCACCTACAAATACAGTGATTCGCTGCATGGTATTAAGTTTAGATCAGTTCTCTGGAAAATGAGGGCTCTTTAAAACACACCTTTCAGCTTTTCATGTATTTTGAAGCTGTTTTTTCGAAGAACTGGAATGTAAATGTGCTTGTCTCTGTCTCAGCTTGTGTCGTTTAAATATGCTATAAGCCATAAATGAAGCAGAAGTGACAGTCAACACAAAAAAGACAGTCATCGCATGTTTGTTTCATTTTCAAAATATCTGTTATTCAACCCAGGGTAGAGGGTTACATACTGAACTTAAAGAAAAGAAATAAAGTATCGATTAGATGGTATCGATACTTTTAATAATATAATTTTTGAATCGATCCTCCTATTAGAAAGATAGTGGGAGAGGAGGAAGAATGAAGACACTATCCTGTTAGGGTCAGTACTACTAACCAGCCTCGGTGAGCGCTGTGAACCAGTCCAGCAGTTTCTCCAGAATGGTGTCATCGGGCAGCGAGCTCCCTGAGGCCGCCAGCACCTCACAGACCCGGGGCAGCAGTGACACACACTCTCTGTCCATGGTGCTAAGGTGTGCGTGTTAATAACCGCAGTTGCTAGCTTAGGTCTTTACAACTAGGAGTTATATAACGTCTACACATTCTCTAACCACTCATGTCAATGTAAATGTGACCTCTAGCTAAATTGTGCAGTACAGACCAAACTGAAGCAGCTACTTTAAACACACAAAGTCGTTGGTTTTTGTACTTTACTAAACGAACGTCTCGCGGGAAACAGTTTCGGATCTACCGGTGTGTCGTTTCCTTTTCCGTGCTTCTGGGCGGGTCTCACGCCCCTGCGCTCTTCGCTGATCTCTAAACATCACTGTGGGGGGAAAATTACCACCAGTAGCTGTTGTACTTCCGGTCCCTATGATTTACAGCTTTACTGCTTCTGCGCAGCCTTTCCACGCGCCTTTGAGGAGGTTCCGGTGTCGCGTTTCCGTCACGTCGTCCATTTTCACGGATCCGCACATGGTGCTACACCGGCTGAGAACCGCCAGCCTTTTCGTTTTCGGGATTTTTGCTCCGCTGTAGACAAAAGTCCGTGTCGTAGTTCTGTTAAATGAAAGAAACGGTGGATATGGTGGACGACCCCGAGTATGAAGAGGAGGAGCCTTCCTTCAGCGACCCGGAGGACTACGTGGACGATGTCGACGACGACGGTAAGCAGTCACAGAAAAAACGCCGGCTTTCCGGCCTGCTGTTAGCAGTTAGCTAAGAGCTCAATGGTGGGGATGTTTTAGATGCTACAAAGCTAGCTAGCTTGCCTCTCTGCTCACCGGCACGTAGTAATAGTGAATAGTTAACAATGAACATGAGCTGGATGCATAAGCGTAATTACCAGGAATACAACAGCGACACCACCCTTTTTCTCCAAAAAAAACCTCCAACATAACGTTATCACAGTGTACTTAACGCCCGTTACAGCCTCACCCAGACCCCACACTGGGGCCTGTGCGATGCGATCTGAAAAACCGAAACATGATTTTAGCTAGTAAAGCCGTTAAGGCGCATTATTTTCTCTGTGCTGTTTGCCTATATAAAGTAGTTTGAATGGGGCAGCTGGTTGTAGCTCAGTGGTAATCCTAACCCAGGTCTGAGGGGCGTTTGCTCAGTAGAGCTTTTCAATTGTGCAAGTTTTGCAGTTGTGGAAAAATGACTCATCAGATACACGTGTTTTGTCTGTAGTAGTCACAATATACTTATTTATGTATATAGAAACTTTGGGGGTAAATTTACAACAAAATTAGTACCATTTAATATTAATATGCAAGCTTAAGTTAAACAGAGACTCAAATGAAATAGCTTCTGTGAAGCTAAACACGCCAGCATAGCGGTTCTTTATCCTCATCAAAATGATGTATATTAAGCAGTGAGTGTAAAGGAGATGTACTATTGAATCAGCTTTATTATGATGTGATTATATGTTGTCTACTTATAAATCATGAAGCGTAAACCTACACATCTCTAATGGAAATTTAAACAAAAGAATTATGTCTTTTTCAACGATGCAGTCTTCCCTACCAGTAACTGAAGTGGTGGCTATAAAGTTTAGATTGGTTTTTGTATATGAAAAGAAGGTCGTCATTAAAATGAGATAAGAACCCCAACCCCACACAGTCCGATGAGCTTGTTCATCACCCCTGACCCTCCTCCTTCACTTTTCAGAGCTTCTTGATGACATCCTGAGGGAAAAACCCCAGGAGGCAGACGGCATAGACTCGGTGGTGGTGGTGGACAACGTCCCTCAGGTGGGCCCGGAGCGTTTGGAAAAGCTCAAGAACGTCATACACAAGATCTTCTCCAAGTTTGGCAAGATCACGACCGAGTTTTACCCAGATGCAGATGGCATGACCAAAGGGTAAGACCACAGATGTTTTCTTTTGTGCATCTGTTTTGATTCAAGGTGGATTTCTGGATTTGAAGCAGAGAGTTTATGTTTTATTTTTTAGTAATTGTTTTTTTCTCCTCGTTACAGTTACATCTTCCTGGAGTATGCTTCTCCTACTCAAGCCCTCGAAGCAGTCAAGAACGCAGATGGATACAAACTCGACAAGCAACACACGTTTAGGGTCAACCTCTTCACTGACTTTGACAAGTGAGTATGGAGTACCACCCAGTAAATGCATTGTCCAGGTATTGCTTGCCAGACTTGGAATACAAGTAAATAATCGCCCCTTTGTTTTTGTTTGTTTTTTTTAGATACATGAACATCAGTGATGAATGGGAAGCTCCAGCAAAGCAGCCTTTCAAAGACTTTGTAAGTGTTACCTTAACTTTTCAGTCATAAGACTTAGAATTTGTTTGACAAAAATAGCTTCATGTCAGCACTTTCATTATTAAGTTGACCTTTATAAATCAACAGGACAGTCTCTATCCTGAAACCCTGCAAGCGACAATTACTTTGTCTGTGTTTTCAGGGGAATATGCGCCATTGGATCGAGGACCCAGATTGCCGTGACCAGTACAGTGTGATCTATGAAGCTGGAGAGAGGACTGCCATTTTCTCCAACGACGCTAAAGAGCCAATCACAGTTGAAGAGAGAGCAGTGAGTTTTTAATTACTCACACAGAGTTGGTGGGAAATGCAGGGCTTGTATCGAACATGATTGGTCAGTAGTCACTGGTTTGGAGAGTTCTGATGTTTTTCCTGCTTTGATGCAGCGCTGGACAGAGACGTACGTCCGATGGTCTCCTAAAGGTACCTACCTGGCTACGTTCCACCAGCGGGGAATCGCACTGTGGGGCGGCGAGAAGTTCAAACAGATTCAGAGGTTCAGTCATCAGGGTGTGTCCCTCATTGACTTCTCACCATGTGAAAGGTAATAAAAAGTCGATTTTTTTTTTTAATCCAAAAAAGCACATTATAGTGCACAGAGTATCCCGTTCTAGTATTTATTTATTTCCTGTAAATAAGGCAACGTCACCTAAATCCTGTGGGTTGTTGCACCATGACCTGGGGACAGCAAAGGATGATTAATGTGCAGATAAAGCACTCTAAAGAGGTGCCGAGTTGGCCTGTGAGCCACTGTCTGATTTTAATGTGTGGTTGTGTTGGCTTCCAGGTATGTGGTGACCTTCAGTCCACTGATGGACACCAAGGAGGACCCACAGGCCATCATCATCTGGGACATTCTGACCGGACAGAAGAAGAGAGGCTTCCACTGCGAGAGTTCTGCACATTGGCCTATTTTTAAGTCAGTATTATGCTTTCTCTCTTTTAAATCTAATTTAAGTCAAATTTGCAGAGTCCTTGCAGAGTTTGGATGCGTCTTCTAATTTTACATGTTTGTTGTCAGATGGAGTCATGATGGGAAGTTCTTTGCAAGGATGACACCAGACACACTGAGCATCTATGAAACTCCGGTAAGTAGGCCTGAAAACAGTCTAGATGTGTTTAAATGAAATGTGCAAATGATATTAAAGGTTTATGTTTTGTTTTCTTCTTGTAGTCTATGGGCTTACTGGACAAGAAGAGTCTCAAGATTACTGGGATAAAGTAAGAGTCCTTCATACTCTCATGCTTTAAAAAGCAACGGCATTTTGTATAGAGGTATTAATGTTTGTGCATCTTCAGGGACTTCTCGTGGTCTCCTGGTGACAACATCATAGCGTTCTGGGTACCCGAGGACAAAGACATCCCAGCCAGGGTGACTCTGATGCAGATGCCCTCCCGTCAGGAGATCCGCGTTCGCAATCTCTTCAATGTCGTCGACTGTAAACTGCACTGGCAGAGAAACGGGGATTATCTGTGTGTGAAAGTTGACAGGACTCCCAAAGGAACACAGGTACTCATAGAAAGAGGACAAACCGCTTATATGTCACAGATTTCTTTTAAAAAAAACAAGAAATAATAAGTTGACTTTTTTTGCCTTCTCAGGGTGTCGTTACCAACTTTGAAATCTTCCGCATGAGAGAGAAGCAGGTTCCTGTCGATGTGGTGGAGATGAAGGGTAAGACATGTATTTGTACAAACACAGAAATGAGCTGCAAGTAATTCTAATTTCCACAGAAAGGAAGTTAATCTGTTTCCCTTCGTGTTGTTTTCCTTATAGAAAGCATCATAGCGTTTGCATGGGAGCCCAATGGCAGTAAGTTTGCTGTCCTCCACGGCGAGTCGCCAAGAATCAACGCCTCCTTCTATCATGTCAAAAACAACGGCAAGATTGAGCTCATAAGTGAGTAGAAGGACAGGCATGCAATGTTATAGCAGAGCGTTGTTGCTTCTAATGTGTCCACTAAACTGAATGTGACACTTTTCCTTTCACAGAGATGTTTGACAAGCAGCAGGCCAACAGTATCTTCTGGAGCCCCCAGGGACAGTTTATGGTGCTGGCTGGGCTCAGGAGGTAGGTTTTATCGGAGTGTGTGTGTGTGTGATGAATATAAGAAGCCACTGATGACAAACTAAACATTTTTTCTGACACCTCGTATGAGAGCTAAGCTCCTGATTCTAACGCTAATCTGAGGCTTGTTTCATTGGTATCTGTAGAGATGAGTGTCTTTGTACATGGATGTAACCGCTTTGCCTCTCCTTTGCAGTATGAACGGAGCTCTCGCCTTTGTAGACACGTCAGACTGCACCATGATGAACATAGCAGAGCATTACATGGCCTCTGACGTGGAGTGGGATCCAACGGGTCGCTACGTCGTCACCTCCGTCTCGTGGTGGAGCCACAAGGTGCGTAGCACTCCACAGGCCTCGCCAGTCCTTTGCAGATGAGAGGAAATGCAGTCTGGTCTTTTTCTGTCATCCATTCACTTCGTTTTTCTCCACCTTTACGTGCGTGCTAGGTGGACAATGCGTACTGGCTGTGGACGTTCCAGGGCCGGCTCCTCCAGAAGAACAACAAGGATCGGTTCTGTCAGCTGCTCTGGAGACCAAGACCTCCAACCCTGCTCAGCACAGAACAGATAAAGGTACAGTTTCTTCTCTATACTGTGTGTGTGTGTTGTTGAGTGTGTGGAGCCAGTGATGACAAACATAATTTTTCTGACACCTCGTATGAGAGCTGCACCGTGGCTCCTGATTCTAGCTCTAATCTGAGGCTCCCAGCTACACCACATTATACATGTGTCCACCATGTACTGCGATGATGCGTTTGTGAAGCCATCTGTCACGTTAACATGCTGTCATATACACTCATCTGTTCTCTTGCAGATGATCAAAAAGGATCTGAAGAAATACTCAAAGATCTTTGAGCAGAAGGATCGTCTGAGCCAGTCCAAGGCTTCTAAGGTTTGACCTGTTTATATTTATATTTTAACTTATCTTTGGGAGAGTTTGTTGGAAATGCTTTTCCCAATTTTTCATGTGCTGTCCCCCACCTCTTCCATCAGCATTGGATAGGCCCCTTTTTATTGTCCTGTTAATTTGCAAGTTAATCATCTCCTGTATCTCTTTAAAGAAATTTAAAGCGTTTTGCTAACTTTTATATTGACTCTATAGTATAATTCACTGAGGCTGCTAACACTTTACATGCTTTCATGGTAATACAAGCTGTGTGTTCACACTGAAATGTAAGCTTTGTGGGTTATGATGCTGAACTCTGCTCTGTGTGAGTAGGATCTGGTGGACAAGCGGAGGGCAATGATGGAAGACTACCGACGGTACAGGGAGGAGGCGCTGAAGATTTATCAAGAACAGAAGAGCATTCGCCTCGAGCTCAGAGGAGGTGGGACCTCTCACTGTTATCTCACTCACTGTTAACTTGCCTTTGAGGCTTTTTCTTAAGAGTGCTGAAATTTTTGTGTCATGTAGGAGTGGGCACAGATGAGCTGGACAGCAATGTGGACGACTGGGAGGAAGAGACCATTGAGTTTTTTATCAACGAAGAAATCATTCCCATTGGAGATCTGTAGTCCCCTACGCAGGTAACACACTGCACAGGTTGTTGTGGAGTCTTGTCAGCTATTTGTCTTGCACCCTTTGATTTCACTGTGGAGATGTGTTCATATTTTAAACATCCGGCTATAAAACTTTACATTAGTCCACATAATGCGGCTGCATATAAATTAGGGGATGCATGTTGTCTTCAGTTTTAATCTGAAGTGGCGAACAGAAAAATTAATGCCATTCCCGCATGCTCATACAGTCAGCAGCATCTTCATCACCCCCCCTTTTGCTCACAGTCTCACTCTGCATTTCCGCTCTTGTCTTCCCCTTCAGTCCATCCGTTTTTGTGTGGAAGGAGGAGAGAGGAGCTACGTCATTGATTGGAGAAGGACGACGACCACGCTGTGAATCTTGGGGCTTCATCTCAGGCCGCAACGTTCAACTCATCATCAAAGTGCGCCTTACGGATCAGCAGCTTCATCGAGAGACAAAAGAGAATACTTTGTATTGCCTAATTTCTCTTTGTCTCTCAGCATCATCTTCCCCATTTTTTTTTCCTCTGTGGACTTTGATATTCAGCAAAACTGCCTCCTACTCTGTTCATTAGTTGGAGTCTCAGTGTCTAATCTCAAACTCCATCCTGTTTTGGACCTTCCTCAACCCCCCCTGGGGATTTATTTTGAACTAGCCTCACCATGCTAGTCTGTTGTTACAGGGCAGCACAGAGTGCCATACCATTCAGGGGTGGAGGTGTTCTGAATAAACAAGTAGCCTTGTTAATAAATGTGCTGATGTGGCGCTATAGTGGCCTGTATCCTCCTCCTTTCAGACTAGGCTTTCACACAGGGAGGGGGCGCGCAGTGGGAAAACCTTTAAATAAACAAACAGAATACCACCTGACTCTGTCTCACGGTTTGGTTATTATTAGAGTGAGTCCATTCAAATATGGATTGGTCACATGATTGCATGTGATATCAGAAAATTAACCTGCATCAGTCTGGAGCAGTGTTTACACAGTAAATATGCTAAAACTGCTGCGGGCTTGATAAAATAATTCAAAGATGTACATGGCCGTTGTCGTTCACTGATGTCTAATAAAATATTACTGCGTACCCTGATCATACTAATTAGGGCATGTGGATTATTGATAATCTGGATTATTGGTAAAGATGCTAAGATTAAAATTGTAATTGTTTATTATATTTCTGTATCTGATTCTTTGCTGTTTCACCTTATAATTCCTGAGGGGAGGGGGCGGGGTATAGGCCAGCTTGTCATCAAATCACATCAGGATATAAAAGCTGTTCTTACTCACATGCAGCACCCTCCAGGAGACACATGTACAGCAGAAGTACTGTGGTTTAGATTGTGTTTCCTGAGTAATTAAGGCAGAACAGGGCATAATCGCCCACTAACTGTGAATATTCCACACAATTACACATGCTAATTTCACACCAGTGCAGGTTTTGTACTAGTGAGATGTCTAATTGACGTCCGAACCTGCTGCATTGGTCATTTAAACTGTTAATGCACCTCCACGGAGTCTTTTCTAAAATAAATGATGTTTGGGTGTGCATGTGAAATCCACTGCAAGGAAAACACCGATCCTGATCATGGACAGTGCTGGTTCTCAGCTGAAACAAGTTCCTTCAACTGGGCCAAATGTGACAGCTACAGATGTAGAAAAGTGTCAAGACAAAAGTACCAATCAGCATCAACAGGTTTGCTCACATCTCTTCAGTATTAACAGCATCACAGTCACATGTACCTTTTCTCCATTAGACATGAGTTTGTTTACATCCAATCAGGTGACTGTTTACTGTGTTTTGTTTTGTTTTTAGCTCACTGCAGTTAAGAATATAAAACGACTGCAAATCTTTGTTGTTTGTAGGGGGAAAAAGATCCATCTCATAAACAGATGACTTCAGCCTCAAGCGTGGCAGCTAAATGCAGGGCTGTGTTTGAGCCTAAACTCAGACGTCATCTAGCTGCCACTGAATTTGCCTTTGAAAGCCATAAATTGCAGTGAAATTGTGCCCATTTCTGCTCAAATGATTTTAATATTCCCACATTTCGCTGTACTTAAAATATTTGTAAGCTAAGGTCACTTGCTCTTTTGTATCTGCTGTTTGAGTTTTGTGGCCTTGAAGTATTTGCATCAACCAAAATCATGGGTTTTCCTCTCTGTCTGTTCCTGTAGATACCTGGTCTGTCATTAAGGTGAAATTCTAGCCTTGGCTTTTTCCACAGATTTGAAAGTCATCCATACCTTCACCCCAAGGCCATATGATTTGCTTGCAAAAAATAAAACAAAGTGGGCCATAATTTCTACAATAAAACATTAAATAGTCTAAATGTGCTCGATAGGAAGGCCTTAAATACAGTAGTTTTGTTTTCTCATCAACACTTGCGTCATTGTTATTGTGAAAAACCCTTTCAGACCTCAACATACAGCTGACATCCTAGCACCATTTGGGTTCATTAGTCTTGCATGGCTAATTCCCAATGGGAGCGGGAGGCCACTGTTCAGCCACAATATAGACTCTATGCTGCACGGATCTCATTAACCTCCCAAATATCTGCGCATACTTTTAAACACTTTCACTGTGGTGCTTTTCACTGTGAAATACTCTTATTATCAAAGACGTTATCTACCAGTTCGCCATGTCACTAAATGTTCCACAAACCACCTGAAGAAATGTGGCTTAACCACAGTCATAAATCAGTTTTGTATCTGCAAATTAAACGCTTAAAGTGTGCATGTTTTAACTGGATAATTGTGGGTGAAATTTTGCACTCTTTCAAATAACTGAATAAAAAATACATGAATAAATAAAATTTGCAGACAATGTGCGCTTTATTATGAAGGAGGTCCTGTTTAAAGCCAAAAAAAAAAAAGAGATAAATTTTACTGAGAAAAATCAAGTTTTTAAAAAAAAAATTGAAACTTTTTGACTGTACAGAAATTACCAGATTATAAAACAAGTTCAAATTCAGACTTACTGAGAAAAAAAAATCATAGTTTAACATATGAAAGTTGGCTTTTTATTCAAACAACAAAGAAAGTATAAGCTACTGTGTCTTCAAATAGAAGTCAAATTTGATGACATACTGAATAAAAATTTTGATACTAAGTCCCAAATATGGTTTCCTGAAATTAAAAAATGTTAAATTATAAGATAGAATGTCGACTTCCTGTCTCATAGTTCTTCTTATTTTATGAATGGTTAAGACTGTGTTATATGACATTTCTGTCTCTCAGCAGCTGCTCATCTGATCCACTGCAGACTTGGGACCTTATTATCAGCAATGTCAAATCTGAGGTCCTTTCAATCAACGCTTGTTACATTTTAGCTCAAAGTTGTTCTCTGTTAACCAGATGACACTCACTGACTTTAATGTATTCCAAAACATCTCATTACTAATTTTAGTTTACACAACCAAGTGCCCAGTCTGAACCTTTAGCCTAGGCTTGTTTAAACTTTAATCCTAAAACCAAGTCTCCAAGAAGCAATTTCAGATTAATAAATACATTTTTATTTTAGGCAAATAAAAATGGAGTAAATACCAAATGCACTTTTTAAATCACAATTTTATAGAAAAAAGTCATACAAAGCTACCTGGCCCTGTGTGGAGAAGTAATTGCCATCTAAACCTAATTACTGGTTTTGCCATCTTTGGCAGCAAGAACTGCAATCAAGTGTTTGCAGTAGCTGACAATGAGTCTTTCACATCACCGTGGAGGAATTTAGGCCCACAGAACTGTTTTAATACAGCCACATAGGAGGGTTTTCCAGCATGAACGGCCTGCTAATGGTCATTCTAGAACACCAAAATTGGATTCGAGTACAGACTAGACCACTCCAAAACCTTCATTTTGTTTTTCTGAGCCATTCAGCGGGAGGCTTGATGTAGTGTGTTGGATCATTGTCCTCCTGTCTAACCCAAGGGTGCTTCCGCTTCAAAGCATGAGACATTCTTCTCCATGATTTTCTGGTAGAGAGCAGAATTCATGTTTCCGTCAATTACTTTTCCATGTCCTGAAGCAGCAATCCAGCCCCAGACCACCACCACCAACTTGTTTAACTGTTGCAATGATGTTCTTTTTATGAAAGGCTGTGTTAGTTTCAGTGTTTGTCTCGTCAGTCCACAGAATATTTTCCCAAAAGTCCCAAAAGCTTTTGTGCCCCCCCCCCCCTTTTTTTTTCCAGCAGTGGTTTTTACCTTAATCTCTCCCATTGTTGCCATTAACTTTTTTTCTCAGCTACGTCCTTAGATTGTGACATGAAGTGTTGCTTTTTGAGCTCTCTGAGCTCTACTTTACCTTGTCAGACAGGTTTTGTTTAAGTGGGATGTCTTGATTCAACATGCCTTGCAATTATCAGGCACGGGTGTGGCTAGTGAAACTGAAATTGGGGGTATGAGTTTGCTGAATGGCAATTACTTTTCACATACAGACCAGGCAGATTTATATAGGTTTAATTTTTCCCATAATAAAACTAGATAATGTATAAAATATAAATACTTAATTTAAAGCACTGTAGCGGAATAAAAAAAACACCAAATCTTTATGCTTTTGAAATGTAATTTTCGTTATATCTGTTCTCTTTTCAAAACACTGACTTTATTATTGTCTGCATGTGAAGCACTTAGAGGATAAGAGTACACTGTAGCTACAAAAAGATGGATTATGCTCTCCCCGGGCTCTGGACCAACAGAGATTTATAATTATTTTAGTTTTTCCCTGGAAGTCCCAAGACCAGTGTGGGAAAAGAAAAATGTGTGTGTTGGGGGGGCGGGTTGGAACACGTGGAATAGTGCGTGGCTGGATTCTGAAAACAAAAATCTATTTTCAAAATCTCGCGAGCCTTTCCTCATTATAGGGCTCATTCCGTCGTCGCTGCTGCTCTGTCTCGCCCTACCTCCCGCCCGCTTGGTCTCATCACCGGGGCAGCCGGACACAGCGAGAGAGACGGGGAGAGAGAGCGAGAGAAGCGGACTGACTATGGAGCTCCTCTGCAGGGTGATATGAAGGATTTAGGTCATGAGCCGTTTTTTTTTTTGTTTTTTTTCCCCTCACAGACAGATTAATGTTCAGACCGGCTTAAATTGCTGCCGTGATGCTCCCTGAGTGAGAGGCGTAAAAGAAACAAAAGGAGGCTTTCCTGCTCCTCAGAGCCTGGGTATGATGAGCGGAGTGTGAGCGGATGAAAGTGTGGAGAGAAAGAGGTGCAGTCCTTCTGTGGTTGGCTGCTGCAGGGAAGGAGAAGCTGGAAGAGTCCCGTTTGCGTGAGAGAGAAGGGACTGGCCGGTGCGGCCGCAGAAAGGGCGCATTGTAACCTCTGTAGGTTACTCTGTAAACTGAGATTGTTTCCGTCCGACGGCCGGGAGGTGGTCACGGTGAGTCTGCTGCTAAACGAGGAAAATATTAACAGAGATAATAAAGCCTAGTAAGCTGCTTTCAGTGAGAAATGGTTAAGATATTCTAAGGGAAGTAGGGCGAAGGGCCTGCAGCTTGTCACTGAACATTTGAAGTTTTGGATCTTTTCCGTTGATCTCTGCGCGTGCCTTTGCGCGCGCGTGCGCTTGTGTGTAGCGCGTGGCAAGACTGAAGAGACTGTGTGGATGTTTGATTTTCCAGACAGGCTCGTCTTGTCTTCGCGGAGTTTAAATTTAAACCAATGAGAGGAAAAACGCTGCGGAAAAAAACACCTTTCGCTGGAGGATGCTTCTTGCCCTGTCTGAATTTTTTCTTCTGGTTTTAAAAGGCACCATAATTTTTTTCCACTATAGCAGATGTTTTTTATGGGACAAACAATCAGGGATGTGAACCCTTAAGCAGCCCCTGGTTTGAAGCTGCTTCATCAGCATAACCATTTGTTCACATCTCCCTGTGACAGCTGGGCGCCCCAGGGTGCAGCCTGAGGTTCTCACGGCCTCTGGTTGACATGACACAGGTCAGGAACACAACCTGGCCTATCATAAAGCCCGGCATCAAGTTAGTAAGATACTCTGGCAGCTGTTCTCTTTAAAATGGAAACAAATGCCATAGAGTACTGTGCACCACTGTGCACATCCACCCAGCCATTTTCTTCCCTTATCCAGTTTAGTGTCATCGGGTGAAGGTCGAGCTTCATCTGTTCACCACCACAGTGAATTTTAAGTCAAACAATCAGATAAATACACAATACATGCTTTGCAAATCAGTCAAAATCGATATTTTTCTCAGGAAAACCACCACAGGGGCACGTTTAGCACTGTGCTGCTTCACATTCCTCTTTTTAACAGTGCTCTGTAAGCATTTGAGAGCTGAGGAGTACTTTTGAAACCACCCTAACGTGATTTCCAGCACGTCTCTCTGAAATCTGCATTAGTGGGGTCTTCGCACACTCCACATCTGCTCTGTTATGACTGTTACTGTGCTTCTTTGCTACTAATGGTTTTACTTTTTGGTGTGTGTAAATGGGATGGAAGAGGTGTAAAATGATTTTAATGGATTTTAAAAAAAAAAGTGTGGTATTTCAGTTTTTTAAATCTGGTGGTTTCATTGCTTCAGTTTTTTTTTATTTCTTACAAACTTGAACATTTTAACCACAGTCTAAATGTGCCTAGTAAGGCTATAAATGAGAAGCCGAGGTTTAGTAATGTTTCCTGTGTTTTTTTTTTCTTTCTTTCTTTTTTTTAAGTTGAATCTTTCAAACAGGAAGTCTGTCCTTCCGTAAGGCGGCCACAATGGAGCTGAGATAAACTCTTCCTCTTTTATTCACCAATTACGGCTCTTGCTGCACTATAAACATGGGAACGTGGCGTGGTCTCCGAGTGGCTTTCATCATGGGATCTTTGTTTATGATCCTGCTTATCATTGTCTACTGGGATGATGTTGGGGGCTTTAGTCTCTACCCGCTGAAGGACCCCAAACACGAGGTGCTTCAGTCCGGATGCTGTGCCCCGACGACTATGAGCCCGCCTCAGACTACGCCCGCCAGCAGAGCCCACACGACTTCTTCCTCCATTGTTTCCACCACCGCTTCTAGTGCTTCATTTAGCCCAAAGGAAGCGGCTCAGGAACATACGGAGGAAGGGAAGGGGAAGCAAAATCATGCACAGAGGAAGGAGGAAACAAAGGAGGATGTAGAGATGGAGATCTCTGCTTATGATAGGGAACAGGAGGCGCGAAAGAAGAGGATTGACGACGTGTGTTCAGGGAAGGAAGACGTGGAAGTCCCCGAAAGGACTCGGCCTTTTTCACAGATCCCCAACAGGGAACTGGATCACCTGATAGTGGACGATACACACCAGATTATCTACTGCTACGTTCCCAAGGTACTGCTGCCTCAGTGAGTGATTATGTGTGGTGTGGGGTGTATATGGGTGGCGAGTCAGTTCACTGTGTGGGGAAAGTAACAAGAGGAGAAGCAGATGTTTAAATCACACTGCTTCATTATTGTTCTTCTCCTTTATGGTCCCCGTTGTCTTCTAAATGGTTTCCCTTTTCTTCCCTCTTCTCTGCCTTGCTGCTGATCTCTGTTTAGGTGGCGTGCACCAACTGGAAGCGAGTGATGGTGGTTCTGTCTCAGTCTCTGATCTCAAGCTCCTCAGGGAAACCCTACACTGACCCAGAGGCTGTACCTGCTGACCTTGTACACAACTCCACGTTGCATCTAACATTTGCCAAGTATGACACACAAATATTGAACCTATAACACGGACAAATATTAGATCAGTTTTGGTGATGTGTTTGCACCGTCATAATAACTCTTTACTTTTGTAAATATTTAATTTGGTGAAATGAAAACTGGTTTATCAGGTTTTTAATGATGAGTAAAATCTCACATCATGATTTCTGTATCTATTTTTTGTGCTCTGTGCCCTTTTTTACCATGCACGGCGAATATTGTGATTTCGGTCTATTCTAATCCAAACTATAAATTGGTTTATTGCTTTAGCTTCATCCTAGCTTGCCATTTATACCACCACCAGCTCATTTCTCTAAAAAATATTATACGTATCAGTTTCAGCTTTATAATAACTATCCAAGTACTGTTGATGTGATAAATGTTCATTTAGTAGTGATCGGACTTGTGAAAAAGAAAAAGAAAGTACTTCTTTCAAATCTAAGATTTTACTTATCAGGAGTCAGGACATAAAATATATCTAGTCACTATCAGGCTCTAAAATTAATTAAATGGGATCTGAGCTGAACAACAACAGACAACTTATAACCCAGTATCATTATTTATTTGCATGGGAAAACCTGGCCGCACACCGTGATTCAGTTGGGTGTAAAACCAGTTTCACTTGAATAACTTGAAGTAATTATTTTCTATTTGACTTTATCAGTCTCGAACATTGATATGGATGAGCTTTGGCTTCTTTACAGAGTTGCTAAAGTTCATTGAGGTACGCGGGAATTCATTTATGCACAGCCAGGGTACAAAAGCCGATGCTCTGGATTGTTTCCCCTCCCCCTTTCCAACAAGCCAAAAAGAGAGTGAAAACTACATTAACTAAATAAAAGAGAAATTAACTGGATTCACAGCGTTAGGAGACTCAAAACTGTCCTAGAAATACTCTCTGCCAGCCACTCGCCTGATCATCGACATCAGAATTTCTTCTTTCAAGTTGTGATGAAAAGTTACATGCAGAAGAAATCACACCCACAGTTTCCTGGCTTTGCAGTGATGGGCTGATAGAGAGGGGCGGACAACCACACATGGAAAACATTCAGTCCTAATCTGAGCATCATTCATTGTATCATTCACAAGTTAGAACCTGTGGGTTGTGATGCTGTAAAAGATGTTACAGAGCCAAGTCATTTATTTATCAATAGCATCTCAAAAGTATGCTGCAGATCGGAGTACACGCGCAGAGGTCCCCGTCCAGAGATAAGCAGACGCGAGTAAATGACGTGCTGAAGGAAAGCAGAAAGAGTTTGTCATCAAAGCAAACTGTTGTCTGTTTGAGATGAAGTGATCTACTGTATTAAAGCTGTAATTGTAAATTTGCCAGCATTTTGTGCTGCTGTAATTTGGGCTTATTTCTCATTAATGTTGAAGTTAAATGCCACAGCTAGCCAAGTTTAAGTCTTTTGACCGGATCACCTGTGTCTGAAGAGCGAAAAATCAGACTGTTAATCCTCATAGTGGTTCTCATTTAAAAATATCTTACAATATTATTGTAAAAGCTGTGGATATATGTTTAAGTTCTGAACTTTTCGTTGTTTAATTACACAATTCATGAATGAGAGCGGTAATAAATATCCTAACAGGTTTTAGAGGATCTGGGACTATTTAATTATTTTCTAGGTTCATCTTGGCTCAGCCCCCACTGTTGTTTTCACAAATCCCACTTTATGCACAGCTCTCTTAAAGTTCTGTCACAGCATTTCAGTCAGGTTGAAGTCTGGGCTTTGACTGAGCCTTTGCAATGCTTGGATTATTTTCTTTTTCAACTATTCTGTTATAGATTCACTGCGGCGCGTGGGATCATTGACCTGTCGCATGATCCGATTTCAGATCCAATGTCAGACAGCTGGCCTCGTATTTGACGCCATAATTCTTTGGTACACAGCGAGTTTCATATTCAGCCCAGTGACTGCAGAGTGTCCAGGTTGTGGTTTGTTCAGCTGCAAACCTAAACTGTGCTGCCAGGTTCTTTTTAGTGAGAAAACACTTTTCCTGGTTACCCTTCCAAACTTACAAGACATACTTGTTCAGTCTTTTGCTAATTGCGCTCTCATATTTACATATTTATACATTTAAAATTATATTTTCTTTCTAATTCTTGCTTCCTGAATTATATTTCAGAATCCACACTGCACAAACAAAGCTATTTCATTAGCATTCCTGAGCTGATCTGAGCCTGTTTCTTGTGATTTATTGCTATAATAGCAGAATGACCTTGGTGTCCTCAACAGTACCACTTTTTTCCTACTCTGAAATTAAGTTGCTCATTCTAATAATTTTTGCACTCTAATGGTCTCGGCCTTAATCCTACCTCCAGGGAAGAGTCAATGATTTGAGAATAATTGAGATATTGGCATTTACTTTTTAATTAGTGAGCACCAGAAAGAGGAACGGCAAATGCTAAACAGGTGATGCTTACTATAAATACATCACTGTAGCTCTTCAGAACACTCTGCCTGCTTAGTTTCTTGGGAAAAATGTCGATAAGTCATAAATAAAATTGTCTCCTTAAGCCACACAAGGAAATCAAGACCACCATAGTTTTAAATAACCAAGTCCTCATGCAAAATGTTCTGGAACAGGAAGGCTGCACAGCCAAGAAAAATATATACTCCAAGATGAATGTCTCCCAAACAACTTTCTGAAATGTGAACTGGACTGAATTGAAAGTATGTCAAGCATTAATAAAAAGGAAGATTCCCCAAAACCTGGAAGTAATTATATTCTCACTTTAAGTTATTTAAAAATGTGTTTCGCAAACAAAATGTGTGAGTTGACGCTTGGAAGGCCGAGCGGAAAGGACAGGCGGAGCTTGGTGCTGCAGCACAGGCAGACCGCTCTGTAGCCCATTGAAGTCGAACATGTGTTTTCCTGTCTGCGTCGTTACACAAGACCTATCCCTTTCCCCTTTGGATGTGATCTGGCTTTGTTCTTCATTCATCTTGTGACTCAGCCACAAATTATCACAGAATTCAGACATGCAGAGTTTGTGTATCCAAGTCATATCTAACTATCACAACTTGAAAAGGAGGTAACCCCAGAACAAGATCTTTAACAGTGCTTTTTATGTGTATTTCTAGATTTTGGCGCCGTTATGGTTCCCTGTCCCGCCACTTGATGGCACTGAAGCTCCAGCATTACACCAAGTTTCTGTTTGTACGCGACCCTTTTGTGCGTCTTATCTCTGCCTTCAGGAACAAGTTTGGAAGGTGTGTGTTTGCTGTTCAAGGAAATGTGCTTCACTTTGCATTAAACAGTAGCCCATGTCATTGATGAATCACTGAAGTGTGCGTATTTGTGTGTGTTTTAAGGCCCAACCAGGACTTCTACAGGCAGTTTGGCTCAGTTATGCTGCGTCGTTATGGCAATGTGTCTGGGGATTTGCCAGAGACCGCGGCCGAGGCATTTAAGGCAGGAATCAAACCAACATTTCAGCAGTTTATCACATACTTGCTAGATCCAGAGACTGAGAAAGAGAGCATCTTCAACGAACACTGGCGGCAGGTGATTGCCTCACACAAACAGACGCATGCATTTTAACACGTGCAGGTTAAGGAAAGATCGTTCATTAAAATCATGGGGTGTATTTAACACATTTATTAGACCATCACCCACTGTAAGGCTTATTCCACAGCTTCCATAAATTAACAGTACTGGTAGTTACTTAAAAAACCTTCTTATAATAGGTAATCCACCCAATGATATTTTTAATACTAAAATATAATTATTGTGTCATCCAAAAAAAACAGAGGAGAAAAAACTGTAAAACACATGATTATTTTTTGATTAAGATGCCAAATCATTTATTTGAATTCCTGAACAGGAAAATCTGGTAGTGGTCGAATTTTATGCTTGATTACTTTCAGACTTCTTAGAGAAGTCCTGGTCGACAGTATAAAAATGAATTCAGCTTGTTATTTGACTACAAATAAAATAATTTCTTAGTTTTAAACTCGTTTTTGGCAGATTTCTAAAATATTTGTGTTTCTTTCTGCTGGCAGACAAATGGCAAATGATCTGACATATTGAGTATTGTTTCACTACCTGGTCATTAACAGGTGAATTAGCATAGCGTTATTCACATTTTATCAGTTTAACACTTTCAAGTTTCTGAGTTTTGATGATTTTAAACATTTCAAGTATGAATGTTTCATATTTAAGGGTTTACGTGGACTTGCTTCACATCCTTTGAATGAATTTAGTTGTCAAAAGATGGACCATACAGTTTGTACTAATGCAACGTGCATTAGTACAAACACAACGGTGCAATGTATTTGGACAAACTGTGCTGTCAGTAAAGGAAACTACACACTGGAACAGCATAACAATGGCAATAAAGCAGCACTTTCCCTATAATAGGTGATTTCTAGGCTTTACCTTGAGTTTTTTAGCACAATACCTGCATCACAGTTATATCTCAGCCATATTAGATATTCAGAAAGAGAGATGAGATGAACCCAGGTGAGATATTCAGAATGAGGGGACAATAGCTAAAAAGAAAGGACAGTAGTTAGCTGGAGAGCTATGTTTTGAAATAGAGATCAAATAAAATATTACATAATTGGTATTATCAAAGCACCTCACAGTGAAGTGCTGCATGTCTGATGGAATACATAAATATAAAGTGAAGGAACATTGTGAAAACACATCAGATCTCAATGGGGAGAAATTCATGCTGGACATCTCTACTATTATGGACTACATAATATGTTAGGAACCAAAGGATGTCACATTGTTGATGGAAATGAAAATTCAGCAACTCATAATGTTGTTTGAGTTGTTGTTATTTAGCCCCCCATGTGCTTGTATATATGCCTGTCAAAGTTGGGGCATTCTCCTAATGAGATGATGTCCATGGACCAGGGCATTGCTGAGCTCCTGGACAGTCTGAGGTGCAACTGGCAGCACTGGGTGGAGTGAAACATAATGTCCCAGAGGTGTTGGACTTAGGTCAGGTGAGCGTGGGGGTCAGTCAATGGTATCAGTTCCTTAATCGTCCAGGAACTGCCAGCATACTCTTGTCATATGAGGCTGGGGATTATCGTGCACCAGGAGGACTCCAGGACCCACTGCACCAATGTAGGCTCTGACAGTCGGTCCAAGGATTTCATCCTGATACCTAATGACAGTCACCGTGCTGTTAGCCTAGCATACAGAAGTTTGTGCATCCCTCCAATGCTATGCCTCTCCAAACCATCACTGACCCACCATTTACCACAGGCATGCTGAACTATGTTACAGGCTGCATAACGTTCTCCACGACTTCCCCAGACTCTTTCACGTCTGTTACATGTGCTCAGGGTGAACCTGCTCTCATTTGTGAAAAGGGTAGGGTGCCAGTGGTGGACCTGACAATTCTGGTATTCTATGGCAAACGGCAGTCAGGCTCCACGGTGCCAGGTAGTGAGTACATTCACACCAGTGGCCTGGCTCTGGCAGTGCTCATCTTGTTCCTCCTTGCACAAAGCAGAAGATAACACTCCCACTTATGGGTTAAGGACCTTCTACGGCCCTGTCCAACTGTCAGAGAGTAACTCCAGAAGGCAGGCAATCTCCTCCATGACTTGATGCATGACTCTGATTAAATAGCGTTTCTTTATTTTTTTGTGTATTTTGGATGGATTAATGAGGAAGCCTGTGTATTCAAATCCATTTTAGTAATAAACACAAGAGTAGAGTTGTGTGTCTCCTTTTTTCTTGAATGCCAGTATATGTGCACAAACAGTCAATTATTAGAGGCAGATAGACAAAGTCACAAACACACACAAACTAATGCAGTTTTTAAATGATACTCCTGCTTTTGCTGTGTTTCAGGTCTACCGTCTGTGCCACCCCTGCCAGGTGAAGTATGACTTTATCGGAAAGCTAGAAACCCTGGAAACAGATGCAGAGCACCTGTTGAAGCTTCTGAAGGTGGATCATCTGATACGGTTCCCCTCAGGGGCTCAAAACAAAACTGCAGCCAGCTGGGAAAGAGACTGGTTTGCACAGATTCCCATTTCAACACAGAGACAGTTGTACAAGCTGTATGAGCTGGACTTTGAGCTGTTTGGATACCCCAAACCTGACAGCGTGCTTCACCAGTAGACCATACCAAGCCAAAGGCCCGGACGCTGCACTGTGTGTAGCGCCTTCACCTTCCCTGCCTGCGCACAACGAGCACATGCCTTTAAAAAACAGTCTGTGAAGCTGTGTGTTTAATTTGTTTTATGCATACCTCAAAAGACAAAAGTGCCTGTCTGCATTATTTTATTTTTGACATTATATCATATCCAAAGTGCACCAGCTTACAAGTTACTTTATCCCAGTCTGTGTTTCCTCATGCAATGGCACTTTAAAGAGTATTTTTTGAATGCGGTATTTTGGTAAGTCATGAGTGAAGGTCTTGGGCTGCATGTTAGCTCACATTTCTGAGGGGGAAGTATGCAGAAAAATAAAGAGTTTTTAAATTACTGTGTGATCCTCTGTAGGTAATTTGTGTTTAAACTTTCTCAATTCAAAATTTGATTTTAATCTCTAATTACTTATCACTGGAAGTGCTACGAAGCTTGAGAAAACATCTATAAATCCTCTGTCTGCTTTGGTTCTGGAGGCATTTTGTCAAGTCTTCAGATCTCAGGTTGAGGAATAAGTGTTTTGCAAATTAGGAGGAACTGTCACTCATTTTTAAAAGATCCATTAAAGCCATTTTTTTTTAATCTGTATGTGAGTGCTTCATGAAAGTGGAGTAATAAATCCCTGGTCTATTTACCTTTAAGTATACTATAGAGGCAGAAGTTTGAATAAAATAGAACACATTAGTCCATCCATACTGCACAGTCTCGACACAAGTCACTTCACACTGATCTGAATCATTTGAGCATAAAGAATTCAGCTAACTCAAACGATGAACCTGTCTTGTTTCTACACAAAATAGACAACTTTGCAAAGAATCAGTTTTAAATTGTAACTCTAGGCACGTTGTTACTCACAAAAACACATACAATGTGTAACAAAAATAATATTTTCCCCATTTTCTTAGTTGATTGTACAAAAGTTCCAAAGTTCTATTTTTGACAGGCATAAAATAGAACTTTTGTATCAACAAGGTGATACCATTTCCCCCCTTAAAGTTTGTGAAAGTTGAATTCAAAAGAAGAAAAACTATAAAGATCAGATAAACCATATCTGAAAGTTGTGTATGTAAGAAATAAAAAAACCAAAAACAGTAAAGTCCTGACACAGGACCTGAGAAATCCCTTCAGCTGATCTATCTACTGTTCAGTGAAGCCTCAACAGGGGTGACCGACAAGAAGCCATTCTTCATGAAATAGATAGGCTGAGATATGCTAAATTACACAAGAACTGGACTGAAAACACAGCACACAGAAAAGTACAGTCTGATTTTGCTCCACCATTTAACCCTTGTGTTGTCCTTGTGTTGTCATCAAGAGTATGGGAATCCTGAGGACATTACAAGGGTTAATTCCAACTGGAAAGGATCTGATCAGCGTGACAGTGATCACAAACACACTTGACACAGCAGTAAAGCATACCTGAATAAAAAAACACAGTGGAACACCATCAGTCATTGATTGACCTCCCTGGAGCCCGGACCACAACATTACTGAAGCAATGTGGGATCATCTTACCAGAGGACAGAAGGTAGCCAACACCCAAAGAAGAGTTTTGAATGTCCTTCAAGAAGCCCAGAGAACTATTCCCGAAGATCACTTAAAGAAATTAAAAGAAAGCTGCCTAAGAGAGTTCAGGCTGTTTTGAAGAATACCAAATATTGACCTACAGGCTACACAGAATTATAACAACTGCCTTATATACTGTATTTCCATCTATTTTTGGATGTTTAAAAAAACCCCCACTGCATCTCTTTCCCATTTTCCAGTAATGAGACT